>NW_022145595.1:14269836-14736162 GCF_000002235.5 Strongylocentrotus purpuratus
TATTTTGAAGGATGAATATGTTTATTCAGAGATGAATAGAAATACAAGAAATAAATGTACTCCTTTTGGCTTGCCATACACGCTCTAGCTCTGCATATCGCATGCACTGATCATCATCTTGAAGACTTTATCATCATCATCATGGAAGACAAGGACTTGGCTCCAGAGCTAGGCGCCAGCGACCACGGTTGTGTTTCTCGCTTAGATCTTACTTCTGGATTCATGAAACATATCATTCGCAACCAACAAAGGAGGTACCAGACAATGTATTTCGATTTTCGTTTGCCCAGTTTGGGGATAACCTCCAGGAAGCTCCGAGGCCGAAGGCGTCGGCGTCGGAGCTTCCTGGAGTTAGGGATAACCCTAGACTACACCCATGTTGATCCGCGCGCTGAGTTGAGGATGAGGCAGAGGCTGACTCTGACTCTGACATGGAAAGTCTCGAGCTCGAGCTCTCTTGTATCTAACTCCAGGGCGGTGTGTTACGAAACTGTCATAAGTACAAGTTCACCGACATCTCATGATCTCATTGAAATGTGTGCATGGTGTGTATTATTAAGTTTAACACGCGTTTCAGTGGGATGTCTGTGAACTTTGTAACTGTCTTATGACTTCATGAAACGCTGCCCAGGGAGCTACCTGGACTCTGGAGCATACTGCATACCATGCCTATTTAACTAACAGTAACAACACATCTCGTCTGAATGAGGGGGGGGGGGGGACGTTCAATCGACCATATAAAAAGTTCATTTGAATTAATGAAAGCAGAAAAATCTGAGAAACTGAATGGATCAATGGTGGAAGTTTGAAATGTAAACGGGACTAATATTTATGAAGATGAATGATTATGATGAGAAAGTTATGTAGATCTACATGTATACAAATATGAGATCACTACATTACATTTCATACATGTGAATGATACAGCTGTGCGGATCTTGGTCAAAGTGGCAAATTAAGTGTCAAGCAAGGGTTATTAATCGGAAGATAAAGGACGAAAACAAAAATTAATGATTCTCTTGTTACCAAAGGATTGTTGTTGTTTTTTCAGGGATGATTATGACAAAGAAGTGAGAGTAATGCAAGAGCAACAGAAAACTACAGCAAAGGAAAACAAGAACCATGCAAGGAAACCCGGACAAAGTATCTACGTTCCACCTGCAAAAGCAAGTAAAGGTAAATACAGTCAAGCCTGCTTTAGTGACCACCTGTCTACAAAGACCACATTTCTTGTCTCCCTTGTGTGGTCTTTATAGACAGGTTCCACTGTACAATACATCCAGCATGCTACATCTTTATTCTGTGAAAAGTATATATTTTTAACAAACCAGCAAATCAAGAAAAGTTTGAAGAAAATGGGACAAATAATAGAAGAATTAATTAATTTATAGTGACATACAAAGCTATGGATAACTATGAAAATCCCTTTCTTGATTTGGAATGTCGGTGATGTAAGTAAATACTAAATAGTAAGGTAATGCCTCACTATTTTATGAATTGATACATCTTTATCATCAGTTTCTCTAAATAAATTTATACCCACAAAATTAATTCCCCAATGCCTTTACCTACAGGTGTAACTTATGTTGATGAAGACATTGTTTCATGCTGGTTCCTTAAAGGGAAAGTCCACCCCAAAATAAGTTTGTTTCGATAGAGGCAGAATAATAAGAAAATCAGGTGAGTGAAAGTTTGAGCAAATTCTGAATGAAAATAAGAAAGTTATGAATTATTGAAGTTGTGATCAATCAAATACAAATTGGCAACTCTGTGACTTATTATACGAGCTCTCCTTCATTTGCTTTGTGCATAATATTCCATAAAATCATGTTTTCTTCGTTATTGATGACGGAATATATATTTGTTCCTTGCAGGGGGAGTATAGAAACATATTTGCAATTATTATATTTAGGGTGCATGTATGGTTGAAATTTTTCTTGAGGAAAAATGAAAATTTTAGATTTTTTTAGTACTGAGCAAATGGAAGTTGAGCTCGCATGATACGTCATAGAGTTGCCAATTTGTGTTTGATTGATCACAACTTCAAAAATCCTAACTTCCTTATTTTTAATCGGAATTTGCTCAAACTTTCACTGACTTGTTTCTCTCATTTTTCTACTCCTATTAAAACTAACTTAATTTCAGGGTGGACTTCCCCTTTAAAAATATATCTTTCATGAATTAACAAAATATGAAAGAAAATGAGAATAGATATAAACATGTAATATATTTATATGGCCATTTAAAAAAATATACATGTTTAGCGTCCCCGCCCGCTTCCTTTTTGGGGGCCGCCTCCTATTTTTTTTTTTTTTTGAATTTTTTTTGATTTTTTTTTTTTTGAATTTTTTTGAATTTTTTTTTTTTGAAAGAAAAAAAAACATGAAAAACACTGCTAAAATGGCTCTATTTCTGATTTTAAAAAAAAAAAAATTGTCGGCGGCCATCTTGAAAAAAAATAGCCTCGACTGTCAGGGAAAATGTACCGAGTGGCCATTTTGAAATAAAAAATAAAAAATAAAAAGGGCCTCCTCCTTCCTATTTTTCAAAAAAACAGGACGCTAAACATGTTGTTTTTTTTATTTGGCCTATTAGTAATTTATAAATATTTTATTAGAAATTACTTTGTCATAATTTTGAAAAAAAGACATTTGTCAATTTTGGTTTAAAGTTTAGTAAGATTAATGTGGACATTGTGGTAAATAGTAATGAAATGAGATCACAAACTCATAATCAATTCCTAGCTCATCTAGTGATTTGCATAGTTTTCTATACTTCAAGTCATTAAAATATCATATCTTGGCCATTTTTTTTTGTGGGGGGGGGGGGGGGGGGTAAGGGAATGATTTTGTTAATCCATTTGTTTATTTTGTTTGTGGAATGTAAATAATAATATTGGAAGCAAGTTATTCCTGGACTGATCTTCCCTTCTAACTATGTATTGTCACGGCACAAATTTGTAGAATGGAACACTCAATCCATTTAATTTAGTGAGCTGAAATTATCCATTTCTCTAACACTTATGCAGAATGGAATCTTAATTACTTGTGAGATATTATAACCACATAATATCATTATCATTGTACTTATTGAAAGAATGTTAAATATGAAACTTGCATGGATTCCACTTCCTAATATATATTTTTAAAAATCTGTATCATGTACTATACTGAAAATATTAGACAATTATTTGATATTGTTGTCATACATGTATTTTATTTTGAAGGTAATGGACGTATCAATGACTATGACAAAAACGTCTTCAAGCTTCAATATGAGGCCCCGGATAGAGAGGTTTCAGAATGGCTAGTCCACAAGGTATGTAGGCTGTAACCTATTTTTCTTCCAGTCTAATTCTATGGAAAAATTGCAAAGCACCAAACTATAGGACAGAGTATTCTAGGGCCTGAATTCACAAAGGAGGTTTAAATTTAACCCATGGTTTAAACCCCTATTTATATAACCCACAGTTGTATGATTTAAAATTAACGCAAATTAAGAGTACCTTGCCTCGTGTGTGTACAATATTGGACCTCTGACTGTGTTGCACTTATTTGGGGCCATTGGATATGTAAATGAAGATTTAAACCATTGGGTAAAATCTAAACCTCCTTTGTGAATTCGTGCCTACCGTAGATCTTTAACCTGGATACCTAGCTTTGCATACCTCCTGTGCCAATCAAGAAATTGATAAAGGAGAGGGGCAGAATCGTCCCAAGACAATACATAAAAACGGGGGTTCAATAAATGTATCTTGGAAGCCCCGTTCTTGTGCGCCATAGTAAGTTTAACTAACTTTTTGCTGGCCCTTGAAGAATAGGCGACACTGGCTTTGAAATTGTATTTGCTCAATACGACATTGCTCTGTCATAACCGACACCTCCATCATTGCAGGTGATGTCTTTCCAGCGCGGTTCATCTGCATCAGTACCCATTTTTTGTGTGGATAGTGTTCAACTTGGATTGGTTGAATGCAGAGACAGGGAGAGATCCTAACATTTACATGTTTTCTTCTTTAAATTGACAATTAATCTTAAAAGTCGCAAGAACTATTAAGTAAAAAGGTGTTGCATGTTGAATTAAAAATTTAGGAAAGGGAACAATATCTAATGCTCTACAATCAGACGCAAGGTTTTGTAGATTTTCTCTAGGTTTTTTGAAAGTATCGAGTAAACTAGACCCAACACTTGGCGATAAGAAGGGTGTATCTCACAAACGTTATACCGATCCTTTGGGAATTAGGGATTGATTATTCTCGTAAGTTTGTGTAACCCAAAGACACAAACACCTGATGGAACAAAGTAAGCCAGTTAGTTGTATAGATTTTATCGACAAAATTTTACTTAATTTTAGATATAGACATACTCATATAGTCAACCTGAAATGCAGTGCCTGACTACTTTCCCATTTGTTCCGACACACAAAGTAACATAATTTTTGTCTTCAAAATATGTGACTTGGGAGAGTCTTCTTCTTCTGCTACTATTCTAGAGGACCTATAATAATAATTGCTATCCATGATAGAGTACCTAGTGTTCCAAGGGAGAATGTACTTTGAAGAAAAAAAAGAAAACCTCTACAGCCGCTTCCTTCATTAGGGTAGGGTCCACATCTGTGAGACCAGATTTTACTCTCCAAGTTGTACCATAATGTAACAATTTCAACCAGTTATTGAAAGTGCTTCCATATCCGATATTGATCAGTATGGTTACTTTAAAAATGTGCAAAATCTGGTGGTTTGAGACAAAAGTGCACAACATTTTGTTTTTTCTACGGTATGCTACCATACTACTACTGTAACTTGAAGCCTAACCTTATCAAACTAAACTGTACCGGTAACTCAGTTCATGAGTTGAAATGCCTCCCCCAAAGTATTGGCAAAAGCCCTAATCCTCGTAGTAAATATTGCAGGAGCAGATTTCGAATAATCATTTTTCAAATTGTGGAAGGTAATCTTACACAAGGTTCGACTGTAGAATGAGCTCTGGTAAGAATCGTTATTGTTCTCTTTTTACAGGGTGATGATCCACATGGCATAGCAGAGCGTTTTGGTAGACAGTGCAGACTCAGCTCACCTCTCATCAAGGCTCTAGGATCTTTCATTGAGGAAGAAATGGACAAGAGAGGACTCCACACATGAAGTCAGGTCAAAGTTGAGGTCACAGGTCAAGATGAGATCAAAGGCTAAGATGATACCTACCAAGTTGGATATATGAAAAAATAGATCAAACTGAATTCTTTTTTTGTGTGTATGTTTGCCATGAAATGCCTCGTTGATTCTAGAATATTGATGCAGTGCATGTCATTTCGTAATCCAGGTGATAGGGCATGGTTTTACAGTGCTGCCATGTGTTCCCGACACGGCACTAATGTCGTTTTGCGAGGCATTAATCTACATTTGCCAGTATATACCCATGGGAAGAAATGGGGACCTGGTAGGATGACGAAAGCCTTTGTGGCAGTAATTGCTACAATGACCATATGATAGGAATACTCCCCAGGGAGTGTAGATCATGGTGCAAAACTGTACATTGTGCGTGACTGGATCCGAAGACAGGGTTATACATGTACATGTACATGTAATATCTGTAAAGTGCTTAGAGATAGCATTTTGTATTAAGCGCTGATATAAATCCAGATTATTATTACCAGAAGTTCAGACTACATGATCAAAAATCTTGCAGTACATTATTTTATGTGTAATGTACATGATCGCATTATTCATGTGGAAAGGCACTCAAGATGAAACAAAAAAGGCCTTGGAGATGTCCAGGAAAATTCTAATAGTGTGTGATGAATTATCAATCGCTTTGGCCACAGACGTTCTTCAGTTCAAGGTGGCCCAAACTGCCCGACCAACACGGATGATTGGACAGATATAGCTGGACCATCCATGGTCATCCGTAGGGTGATCCGTGACTATGTGATTGGGGCTAAGCCACTTCTATACAAAGCCTAAATCATCTGTAACATTGTATGTTTATTATGTTTTCAGGTGTTTTCTGTTGCGCAATTCAAACCAAATTTGGACGAAGTATGTACATGTAGGTGCATGGAAGGATGAACGGATTAGATTTTGGGTGTAAGAGCTTGCAGGTCAACAGTTGGAGTGTCCTAAAGTTGTTAAAACTTAAGAGATAACTTAAAAATATCTCATTATCATGATAACTTGAAAAGCATTGAATCAATTGAAATGAGACGTGGACCAAGTATGTGTGAGCATGCAAGAATTAATTGATAAGCTTTTGGTTTGCATGCAAGAGGTCAAAGGTGAAAGTTCACAGGTCATAAATGTTTTTAAATTCCCAGTAAATGTATAATTACTGTGATAACTAATACCAAATTAGAACCGATGCCTTATGGGGTTTAATACAGATGATGCATTCTTAACGTACATTTTTTCTATGTTCAGCAGAGGTTTTTTTAGCTGCATAGCCACACTCGTCTTGTTACGATGTGTGATTCTGTTTGTAGGCTTTTTTATTTATTTTTTTATTTGATTTTTTTTTTCATTGCTCATCGGCCAGGATGGCATAACATTTGTTAAAATGCATTTTCAAGCATGTTACTTGCTGAATAAATTTGTGCTATTTCTCTCATTTGGTGGCATTCATCCTACAGGGTAAATGGATTTTCATGCTCAAGTGAATGATAGATTGGAGGAATATTGTATTCATCAAAGTTTTGACTATCATAGCTTTGCTATATGTTTGTTTGTGCTTGCAAGTTAGGAATAGATTATCAGGGACAAGTTTGTATAATTTGAATAGTAATCATGTTGCAGAAGATTTTTGTTATGATTAGTGACCAGCTGAAAGCTGCCTTAATATCAGCTATATGTATTTATTTATTTATTAAGTATCAGAACCTTCAGGGTGATTAAATGTTTCATATTACATGGGTTCTTTCGAAATATGAGAGAAATAATGTAAAATACATAGCCCTATAGTTATTTAATATTGTGATAACAATGCTGTTTACATGTACCGGTACCGGTAATTGCTGATTGCAATGCACGAGTAGGAACTCTACTCATGCCCTTATTTTTTTTTAATGCAAACCAAAGTTGGATTTTTGTTCTTGTCAATTGCTCCCCCCCCCCCCCCACCCCCTCCTGACCATATTTGTAGCTAGGTTAAGTTTGTGTGAGCTTGCCTATTATTCTTGGCTTCATATTTAAGAAAATATGATTTACTTTTTATTTTGTTTTGTTTTGTTTTAATTAATATACATTGATGTTCAAATTGCTATTTGAATTATTTCTAACAATCACAGTCATTGACATCTAGGTCTGCTCTCTAAATTGAGAATAAACAAACAATGTCTTCATCTACTTGGTGCATTATGTAAGTAACTTGATGATGCCTTCCAGTAGCTAAATAAAGGTGTGACAGTGTCGCACAATCAAAGATACAGAAAAGCTTTGGATTGATTTAGGAATTGTGTATCATTATTGTTGTGTGTAATTAGTTATTTTCATGTATCAGGCATAAATGTTCATTTCTATTCTGCCCTTTTCCTTCTTTTCTAAGCGCATAGGGACTTTCTTTGTGTTAGTGATATGCGCTATACAAATAACGTTATTATTATTATTATTATTTGCTGGACTTGAGTGTTATTAGCGAGAAGGATTGATGGTGAATGATTGAAAAAACAGGTGCTTCATTTGTGGATGGATGACCGATAACCGGTACATGTTTTTTTTTTAAAGACTAGAAAATTGCTCATACACTGTGGGAACAATTTATCTGTAAAAATGACTGTACTATATATAGGTACTATGAAACTTGTTGACCTTGCTGAAAATCCCGACAATGTCCAAAGGGCACCTTTTGGCTTGTTGATGGTTAATAAAGAGCATCCTGAGAGGTTACCTGTGTTGGTTGGGAAGGTCAATGAATTTCGGAGTACCTATATATATATACAGTAGGCTTGCGGGTGCACCATGTGAGAGAGAGGGAGGATTGAGGAGTCCTGAAAAGGATTCTCAGTAATATTTCTTGAGGGTTTGTAGTCCTGAAGAGGACTGTTGGTCATCTTTCTTAGCTTATAGCTTGTAGTACCTATATAGTACAGTCATTTTAATTCATTGATGGTTGAAATATCTTTAATGAGTGACTGTTTTTTTAAACATAGAACAGGGTCCTATCTTACAAAGAGTTGCAATTGATCCAAATCATATAGCAAGTCCTCTGATCAATCGCAAGTTTAAAGCCACCCATCTCTCACGTACATTGTTGCGATTGATATCAGTCGCAAATAGGTTGCGTTGTTGTTGCGATTAATATCAACTCTTTATAAGACAGGCCCCTGATGTGTCAAGCAAAATCACTATCTGAGCAAAATATGTTTCACACAATACCTCATAGTTATACCTGTTCTAACTTTAATAAAAATCTCTGTCAGCAGCAGACGACATCATATTCACTTCCTTCTACATCAGCTCCTTCCCTTCTCATTTCCATATTACGAAAACAGACTGGATTTAAGTCCTGTCAAACTATCCCCCCCCCCCCCCCCCCCCCCCGCATTTCTTAGAATACATGACAAAGATACTTCAACCATCAATGAATCAATTTTTATATTTACATTTCAATGATACCAAATGCCATCCTTTTTTTCACTACAACCTACAAAGCTCAGGAAAACGAGAGGCGGAGACATGTGTGTGCAAGAGCAATTTAGTAAGATGCCGCAAACTTCTTCTTTTTTTTTAATCTAAAAAAAAAAGTTTTTAAAGAAAGTATATTACTGTACCTGTATGTAAGGCAAGGGGGAGGGGGAGGGGGGCTGCAGTCTCAATGGAATTTTGAGAAATGACCAATACATGTATGGGCAGCCACCCCCTTTAATATGTGCAGGTAGTATTAACAGGGTCTATTTCATATATGATTTTCTATATTTTGATGGTTCAATTACACTTCATTAAAAAAACAGAGAAACATGCGAGAGAAACTGAGAAGCAAATTCACACAAAAATAAACTTATTTGTTGAAATTCAAAATTCAAAAGTAGGAGCAGGAAAACTGACAATTCTATCATGAGTGATGCCACACTACGAAGAAAATGCTCTGTGTAATGACTTAAATTCATAAAAATATAAATGTTCTTGGTTTTTATGACGGAATGTACACAATTTTCAACTAACACAACACAATTACCCCTAAATCATTAATGACTCGCTTCCAAAAACTGAACTTTCTCATTCTATGTCTGAGTCTTCTCTGATTTTCTGCTGTCGTGATGACTAACCTTCTACAAAAAGGTCCTTTTAAAGTATCATAAATCCTTGAGTATATTTCAACTGTAGAAAGTTAGCAATGACATATATTTGTGTACTTTTCTTCCATAGATACCATATACCTGGCTCATTGACAGCAAAATAATTATTGAGAGTAATCACTTTCAAACAAGCATCAAAATCGTATAAAGCATATACCAACACCAATGCACTACACTATGAAACAATACTTGAGGGGCAAACGATTTTCAAGATAAATCTGAACAGATAATTAAATTTTGTTCATATTTTTATTTTTTCGAAAACAAATTAAACAATATTAAACAAAAGTCGTTCATGTTAAAAAGAAAATTAGCAATATTTAAATTCCATTCCTAGTAACCCAGAGCCCGTTTCACAAAGCCTTTTTTCTATGACAAATGACAAAAATCAGTGACGAATCAGCTGATAGCCATTCAGAAGCAAGGATTTCAGTAGCTTTTAACAAAAACTGGCATTTGTCACTGATAACAAGTTTTGTGAAATGCCCCCTGCAGTGGCTGCAGTCTTATAGTTGCCCTTGCTGGGCGTGATTGAGCATTCAAGTTAGAGGATAATTATGATCAAGGGTTTCATCATTTACACCTCTATACACTTTATTCATTCTCTTGAGATCAGATGTTTTTTGTTGCCGACTATTGGCTCTGTGACATGAGAAACGAGCGAAACCCAATCTACAGTGTGCCCCAGAAAAAATGAAAACAGATTTCATGGCAAAATTTTTCTATTGAAATGAATCATTTCCTTAATGAAATATACTGTACATTTATGGAAATTTCTGCTTCTCTACTTTCATTTGATGCACAGCTTATCAATAGTAATGCTGAGGATTCACATCTCAGACTGCCATCTAGCGACTCCAGTCGATTTCATGTGATGCATTATGGGGAAAATTTGACCAAAATATCAGTTGTGGCAATGTTATAAACATTAGATGAGTAGATTTAATCAGAATTATTGATGGGGAATCGTGAATAATAAGCTGTGCTTCAAGTGACAGAAAAGAAACAGAGCTTTTCATCCATGTATACCTCATCAAGGAAATTATTTGTTATGATAGAAAAATTTTGCCATAAAATCAATTTCAATCTTTTATGGGACACACTTTTCAATATACATGTAATTCAAAAAAAGAATAGAAATGACACATAATTTACATTAGTAACTTAGTTCTCACCTTATCACTAAAACCTCCATGTATATATGGAATACTTAAAACGAGAATATGTAACATGCATGTACTTGAAGAAATATAGGAAGGGAGGTTTGCAAACAAATATAAACCATTTGCACTGTTGCATTACTTCTCACACTGTGCTGCCAGTTAAAGGTAATACAAAGTTTTGGTATGGGGTCATGAATGTGGTTCAAATGAACATATTGGACGCATATGCGGTCCTACAATATTCAGTGATCGTTGTCGCGGTTGAAATCGAGTCTAAAGTTATGAAATTGTAAACAATAAACTCTTTATGTTGTATAGCTCCCTCTCAAGGTCAAGATATAAATTAAGCTATAAAACAATGTTTCTTGACTAATATCTACCGATTAGTTGTTCCCGTTCGGAAATTATATACCACAACTACATATTCTGATATTTTCATGGTCGCAGCTACCATTGTACAGCCGTAGGCGCTATATGAAATTTATCAAAATTTACCGGGAGCACCGGTAAATTTGTATATTCAATTTTTCTCGAAAGCAGATGTAGTTAAGAGGCTAAATTTTCTAGTGCTTCTAGTAATACATCCACAGGGGCATCCAAATATATCAAAATTGTAAAGAATCACTATCCACCCAATTTTCAAAATTTCCCAAAACTTTGTATTACCTTTAATGGTTGAGATTTATTCACAGAATATCTTGGACAATCTGATGTTTCTTGGGAGACAGGTAAAATCAACTCATGAAACTTTTACATCTTTAAGAATAGCATTTTCTATCGATACAATGAGAATATCAAAATTTGAAATAATATGGTGACACAGAAACTCAGATGAGATCATCCAGCCTGGAATAGACACATTAGAGAGACTATGGAGGGTGACAGAAGCGAGACTATGTAGGGTGACAGAAGAAATACTTATTGCCCAATGATACTTAACCTGGATCCAATCCACTTCAAGTTTACATGAACTTATAATTTCACATGAATGTCTACGTGTGGATACAAAGCAGCAGTAGAAACACAGCATGGATTACAAAGATTACGGTAGAGAAAAATACTTACAAACAAGGTCATTATTAAAATCTATGGTTCAAATTTTGATACAAACAATTGTTTATATATACACACATACTCCACAGTTCTAATTACTTTTAAAAAAATTACTTTTTACCCTCCCCCTTGTGCCAACTTTTCTCACTTTCAGTACCGAATGGAATGAAGTCTGACATATACTATAACTACAGTGTACTATATCCAGATTTTTTTTTTTTTAATCCAACTCTAATCCATGGTGCTTTATTCCCTTATAATCTGTACTATATCCAGATATTTTTTTTTTTAATCCAACTCTAAATCCATGGTGCTTTGTACCTTTATAATCTGATAAAGCTTACGGTATCTACAATTCTTACAAATATTGGTCGTAATAAGTCACAGTTTGAATGAGAATCATGTCTGCATTTATAATGGTCTAACCGAAAAATTCAAACCATATGATCGGTAAACAACAGAGCACATGTTATAAAGTACATGAGGATTCACTCCGTCTCTTTAATATCTCTTTCATGAAAGCTCTATGATTTTTGTTTACTATTGACAACAGAAAAATCTTGCTCTATGCCGACTGTACAGGTAGACACTGATCTCCAATTGATTAGTCTACTCTGTATGGCATGTAATAAGGAGATGGAGTCAATATCGGGAGGTCACATGAGAGGTCACATGAGAGGTCACATGAGAGGTCACATGAGAGGTCACATGGGAGGTCACATGGCATGTTTGGAAGTATATTTTTTAGCTTCTGCTTCGTACAGTGCTCTGTCCCTCTTGTATAATTGTGCGATTTCAGGTACCAGGGGGTCATCAGGGTTAGGGTCGCATAGCAGCGAGCAGATCGACAGGAGTACTGAAACAGAAAACAAAAAAAATAGATCAAAATTATTCGTTCAAAACTTCATATTCTGTGCTTGCATATATCCAAATGATATAAATACATCTATATTTGCATCTAATAAGAGCATTGATGTCTATACTTTGCATAGTACATGCAGGACCTCTAAATGGAAGGTATCTCCAGTGACAGTTGAACTGTCAACTACAAACCTAAAAGGCAGCGCAATCGTAGGCACCCATCTTCTCTCCTGATAATTGGATTGTGATAGAAACATCAGAAGATGTTAATGTTATATTTCATAAATATTGGTGCATTCCAGAAAACTCTACTGAAGTTTTGAATTGTTCAAATTTCCATGGAGGTGCTACAGGTTCGTGTTGACGTACAACATCCCAGACACTGCCTTAGCACAGTCTTCCTTTTCTCTATTAAATGCTACCCAGAGTGCATCGATGATGTTCTACGGATGTCCAAAGAATATCTGTTGTTGAATATGCATTGCAGCCCGCGCCGGTCGTCATAGGGTGGAATTACGATAACCATAATTCAACCTTTGTAAGACCCTAATATCATCCATATCGATTCCAAGGAATTATTTAATGCCCACAATCGGGATGGAAGCGGATGGGATTTTAATAGAGAAAAGGAAGACTGTGCTGGGCAGTGTCTGGGATATTGTACGTCAACACGTACCCGTAGCACCTCCATGGAAGTTTTGAACAGTTCAAAACTTCAGTAGAGTTTGCTGGAACGCCAGTGGCATCCTTCAAGGTGGCCGGATCTACATTGATAAAATGACGGATGTAGCCGGACCTGCGTGGAACTACCGTTTTCCTTGTTCATTCCTGATGTGATGTGGGACTTTGTGAGTGGGCCTTATGCCTCACTCACACCTTTGCGTATTTGGCTTGCGTATTGCTGCGCAGTTATGGCAAGCCGTTTTAACATTTATTTCTATTTCTTGATATCAAGAATTGAATTCTTGATATGAAGAAATTAATTGCTTTACAACAGAAAATAATTTCTTGATATCAAGAAAAAGGAATAAATGTTAAAACGGCTTGCCATAAATACACAGTGCTCAATACACAAGCCAAATATGCAAAGGTGTGCCTGAGGCATTGTAAAAAGAATCAACAAAAATACATATAGTAACAAAATGGCCCTCAGAAATGCCTAAATACCTTTTGAGATGGTGAGCGCTGGCGACCACTGTGATCTGAGGATGTCTAAGCAGATGCTGCCATTGCTGTTGATATTTGGATGGTAGATTTTTGTGGTGAAAGCAACCTGTATATAAAATGGAAAAAGTAACGTTAGATTAAGACACTGAACACTTTTGAGTGACATCAAAAGGAAAACCTGGTCTGATCTCACAGTCCGTGATATACGAATAATTTCAACATGATTTATGCCCACGTGTAGTGGTTCTTGAGATATTGCGATACCAAGGCTATTGTTTTGTGCGCTTGCTATCTGATTTGTATGTGCTTGAGTGCTGCGTGTGCGGTTTGTGTCTTCGTCATTGGGGGTGTGTTAGTGGGTCCTTGAGTGTGTTTTTTGTTTTTTTGTTTTTTGTGTTTTGCGAAGTTTGCATAATCCCCTTTTTGTATAGTTTTCAGCAATCGGATCTAGTTATAGTTATAGGGTGGAGGGGGTCATTTGATGAATTATTTTTTTTTGAAGGGGAAGGGGCCCACCTCCTGCCCATCACCACGAGAATGTCCACTGCCACTCATCACTTTTTAACTTTTAACATTTACTATTGGTTTGTAACGTACACTTTGCAATTTTGTTCGTATATATCTATTTTCAATGATTTATTTTGTATATCTTTAAATGTAACATATGTGCAATTCAGCATTTGGCTGCTAATCATTTGACGAATAAACTCTTGTTTGAAAATTGAATAAAACATGTACATGTGTTTTCAGAAATTTACCTCTACGACCTTTAACCTACTTTCCCAAAATCTATCAGATCATCGCCAGCTTTGCACTTGAAGCCCATACCTGTAGTAGTTCTTGAGATCTTGTGATGAGTCTAATACCTATAATTTTCATAAATTTACCTCTATGACCTTTGACTTTTGACCTACTTACCCAAAAGTTGAATCATATCGTCTTCCTATATCATCCATTGAGAAGCTCATACCTCTAATAGCCATTGAGATATTGCAATAGCAATAGTAATGCTAAAACCTGCTGTCACTACAGCAGTGTGTAGTGAGGATTGTTACAAGATTTCGTTAAATAAGGTCTAGTATTGAAGACTAGTTAATTCAGTCTGAATTCATAGACTACCAATGTCAATGTATTAGGCCTGTACTGCTCTTATCTAATGTCAACAGAAGCCCCTTGTCTTATATGAGGCCTAAAATAAAAACTTGTTGCATTGCCCTTTGGGTGCCAAAACATGGGTCGGTCGGTCGGAAAAGATTTTTTTTTTTTTTTAAACTTTTTTTTTGTCGCCCTCTTTGGGCCAAAATTTTTCAGTTTTTAATGTTTTGTTGTTATTTCCGCCCTCTTTTGGCTGATATTTCTCAGTTTTTAATGCTTTAAAGCATGTGTTTCAGAGTTATCATTCCATTCATATCTTTTTCACCTCATAATAATCCATGGTTTGGAATGTTTTGTTGAGACAACACTCTGTGCTTTCCTGCTGACGAAGTTGGTTTTCAACTACCTGTACAACTTGCTAGCAATGTGAAGATTGTTTGGAATAATTTGATTTTATGCATTTATATCCTAAGTCAAACAAAATACATATTTTTTTATTCATTAATACAATAAAACAATAAAAACGGTTTTAAAAAAAAACTTTTTTAAAATGCCGACCGTAGATTTTCAGATTTTTAGATTTTTAGATTTTTAAATTTTTTAGATTTTCAGATTTTTAGGTCGGTCGCAAAGGGCAATGCAACAAGTTTTTATTTTAACAGAAGCCCCCTTGTATTATAGTGCTAAATGAAAGTACTTTGCATACAATGTATGTGCATGCATTCTGTGTGTATGCACTTGAGTTGTAGATGTAACGCATATTATGTGTAGAGGCAGTATATCGTCATTGTTCAAGTGAATGTTTCAACAGTAAAGTTGCAAGTTGCAACCGTCTTCAAAGTTTGCTTTCCAGTGATTGTGGAGCATTTTACAGACCCGAATTGGTAAGAACTCACTTAATATAATAGTGGTAGTTAATGTTGAATTGTTTTATGAAGTAATGTAAGCCTAGGAGAGAATATTAGTTATCTTTCTTGTTTGTTATATATAGTTTGGAACTTGGAAGGCAAGGAAGTGCATTGTACTAGATAACTCTCTCTCTCTCTCTTCTCTGCATCGCTATCCACCCCTCTCTGATCTCACCCTTTCTCTCTCTTTCTCTCTCTTTCTCTCTCTCCCCCTCTCTATCCCTTTCTTCAGCTCTCTATGTATGTTTGCTACAGTGTCACTGTGATGGTGATGACTGTATTATAATGTATTTTAAGACAGGTACTTTCTTATCTAGTAGGATATTATTCTTTATACTTGTAGTTGTTTTTGTTGCAGCAT
Source organism: Strongylocentrotus purpuratus (assembly GCF_000002235.5). Taxonomy (NCBI): domain Eukaryota; kingdom Metazoa; phylum Echinodermata; class Echinoidea; order Camarodonta; family Strongylocentrotidae; genus Strongylocentrotus; species Strongylocentrotus purpuratus. The sequence goes on from NW_022145595.1 coordinate 14,285,727, forward strand.
ATATATGTAAATAGACTGTGTAATTAGTTAATTACATGTACATACATGCAAGTTGACTTATATTTTCATTGTCTAGCCAAGGTTTATAACTTGTTGCTTATGAAACAAAGAGAGAGTTTTGGAGTACATGTAGTCAGTTTATTTTGACATGATATATATGCATGTATTGTTGTAGTGTCTCATAAGTATGAACATTATGTAGTTTGTTTCTCTTTCTGTTGTGTTACAGATTGTTATCTGAAGGTTGGTGACCATGACCAGTGAATAAACGACAGTTCGTGAACTTTAACTGAATCTTCGTACCTCGTCATTTGAATCTTGTGAATAACAACTTTAGGGTGTTCGTGTAATTGTCGAAACTCCTCGGTTTGCTAGTTGTAAACGGAGGCAGCCACACTTGCTCTTTAGATATTTACCTCTATGAAACTACTTTCCCCAAAATCTAATCAGATCATCTTCCTATGGTCATAACACTTTCATCAGGTTTGAACTTGAAACCTATACCTGAAGTGGTTCTTGAGATAATGCGATTGTAACGAAAACGTGGAACAAACTGATGGACGGACAGACAACCCAAAAGCATTATGTCTCTGACACCACCTTTGGTGGACGGAGGCATACAAATAACGATGTATTACAAAAACAATCACAACTTCTTTATTCTTTTATAAATTTATGTGAAGTTTTTAGCAATGCTAGACTATTCTCCAATAAGAAGACTTACAAACTTTTGATGACATTTACTGAGAGGTTGTCATTGAAAATTTTGCTACATTATTTTAAAACACAAAATAAAATACAATAAGGATTTGAGAGCTTTTGAGGCCATTTTCATCATGACAGAGTGGACAAAAGCACCGAATTTGGCATGAACACTCATTACAACCTACTCAGTATAGGAGGAGCCCTCCCAATTTTTCAAAGCTGCTCATTTTAATCGCAAAAAATCAAAAATGGCCTCCACAGTTTTTCAGGCTATATATTAAAATGTATTTACATGTACATGTATGAACATTGGGAGGTTTTGCTCTTAGCATATCGAGGAACACACAGGGAAAAAAATATTTAAACAATTTTGGGGGCTACTTTTCAAGCTTGCTTGCATGAAAATAACACTGAACTCTATGCAAATTTTGGGGGCTCTTTTATGACTTTCGGGGGCTCTTTTTGGCATTTCGGGGGCTCCTTCGCCCCGAGCCCCTGTGTATTTTTTCCCCTGGGAACACATGATTTCAAATTAAACCTTTCCTTCACCACATGCATGCCGCACATACATGTACATGTACTTGTCAATGCAATGTCTAAAGAACAGTGATATGTTATTTCTCTAAATCATTTTTTGGTAACAGACCAAAAGTTGGGGGGAAAAAAGAATGATCAACACTCAAGCCTTTCTAACAAAAAAATAAATGTGTACGAAAATTTTGAGGGTGGATACCATTCAGATTATAAACATTTAAAATATAAACTAATCTACTAAATCTTGGTCATTTAATATTCAAGCTACTGAGCTTGGACTAGTTTTAGACTCACCTTGGGAGGTTTGAAGGGATAATCTGTTGGGAACTGAATCGTGAGGAAAAATACACCATTTTGGTATGGACTGTTTCCCTGTGAGTAAAAAAAATATGACAAAAAATGATCAGTTTAGACAGGGTTAATGCAAGGTCAGAATAATAGTGGGCATTACGCATGCTTACAAACTAGTAAACAAGCTACACAAAAATATTAGACAAAATATGAACAAAATTACTATAAAAATGCTATGCACAGGTACTTGTATTTACCTTTTTTTTTGGAGGGGGGAGACATACTGTAATACATGTGCATAATGCAACATTAACTGTTTTCTTTTTCTTTTCTGCTAAAATAGATAACCTAACCAGATTTCTTTGGAACCAGCAATCACTCAATACCTTCAGAAATTATCTCAAAAACTCACCTCCACTGTTAATAACATACATGTAATTGTAAAACACATTTGAACATGTACACGGAAAATGCACTACATATAGGGCGTACATTGTTAATGATTTTTATTTTATTTTAATACTTACCGGACCCATTATTGTTGCTTGCCAATGATAATCTGTTGGTAAAAAATAAGAAAATGATTCAAGTTCAACATGAATGCACATAAATCTACTCTTGAATTTAGTTTTGATTGGTACCAAATCTCAAGATTATCTATAATCTCATGCAAAGTTTTTTTGCAGCATAACTGACCTAAGGCTTAAGTGACCTTTGACATGACTTTTGCAGAGCTGCCAACCTCCAGCACAGAAAATCAGTAATCACAAGGCTCAAAATCAGTAGTTTGTGGAATAAATTAGTAATTTCCTAGGCGGCGCTATGAATTTAAAAAAAAATGGCATGCCAACACTGCACGGATGCATTTTTGGGCGATTTGCTCACACACATTTGCTTAATTGATTTTCAGGTCATCACAATTAACACATCAGTTTTCCGCCTTTATCAGCCTTTATGAACCATAGAAATCAATGCTCAAACTTGAATTGCAGAATTAATTTGAGGACTTTAGTTGTCCCTCGTCAACAGCCTCAACAGAAAAAATTGACAGGCTTTGTAGGGGTTTTAAAAGGCAACAGCATAGTTGTAGGTTGGATATCGGAGGGTAAAAGATCATCCTGGCGAATCGCACCATTATCTAGCAACAAATTGCAAATTGTTATTCTTATATTTACTAAGGAAACTTAAAGAGAAGGTTGAGTTCTGGGAAGAGGTGAAAAATAATTTGTGTGCGTTATCATTCTTATTATGCAAGTGTGGAAGAACATCAGATGAGACATGTTCCCTGAAAAGCATGGCTCTTCAAATGCCTTCATATTCTAAATATGTCATGTAACATCGTAAAACTTGGGGATAGGATTTTTACGCCACGTGTTTGTGTAGTCCCATATACATCTTTCTGTGTACAGTGTTTGTAACTTTACCAAGACTTGGCCAAATTTCTTATAATTTTGATGATTCCAGAACCTTGCAAGACACACAAATTGTGATATGCTAGATGATCAACCTTTTCTGTTCGATTCCACACCGTTTCTTTCACAATGCAATCCAAGACCAGAACTCAACTTCATCTTTAATATCATTCCTGAGGATATATACCGTACATGTATATGTTTTTTGAGGCTGTTCTGATGAACATTCAAACCAGTGGATTAAGTGATGAATGCGATAAGAGCATAAAATCAAGCTTTTTATTGACACAGGTATGTTGACATGATGACAGTATCCACAACGTCAGGTGAGAGTTGTACTCATTAGGCCTGTCCTCATCAGCTCGAGATTGCCAAATAGCCCGCTATTTCTGATTTGCGAAATAATCCTGAAGTTACAAATCGCGTCTTCATCAGCTCGAGATTCGACCTTGAAACTTGAAGCTTGATATTGCTCAGTTTGCACATAGTGCGAGTCTTCGGGCTGGCGAGGACGCCCTGGACAAATAGCGGGATATTTGCCAAATAGCCCAAGATATCTTGGGATGATTATCTCGACCAAATATCCCGCTAATTGCAACTTCGGGCTGATGAAGACGCAAATTGGCTGGACATAGTTCAAATAGCGGGATATTTGGCAATCTCGAGCTGATGAGGGCAGGTCTATTTGATATAGACAGAGAAAGAAATTTCTGATTGAAAAGAGAAGGAATAAGGATGAGACCCTTAAAGATAATACAAAGTTTTGGGAAATTTTGAAAATTGGGTGGATAGTGATTCTTTACAATTTTGATATATTTGGATGCCCCTGTAGATGTTTTATAGGCAATAAAAAATGTAACACCTAAAACACTTTTGTTTTAGAGAAAAATTGAATATAAAAATTTACCGGTGCTCCCTGTAAATTTTGATTAATTTCAAATAGCGTCTACGGCCGTATAATGTTAGCTGCGACCATGAAATTCTCAGGATATGTAGTTGTGATATATAATTTCCAAACGGTAATAGCTAATCGGTCGATTTTAGTCAAGAAACATTGTTTTATAGATTAAATAATATCTTGACCTTGAGAGGGAGCTATTCAACATAAAGTGTTTATTATTACAATTTCATAACTTTAGAGTCAATTTCGACCGCGACAACGATCACTGAATATTGTAGGATCGTATATGCTTCCAATATGTTCATTTGAACCAAATTCATGACACCATACCAAAAATTTGTATTACCGGTACCTTTAAGGAGGTTTCTTGAGTAAATGTACTTACAATTATCCTCACAAACAGGGCCTGCTGAACATTGTTGTGGGGGATCTCTTTTTATATCCTGGTACTCCTGTGACAGAAGAAGAACAAGGAAATACACCGGTGAAATGACAAACTAAAATCCAGTCATGAATACATGAAAAACATCATAATATATAATAATAATGGTGGCTTGGCTTCTTGTATGTAAAGCGCACCTGGGGAGTGTTTCACAAAGACTATAAAGAGGCTGTTCACATCGGCAAAGATAGTGCGGTCTAGCGCGCGCTATCTCGCGCTATCTCTGCGGTGTGGAAGGTACAACGTCGTTTCGGTCCGCCCAACAGCGAGCCACGGCGAGCCAAAACGGCGTGCCACTGGAGCACCTCTTGGAGGTGGTCCACGAGAGATAGCGTGGTGTAGCACGTGCTAGACCGCGCTATATCTGCCGGGGTCAACCCGAGCTACGATAGCACGCCGGAAGTCAACGTTTTACACGCGGGGAATTTTATACTCATTCTATTTTGGTGCGATCTGAATCTGAATCGGTACAACTCAACACTCCGGTTCGTAATAGCGCGCAAAATCTTTGACCGCTCTGACCTCATGACGTCATGCGTCATGGCAACAGGACCTCTCAACAAAGGTGTGGATCCGACGAATGCCAATGGGCAGACCGTGGGTCGCGCTATGATAGCGCGATCCACGGTCCGTCCACGGTCCCCCCTTGCGGTGTGAACACGCCCTAAGATCGACTTTGAGTTGGACTTAACTATGGCAAGCCATTCATGCCACTTGTTGCTCTCTGTCTCAGCATTGGTCTCTCAATTATGGTCTTTAGATAATATTTTCTCCTCCTAATAATAAATCATCAAAATATGTAAATTTTGTAGATTTGTGCCCATGATTTGCACGTCCCTTGAGAGACCGATGCCAGTAAATAGTGATAGCTAACAGGGGCATGAACGGCCTTGCCATACTGTAGTTACATGTACCAAATCCAACATAAAGTCGGTCTTACTTTAGTCTTTGTGAAACATTTTCTTTTGAACTAAAATATCATAAGTGTGGTTATATTATAAGAGCAGCTCCACAGTAAATTGATGCCTCCCAATAAGTTGAACCAGTAAGAAAAAAATGTAATACTCGAGTATTCGCTTGTAAGCATGGGAGTGTACTCGGGTACCTCATTACACTGTTGTGCACAGCCTTATTTTCCACGCTCCATTACTCTCTTTGAAAAATCTACCCAACCATTGCAGTCGGAAGCTGAACAATTGCCTTTTTCTACAGTATGTCAAGTATTTTTATACCACCTTTACTGTAGTCTTCCATAAGAGAAACTCTTTTGATTTTTTCTGTTTTCCCACTCCAAATAAATTTGAATATAATGCCTTCTATCATCTTCAAAAAGTTTGGAGGGATGGAATCAACCATGATCAAGTGAGTAACTTGGCTAAGTGCTAGACTTTTCAGTACCGTGACTCTTCCAAAAATGGTTAGGTAAGCTTCTTTTTGTCCAGCTATCAAGAATTTTCCTCAATTTAATCAACTTCTGCTCCCAGTCCATCTTTAGAGCTTCATTATTATTAAAATATATGTACAGCGTAGTGACCTAAATATTTTTTAGGCTTGTGAGTCCATTTCAAATCATGTTTCTCTAAATTCCAACTTCTATCAATGGCTCCTAACCATAACATGGCTGTCTAAATTCTAGAACATGCTACTTCGCCAAACTGATTCAGTTCATGTAAAATTCCCTTTAATGAAGTTTCATCCGGAACAAAAAATAATGTATCATCGGCATATCGCAACAACTTTAGTTTAAGGTCATATCCGACCATTACTATTGGTTTAATAATTTTATTTTTTTTTCACCTGTACAGAACAAATTTCAAATAAAATGATTGAAATCACAGAGTGATTACTGAACATGTACATGTATCTCAGGTAAACTACAAATGAAAGGAAACTGAAAACATATTGTACATACATGTACAGGGTAAGGACAAAAGAGCAACTTTCAGTTCAATGAAACAAATTTACTGTACAAAGAATACTCAGAACTTACTCCTCATGTTAAAGGCAGTTTAGTTATGGTATTATACAAATAACTCATGTTTACAAACTGGGCATTGTTCAATACGCACTGCACCACTGCAAGCACGGAAAGTCATAACAATCCGATGATGAATGAGGAAGTACAAAGTTGGTGAAATGCGACACTAATATCTAGTCATGAATACATTAACAAATCATACTCAGAATTTACTCCTCAGCCTCAGGTATTAGGCAGTTTAGTCATGTAACATGTACAATGTACAGTCAAACCTGCTTTAGTGACCACCTGTCTACAACAAGCACATTTTTGGTTTCCCTTGAAAATGGTTTCTCATTTAAACATGTACTAAAGGAACCTGTCTACAAAGACCACCTGTCTAGTGTCTACAAAGACCACTTTTTGTGTTTCCCTTTAATAGGCAGTCGCTGTAGACAGGTTTGACTGTATTATAAATAACTCATGATTACATGACTGTGCATTTGTCAATATGCACTGCATGCAGGTACTATGTACATGTACATGTAAAGTCACAATCAGATAATTAATGAGACTTGTTGAGTTCATTATTTGGCTACCAGTACATGTACCGGTAATTGTATACATGTACATGTATTTTATGGAAAATCATCATACAGTGCAGACAAGTACATGTACTCACCCGAAAAATTATATGTTACACACATGAACTAAAAATGGGACTAATACCAGGAAGTACAGGTGCGCTATTTGACTACCAATTTGAATATGAAACGGCAACAAACTTTGAATTATTTTTCTTTTTTAACATCAATAAATTTACACAATATACACAATATACATGTACAGTAACTACAGTAACTACCGTAAGTTTAACAAAACTTAAAGAGAAGGTTGAGTGATGTGAAGAGGGGGAAAAATAATTTTTGCATGATCCATGGTTAGTGATTACGTATACATGTAGCTAGAGAGAGAGAGAGAGAGAGAGATAGAGATCCACTTACACATGCGTACGTTGCATGCATGCAGTATACTCTGAGATTCTGGATTGTCTTGCGCTGTAAGCTTGATTTTGGATGTCGTTCTAGTTGATTGTACAGTTAGTAGACTGAAATCATTACTCATGAGGAAATCAAGTTATTGGAATATTGGAATACAACTCTAATCTACAGTAATTATTAATAAATTAGATCGAGTTCTTTCCTGCCAACTTTTATATTTATTCAACGTTGGCTCGTAGTAGGCTCGATTTCAGCCTGGATTGCAGCTTGTCTGTGTCAGTGTGTGCGACCAATTCGAGTCTAACGGCTGACGAGTGACTGTGCTTTCGCGCTAAGTTAAAAAGTAATTTTTTACTTTTTCCCGGCAATGACATTCCGTCCGGCCTGTCTAATTATGAACGTAAATTATTGACCATGAAATTAATTTTTCAAGGCTATTGGTCCTAGAGACGGATTAGCGTAGAAGGAATCTCCAACTTTGCCTTGGAGCTCAGTGAAAAAAATACAAGGGGGGGTCAGGGCGAAATACCCCCCGAAATGCCCAAAAGAGCCCCCGAAAATCAGAAAAGAGCCCCCTTAAATTTGCATTGAGTTCAATGCAAAACAAATTTTAGAATGTTATTTTCATGCAGGCAAGGTTGAATAGGTAGCCCCCCAAAAATAAATATTAACTTTTTCCCTGTTGGAGCTAGATATCTCCTATTTTATGACACTTCTGGAGTCAGCAGATGGGTGAGTTGTAATACATGTACTTAGTTAAGAAAATTGCTTTCTTTTAAAACTAGTTAAACTTCTAACAATCATTGAGAAATGTGTAATCAAAATGTTAGATTTTGATATTGATATTGATTTAGTATTAGTATTACTATTAGGGAGGCATATACCAAAATCTAACATTTTAATTATTCATTCCTCAATGTTAGACCTAGTTTTGAAAGAAAGCAATTATCTTAGTCGGTCCTGTGTGCGCGTCATATTCAGAGATACCATGCACAAATGGCGCGACCGAATTCTGGGCAGAAAACTGCTCCTTGTTCTTTCGGAAATATTTTGCTTATCATCATTCTATATTTCAAGTGACGCGCTACCCTACTTAAAAGTACTAGGCTACTGGAGTCTAGCACTGTAGCACTAGCAGTCGATTGCGAATGGTGTTGCGAGATGGATGTTAATTGGATCTCGTAACTTCTCGTTGATTGAGTCGGCAAATGGGTGAGTTACATGTACATGTAATGGCTTAGTTAACAGTAGGGGCGCTGGTCCGAGAATAAGGATCATAAAGTCTTTGTAAACGCGGACCAATGCGTCCTCAAAAACAAGGATCGTCTGCAAAAAAGCAGATGTTCCATATTTTTGATCGGCACATTGGCGATGCAAAAAACGGATTCCAGGATGATTTTCTTGATGCATTTTACATTGACTTTGTACAGAGACCTTCACATTATGAGCAATAAATCCTTGGGAAGACGGACAACCCATAAAAGTAGACGGTCAACTACATGTAGCTCTACGGTTATGTTCCCCTGGGGAATCCAAATTTGGCATTGCCAGCGGGCGGTTCGGTAACCCGAAACCCGCAGAGCCCCGATGAAAAAAAATGTCCGCGAAAATGCAGAGGATCCTTGTTTAAGGGGACGCATTTTATCCGCGTTTATGAGGATATCCTCGTTTATGAGGACGATCCTCATTCTCGGACCAGCGCCCCTACTGCCAAACTGGTTTAGATATTTACTTTCGTTTAAACTTTGTTTTATTATAGGGTAGCACGCCCAGTATTCGGTCCATTCCCATTATTCGGTCAGACAGCCGTTTCAACAGCTTTAACAATTTACAAAATAATTTATGAGCCACGAAACTTGCACAAATCAGGCAGCTGAACAACTTTTCTTAACTCTCAAAATTAAATCAGATTTAGGGCCCCAGAAAGATCTCCAACTTAGCTCAAAATTGGTCAGTGTCGCAAGACTTTCTGCACTTCTGCGTTCTCTTAGCACATGCGCTAACATGCATAGCCATATGTAGAAGTCTATTGCGAAACAACTGCGTGTGCTATCGCAATGAATTTAGTATGTGTGTGAAGAGAATCACTTCCGTGTTCACTCCATCGCAGTGAATTTGCAAATGACGCATTTGCCGATGTGCGAGAGGTATTTATACGATACCCTTGCCATGCGGTATCGCTCGGCCAGTATTCGGTCAACGCATTGACATTCAGTGCTTTATCGCGCAATTGTGTGAAAATAGTGCGCAAATACGCTTCGCTATTTGGCAACGGAGATACCACGCACAAATCGCGTGACCGAATTCTAATCGGCGCGACCGAATTCTGGGCAGAAAAATGCTCCGTCTTCTTTCGGAAGTATTTTGCTTATCATTATTCTATATTTTAAGTGACTATAAAATCCTGTTAGAGGAATAAATTTCTTTTCTTTTGATGGGTAGATTGCCAAATAAAAGAGGAGAGAATTCAAAATATTAGTGATTTCCCCTTAAGTGACCGAATACTGGGCGCTCTACCCTAAGCTGTTATTGTTAAGTAACCGAATACTGGGCACTCTACCCTAAATGAGTATTTAAAATGTTAGATTTGGGTATTGGCCTCCCTACCTGTACTGTACCTGTAGACTCTAGAGGTCAATAGACCTCTACCCATTTTTGCACTTACATGTAGCATCGACTCTCAAAACAAATTACAATCACTCCAGCAAAGCATAGCGAGTCAATCAATGCTAATGTAATGAGTAGACCTAGATCTATAGTAATGGCATGCGTATGAAGTGTCCGAATAGAGTCTAGATTAATTATAGACTAGATAGTTAGAGTCTAGACCAACGAAATAAATAGACTGACTTTTTGGTCTAGCACTAACACAAAGATCTTCAACTGCTCATGATAATGTTCCAATTTCATGGGCTTACCTTGTTTATTCTTTTTAATGCCATGTTGTGCTAGCGTTTTCGACTTTGCTGATGGTGATACCGTACCGATAATGGTGTACTATTTTGGAATCCTAGACAAGGCCGACCCACAGACAGCCCGACCCTGAGAACCCGACCTAATATCCTGGACAACTCGAGCATACTCCAACAGATGGCGCTGCAACAATTTCTGAGGGCAGGGAATTTTAACTCCTTACTGTTCTCGGAAAGAATGAATGCCGATGCGATTCAGTTGTTATTATGTTTTGGCATGTTGGTGATTAGTCAGTTGGTGTCTATTGTTGCCAAAATACTTAACGTCACGTGTTATATCTCTCTTTTTTTCTTTTTTTTTAATGTTTATTTTTTTTTATAAATATTTATCTATCGAAAAATAATATCGTAAGCAAAACATTCATGGGCTTTGTTAGTGTTTCTTAACAGTGCAGATTATTTGTTATATCACATACACACCATACATACGTAGACCTATGTATATAAGATAGTACCTACACAAGCCTCTAGAAAGTCTATATTCAATAATCTATTCTATTCTTGTCCAAAATAAAGTTTTGTTTTAAAGAGTATTTTGTTAAAATACAGCTTCCGATGTTCACTTCTTTATTAAACCATTCATGTTGGGTTTGTTACATTACTCATGTTTATATATTTTATTTATTATTATTATTATTATTATTGTTATAATCGTCATTACTATCATTATCATTATTATTTATCATTGTTGTTGCTTTTTCTTATTTTCCTTTCTTATTACATCATGTTATTATATTTCTAATGTACTGAGTGTAATTTAGCATATTTATAATAGTTTTACTGTTTATTGTTCTCTATACAAGGGAGCATGGGTGTCGATCCCGGGGGGATGGGGGGATATATCCCCCCCCCCCCAATATTTCAGGTGGGGGGGGGTGGCCTGTACAATCATCCCCCCAATAATTCACCATAAAAAATTTAAAAAAAAATGAAGAGAAAAATTAATGATGAGAGTCCGATGAGAGTAGTTAATGGTTATTACTCGCAAGATGACCATCAATATGACCATCAATATACACATTTTGCTATCTCATTTTCATAATACATACATACATCATCATCATCATCATCATCATCTGGTACAGGAAGAAGGCGTTGGCCTGTAATTCCCGGTCACTGCTTCTAGGTTTAGCCTGTTAGATTTATTACTGAGTGTATGCGCATGCACAGGAGTGGAGTCATGGGAGATCAAAACAATACTCCCACCAATGCTTATCTATGTGTCTTTTGAATTTGTCCGTTGTTGCCAAGTAAATAAGACAACCGTATATGAGACAACAATAAATTGAATTCTCGCTCATACGGCTTCATCAGGAATTGATGAATTTATTTGTTCAATCAACAGCATCATAGAAATGCAGTGCGCCAAATGCAAAGACGCAGCATCAAAAGCAACGAGCTAAATGTTAAGCGCGAAGCACAAAAGTAGCAATCTGCAATGCACACCAGACAATCCTGGACAGTGTAAACATAGATGAACTCTGTGATGATTTCGTGATGAGATCGGAGACAAGGAGAAAGATTTTCGGACATTAGTATGACTTATAAAATAGTTCACTAGTTGTTATGTTGTTTCCGTTCACCCTTTTTAAAATTCACGTCATTGTATCTTTATTTTTATTTTTTTCACTCATTTTATTTCCTGATATTTCCTAAAACATTTTTAATTTTTGGAGAAAGATTATTATGTCACAACTTATTTGTGACACAACTTATTTTCAGTGGGGAAACTGAATTCAGACAAGGATTAATATAGAGAACAGTACAACGAATCGTCTTCTTTCTCTAATAATTTAGCGAACAGGGTAAAGCTGTTAAGGGGGGAACTGAATTCAGACGTGGATTAAGGGTAATAATCAAATGAAACGTCAAAGTAAACGATACAACTAATCGTCTTCTTTTGCTAATAATTTAATGAAACGTGAAAGCTTCCGCGCTACGCGCGGAATGGGCGAAAATGAATACAGACAAGGATTAAGAGTAATAATTTATTGAAACATTAAAGCTTAAAGTAGGGGGGAAACCGAATTCATGAAGGACACGATACAACAAATCGTCTTCTTTATCTAATAATGTTGTAAAATGTGAAAGCTTCCGCGCTTCGCGCAGGAATGGGCAAAAATGAATTCAGACAAGGATTAAGAGTCGAGAATGGTACATAGAATCGTCTTCTTTCTTTAATTATCTAATGAAACGTCAGAGCTTCCGCGTTACGCGCGGGGAAGGGGAACTTGATTCAAACATTGATGATTAAGAGTCGAGAATGGTACATCGAATCGTCTTCTTTCTCTAATAATTTAGCGAACTGTAAAGCTGTTAAGGGGGCAACTGAATTCAGACGTGGATTAAGGGTAATAATCAAATGAAACGTCAAAGTAAACGATACAACTAATCGTCTTCTTTTGCTAATAATGTAATGAAACGTGAAGCTTAAAGTAGGGGGAAACCGAATTCATGAAGGACACGATACAACAAATCGTCTTCTTTATCTAATAATGTAATAAAATGTGGAAGCTTCCGCGCTTCGCGCAGGAATGGGCAAAAATGAATTCAGACAAGGATTAAGAGTAATAATTTATTGAAACATTAAAGCTTCCGCGCTTCGCGCGGTAGGGGGGAAACCGAATTCATGAAGGACACGATACAACAAATCGTCTTCTTTCTCTAATAATGTAATAAAATGTGAAAGCTTCCGCGCTTCGCGCAGGAATGGGCAAAAATGAATTCAGACAAGGATTAAGAGTCGAGAATGGTACATAGAATCGTCTTCTTTCTTTAATTATCTAATGAAACGTCAGAGCTTCCGCGCTACGCGCGGGGAAGGGGAACTTGATTCAAACATTGATGATTAAGAGTCGAGAATGGTACATCGAATCGTCTTCTTTCTTTAATAATCTAATGAAACGTCAGAGCTTCCGCGCTACGCGCGGGGAAGGGGAACTTGATTCAAACAAGGATTAAGAGTCGAGAATGGTACATCGAATCGTCTTTCTTTAATAATTTAATGAAACGACAGAGCTTCCGCGCTACGCGCGGGGGAAGGGGAACTTGATTCAAACACAGATTAAGAGTCGAGAATGGTACATCGAATCGTCTTCTTTCTTTAATAATCTAATGAAACGTCAGAGCTACCGCGCTACGCGTGGAGGAAGGGGAATTTGATTCAAACAAGGATTAAGAGTCGAGAACGGTTCAACGAATCGTCTTCTTTCTCTAATAATTTAGTGAAACGTCAAAGCTTCCGCGCTTTGCGCGGGGGGCGGGGGGACTCCCCCTCCCTGCACCCAACCCCCTAGGAACCGCGCTTCGCGTGCTCACTACCGCCCCCCTGAAATTAAATCCTGGCTACGCGCTTGGGAGGGGTACAACTTTCCACACGCTTCTACCACTTTGGTTGCTTTGATCCAGTGCCGAAAATATTTTGGCACCTATCATCCCCCCAACCACGGATACAAATCGACACCCTTGCACCGGGGAGGTATTACTTCCAGATAGGATACCGTTTCGTTCGGTTTCGTTCTGAGAACGAACCGTACATTAAACCATGGACCTACTACAAATGGACTTTCGACGAAGCAGTCCCTTTGATCATGGTGATTAAACAGCTTTTTGTATACTGGACTCACTCTTTTTAAAGTATTATTTCTGTTAAAAACATAGCCCTTTCTATAACATAGTTAGGGCAATATACTAAAAAGTGTTTTACTGTCTCTATTTCATGGCATCTATTACAAAAACAAGTAGCATGAATTCTCAAAGCTTTTTGAAAAAGTATATTACAGAGAAAAAGAAAGAAAGAGAGAGAGAAAAAAAGTGACCTGCCAATGTCACAAATGATGTATCAAAATATGCTCATCTGACCGTAATTAAATACCTAAAACCCCCGAGCTTCCGGTGGCTCTGCCCCCCTGGACCCCACCAAGGGCCCTAATTAGGCGGGGCTTTGGACAGGGGCGTCGCTAGACCTTTTTCAGTGGGGGGTGTAGAGACCACCGATTGCCGACAAAACTAGCCACCAATTACCGAACAAAATTAATGTCCCAATGTCTACAAATTTAACCCTGGCCAGTGGATGCTCATCTGACCGTAATTGAATACCTAAAACCCCTGAGCTTCCGGGGGCTCTGCTCCCGGAATCTCCGCCAATTAGCGCCAATATGCTTATCTGACCGTAATTTAATGCCTAAAAAACCCTGAGCTTCTGGGGGCTCAGCCCCTTGACCCCCTGCCTGGGCTCAGGCCCTGGACCACAAGCCAATAATTTACGCTCTACCTGATCGTTAATACTCCACTTTGCATGTAACGTGTAAGAGTGGTGGTGATGCAGATTTTTCTTCTGCCCCTCCACCCTTCCAAACGTTTTTGCTCATTACGTCACTGTCCCTGGAAGGTGAGCCCCCTGGAATGTTTGCCCCCCGCCCCCCCCCCCCCCCCAATCCCAAACTGCTCTCGGCGCGCCTGTCATCATGTTATATAAAAGAGGACTTAAAACAGTTCTTGAGTATTGGATCCGATAGGAATGCATGGGAATGTGGTTGGGTGGCTCTCGTCGACTGGGTGAGCCGGAAGATGAGCGTGATTGTTAGTCTGTCATTTTCTCTACGCTCTTGAAGAGTGGTCCAATCAAGTTCTTTCAACATACTGCTGACACTTGATGTATTATCAGGGACGGATTTTCGGGAGCACACTAACATGTGGTTATCTCATCAAATCAGCTCTCAATTGGCATAAGAAAAAGGGGACCACGGGAGACCAATGGTCACCGATTAGGCATTATTTGCTGGTCGAGTTGTCCAGGGTATTGGGTCGGGTTTTTTAGGGTCGGGCTGTCTTTGGGTCTTGGGTCGGGTTGTCCGGACCCTATTGCATATGCAATAGGGTCCGGACAACCCGACCCAAGAAATAATACTTTAAAAAGAGTGAGTCCAGTATGGTGGCCCTGAAGGGACATCGCGAATAGACTAAATCGTGAAAAATTGGCGATAAAATTCACGATATCGTCAATTTTATCGTGAATAATTGACGATAAAATTCACGAAATTGACGATATCGTCAATTTCGTCGTGAAAAATTGGCGATAAAATTCACGATATCGTGAACTTTATCGTGAAAAGTTCACAATAAAGTTCACGATTAAATATATATTATATATATATATAATATATATTATATATATATAAAATATATATTATATATATATAAAATATATATTATATATCATATTATATAATGTATATTTTATCGTGAACTTTATTGTGAACTTTTTTCTCCTGGCTGGGGCAGTACTCTGACACGTGACTGAAGAATAGTACAAGTTGCCGATTAAACAGGCGCGTAGCCAGGGGGCGGTGGGGGCGGTCGCCCCCCCCCCCCCCCCCAAAAAAAAAAAAAAAAAAACGCCGACCAAAAAAAAAAAGAGAGAAAAAAAAGAAGAAAGGAAGAGGACGTAGGAAGAAAAAGTATTAAGAGTCGAGAACGGTGCAACGAATCGTCTTCTTTCTCTAACAATTTAATGAAACGTCTAAGCTTCCGCGCTTCGCGCGGGAGGGGAGGGGGAACTGAATTCAGATAAGGATTGAGAGTCGAGAACGGTACAACAAATCGTCTTCTTTCTCTAATAATTTATGAAACGTCAAAGCTTCCGCGGGAGGGGAGAGGGGGGGGGGGACCGAATTCAGACAAGGATTAAGAGTCGATCGAGATTGGTACAACGAATCTTCTTCTTTCTTTAGTAATCTAATAAAACTTCAGAGCTTCCGCGCTACAGCTTCCGCGGAGGAAGGGGAACTTATTACAAAAAAAGGATTAAGAGTCGAGGACGGTACAACGAATCGTCTTCTTTCTCTAATGAAACGTCAAAAGAAACTGAATTTAGACAAGGATTAAGAGTCGAGAATGGTACAACGAATCGGCTTTTTTCTTTAATAATCTAATAAAACTTCAGAGCTTCCGCGCTACGCGCGGAGGCAGTGGAACTTGATTCAAACAAAGATTAAGAGTCGAGAACGGTCCAACGAATCGTCTTTTTTCTCTTATAATTTGATGAAACCTCAAAGCTTTCGCGCTTCGCGCGGGAGGGGGGAAACTCCCCCCTCCCCCCTAGGGAGCGCGCTACGCGCGCTCTGTAAACGTACAATAACGTACAATAATAGTGTTTCAATACACAGAATCCTAACTGCATACATTAGTTGTTGCCACGTTGGACAAACATTATGGCTTAACCTACCTAGCAACACTTAATATATGCAGTTGCATTCTGACTATTGAAATACTACTATTCCTATCAGGTGAATGAAATAATTTGTATTGAGGCACTTCACAAAGACCTATGCATTAAATTTGGTTACATTAAGAAAATGGCCTATTGTTGAGGGTAGAATGAGGAACTGTATATTTTGTCCTCTTTCTTTGTCTGTCATGTAATTCATAGTGTTACTTCCTGCATGCATGTATATCGTCGAGTGCAATCTAAAAGATTCCTAATTGTAGTCAACATGGGAAGTTGAGTACGTTGACACGCATGATCAGTCGGCGTACGTCGTGTTCTCGTCTACTCATTCTAAAAGTCCCTAATAACTATCGGCAACTTGTACTATTCTTCAGTCACGTGTCAGAGTACTGCCCCAGCCAGGAGAAAAAAGTTCACGATAAAGTTCACGATAAAATATACATTATATAATATAATATATAATATATATATAATATATATTTTATATATATATAATATATATTTTATATATATATAATATATATTTTATCGTGAACTTTATTGTGAACTTTTCACGATAAAGTTCACGATATCGTGAATTTTATCGCCAATTTTTCACGACGAAATTGACGATATCGTCAATTTCGTGAATTTTATCGTCAATTATTCACGATAAAATTGACGATATCGTGAATTTTATCGCCAATTTTTCACGATTTAGTCTATTCGCGATGTCCCTTCAGTATGGTGGCCCTGAAGGGACATCGCGAATAGACTAAATCGTGAAAAATTGGCGATAAAATTCACGATATCGTCAATTTTATCGTGAATAATTGACGATAAAATTCACGATATCTATATTACGATAAATATATATTATATATATATATAAAATATATGTTATATATATATAAAATATATATTATATATATATAAAATATATATTATATATATAAAATATATATTATATATATATAAAATATATTATATATATATAAAATATATATTATATATATATTATATATTATATTATATAATGTATATTTTATCGTGAACTTTATCGTGAACTTTTTTCTCCTGGCTGGGGCAGTACTCTGACACGTGACTGAAGAATAGTACAAGTTGCCGATAGTCATTAGGGACTTTTAGAATGAGTAGACGAGAACACGACGTACGCCGACTGATCATGCGTGTCAACGTACTCAACTTCCCATGTTGACTACAATTAGGAATCTTTTAGATTGCACTCGACGATATACATGCATGCAGGAAGTAACACTATGAATTACATGACAGACAAAGAAAGAGGACAAAATATACAGTTCCTCATTCTACCCTCAACAATAGGCCATTTTCTTAATGTAACCAAATTTAATGCATAGGTCTTTGTGAAGTGCCTCAATACAAACTATTTCATTCACCTGATAAGAATAATAGTATTTCATTAGACAGAATCCTAACTGCATACATTAGTTGTTGCCACGTTGGACAAACATTATGGCTTAACCTACCTACCAGGGTTAGTTCCCCCATCTCCTGATTCCGTCGACGAGAAATTAATTTACCGGACCAAGCAGCGGCGTTACACGGCTCTATAATCGTATTGAGACACATTGACATCATGGGGAGCCTGAAATATGAATGAGCAAGGCAAACTGATTACAGAAAGTATGGGAGACCGAGAGGGACATTTAACCTCTTCTTTTTACGCTCTCGTTTCCCCTTCGAACTCTTCCCCCACGAACTCTTCCCCCACCCCTTGCCATTCGACTCGGAAGGGGGAGGGTGCACATTTCATTCGTATTTACGCTACTGGGAGACAGCTTTAAAAATGTTTTCATATTTTTTGTTGTTGTTCATTATGGGGGCAGGGATAGGCAACTGCCACGCCCATGCCTTTCTCAGAAATCGATGCAAAATATAATGTCTTATAACATGACTTGTAATGAATATAACTGTGTTTTGTTTCTTTTCGTTTTCATACAGCGAATTTGATGGGAGGGCCCACGATAAGGACTGGATTACGCACGAAACAGAATTGGGAGACGTCCTGGAATAGCCTTCGAGGAATCGATGTACTATACCGCCGGATACGACAGTCCTTTCAAACTATGGCACCGGCACAATGAGGTCTGGCTTCTCCCAAAAAAGTCAGAAGATTCACCAGATACAAATGCAATTGAGTCTTAAGTATTTATTTTGAAGATGATATTGAAACAATAAGCCTAGAACTTACCGATTCAACACGATGCGTCATTTTCCTAACGTAGAACTGCGTCATTTTTCTAAAACGTAGGATTGCGTCATTTTCCGAACGTAGGCTTGCGTCAGCGACATAATGCCCCATGTTTGATCGACAAAAAAAGGATTGCAGAACAATGCACACGTTGAATGGTATAACTGCTGGCGTATGGGCCAATAGCGTTCAAATGCTTAATCAGCACAAGTAATAACGTAGTCGCCTTGTTTGGCAACGGACTTTGCGCTCAGGCGCGTACGCAGGGGGGGGGGGGGGGGGGGGGGTAAACCCCCCCCCCCCCTTTTTTGTGGATTTTTTTTTTTTATAATAATAAAAAAAAATTAAAAAATTATGCCAATGGCTGACCTAAAAAAAAAGGTGACCTTACCCTTCCCCCCCCCCACCCCTTACGGAGCAAAATGTCAAATTTTCAAATTTCGAGACCAAAAAAAAAGAAAGAAAAAGTGTCCTCTTACCCCCCCCCCCCTCCCCCCCCCCCTCCGTTTATTCAGCGGCGAAATTTTTGGCCCGATTTCAAAATGTTAAACCCCCCGCCCCCCCTTGAAAAAAATCCTGCGTACGCCACTGTTTGCGCTATTGAACATGATGAACATACCCGAAATGCCATAATAATTTTATTAGACAAGGAGCCTTCAACATAAAAAAAATGTGTTTAAAAACAAATCCAAACCATGTGAAGATATTAATTTTAAAGAATTTTCAGGTTTCCTTAACCAAATATTCTTTTTCCAAAATAATTTTTGAATTGATGTGCTGCGATTATTATGCGTACCGTTGTGTTATGTTGCTCACCTTCGCCAAGATCTAGATAATCAAGTTGGCTCTTAAAATTCAGTGTCAAAATTGATATTCTTTATGTAAATCATTTAGGCTCCAAACACGTAGCTGTAAAGACCAAATACATTCATTTACCGGTATCTTTTTTGTTTGTATTTAATGGATATTTTCAGTTGGAATTACGACATCAATGTGCCTTGTAATAAATCTTTTTGTAATTGATATTGTGATGTTAGCCGGTTAGTATTTTATGTTGTGTGTATTTGGTTATTATGAACTTGCTAACATAAAGATGCCAAAAAAGGAATGTTTCTTTGCTGAGCTTCAGCATGATTGGAAAAAACTAATTATATAAAGGTCACCAACAGGGAAAGAAAATAGATGAGCACTTTAGAGACTGATGTCCTTTCTATTGAGAGGTGGCTACTATAGTGCACTGATGAGGCACGAGAAAATGAAAACAAATGGGGAAAGAGGGTTGGGTGTGCGTATGTGAGTGGAGTGAAAGGCTTGAGGGAGAGAAAGAATTAGGAAATCTATAATAAATAGCTGGACCTGAAGGAGTAAGGACAAGAAGGGGATAGAGGGTGGATATATTAAAGACAGAGAGAGAGAGAGAGACAGAGAAGGGGAAGGAAAGAGAGAGAAAGAGAAGGGGGCGAAAGAGAGAGAAAAGTCGGGTGAAAAGGGGGGAAAGACAAGGAAATGGCGCTAAGTGACAGTCACGACGAATAAGGGAAAAACTGTAATCGGGAGATTTGGGGTCATTCCAGAAGGCTTGGGAAACTTTATTGAATAGAGGGGGCCGGGCTGGCCACATAAAATCTCGAGCCGCGGATTCAAAGTTAAACGTTAAAAACAGCCCCTGCGCTACAAAGGTCATCACTCTTTAGTGAAAAGGGCACAACCTTTTGGATGTCTTTTAAATAGAAGCTATAGACTCAACAGTAAAATTTTAAATTAACGGTAGGGCCGCTTCACAACTCTTATTTTGCCCTTCATTTGGATTCAGCTCATACCAACTCGCTTGTGCTTGTATTTGAACTCAATGCATGTTGTTAGTAATCCTGGACAGGGGCGGCGATCCTGGGCCCGATAGGGGGACACGTCCCCTGGAAAATTAGAAATATAGCTAAAAAGGAATATAGCGGAAAGAACCTACATATTGGGCTTAGGGATTTTCTAGAATGCATAATTTCAGCATTCAACATTGCAAAATCTCGCTTGATCGCTACGCCCCGGCCCTCGACCGATAAAACAAAACTATGATATGACGCTCCCGGCCGTAATTTATCCATGGTTGGTGTGATAGATCTTTTTTTTCCCCTTTCAATTTCTGCTAACCTAATTGTGTGCAATTACAATCATGATTGTTTCATTTTCTTTCTCTAATAATTTAAGAAGCGTCAAAGCTTACGCGCTATGCGCGGGCGGGGAAAAACTGAATTCAGACAAGGATTAAGACTAGTCGACAATGGCCCCAAAGAATCGTCTTCTTTCCCTAATAATTTAATGAAACGTCAAAGCTTCCGCGCTTCGCGCGGGAGGGGGGGGGGGAACTCAATTCAGACAAGGATTAAGAGTCGAGAACAGTACAACGAATCGTCTTCTTTCTCTAATAATTTAATGAAACGTCAAAGCTTCCGCGCTTCGCGGGGGGGGGGGGGAACTCAATTCAGACAAGGATAAAGAGTCGAGAACGGTACAACGAATCGTCTTCTTTCTCTAATAATTAATGAAAGGTCAAAGCTTCTGCGCTTTGCGCGGGCGGGAGGAAACTGAATTCAGACAAGGATTAAGAGTCGAGAATGGTACAACGAATCGTCTTCTTTCTCTAATAATTTAATGAAATGTCAAAGCTTTCTCCGCGCTTCGCGCTTAATGGGGGGAGGGGGAGGGGGGGGGGGCAGCGAGCTGCCCGAATACGAATTGATATCTTTTTTCTCGTTTTGGTGATATGAACTTTCAGTATGAACTCATTTGCATACAGTCAATCAGAGCACGCATGGTGTGCGTGCATAGGCATAGGCTTGCAAATGTTTCATTTTAGTTGTAACATCTCTACCTTTAGCAAATTTATTACAGCTTAGACGTTTCCTTAAATCATTAGAGAAAGTAGACGATTCGTTGTACCGTTTACAACTTTTAATCCTGGTCTGAATTCAGTTTCCCCCTTCCTGACTGTATAACTTAAGTGGAGAGTCTTTCTTATTTAACTTCATACCAAATATTAATGTTATAAGGTTCTTTTTATATCTGCTTAAGTTAAAAATAGACTAAATTTTTAAGTTAGAGAGTAAAGTAGACTCTAGGCCTAGACCTCTAAAGTTTTACTTTTATTTTTTCATTAATTTACTATTTAGCTAATTGTAAATTTGATTTAGAGTCTAGAACTCTAGTTACTCTAGATCATCATTTCAAAATTATCAATTTATGTCAGCGACTACTCATTAATCTAGAATCTAGAGGTGAGTAGATCAGGAGCTAGACCAGACTGAAACCTTTCTTGTAATGCGTGCCTGGGGTTTAAGAAACTTCAGGGCTCCAAGCCCAAGGCCAACATCAACATGGCCAAGGGCAAAGGGAGTTATGAAAATTATCATCATGCTCAGCTGAGATGACCTGGGATGTAGCCCCTCCTGATTAACTGTTAGAGAATTCAATGATTTGCCTTTCAAGCAAAGAAGGACATGAATGAACATTTAATTAAAAATTGAAAATTAGATACGGTCCTGCCCTGAAAATGAATAGATGGCACCATCCGAAAAAAGGAATACTTTTGTTTTGAGACTAAAGTAATCATGAGTAGTCTACCTTTTTGGAAACAATGTCCACATGTTAGCTTATTTTCTCTCATTATCTGTACTCTGTGTCTATTATAATAAAGGCAGCACTTTAGTACCCTTGGTCCCTCACCCTATACGCAAATTATTTTAAACAATTGTTCTTGATACCAGCAAATGTTGCCCAACTCCACTTCGTATTTTAAAGAATTTTCCAAGCAAGGACCATACCAGATGATGTACATGTCTCACTACCTACACTTCAGTGGTAATGAAATTATGATGATGTTTTTGCTTTCACTTAGTTTCAGATGCAGTAGATACAGGTAATGGAGGTAATGGAGGTGCGCGCTTGACAGGCGACTCTCTCTACCTCTCTCTCTTACTTTAAGTTACTTGTGTTCTATGTTACTGTTAGCCAATAATTTTGTTAATATATGTATCTGTATATGGCATGGAAGCTGCTAGACAACTGCTGAGTGATATAGATTTGTAATGTTCTCAGAATTTGTATTTTTACCTGTGCTTCACACTTTACAAAAACTGTAGGTGAGTTTTTACATGATGCCATACTGTGTGACCTGAGTATGTTGCTGTACAGTGTAGTTGACTATTCAAAGTCACCTATCCATGTCATTGTTTTCTTTTGATATTCATGAATGAGCTCTAGTATAACAATGGAGATAGTTTATGTCACCTTTGTTCTGATTGCTGCATTGACCAGTACATATGTTGCAAATTGCCATGTAGTGGTAAAGTATAGAAATTGTAGTCTAATGTCACCATCTAAGGTGAAAGTCATTGGATCGTGTATCTTGTATTATTCCAATACTGATGCAACTTTTAGATTACAACTACTTATGTCGGGTGATGTCAGTCCCAATCCTGGACCCGTTACATCTGAGGAGTATAGACAAACACTCCCAGCTGGAAGAACTTTAGTACATAATGTAAATGATAAATCTTACACTAGACTTGATCTTTTGCAATTAAATGCTTTGCCCATTAACCAACAATGGCATTTCCTTCATCCCGATGTTATGAGAAAAATCATTAGCCTAGGAATAAGTCGTAACCCCAAACTCAGAAAGAGAGCCCATAGGTGTAAACGGGGAGGCCGAAAAAAACAACATAAAATCCATGTGCTTGTTTCTCAGTTTGGTCTAAACGACAAAACTTGTGTTAGAGGAATCAATCACAATAACTTAATTGTTATTAATACCAATACCGAAAAGATATATGGGTCTTGTTTAAAGATGTGTTTGTGGAATGCTCACTCTATATGTAACAAGACCTTCCTACTCCATGATTACATTTCTGAACATGATATTGATGTTTATAACTGAGACGTGGCTTAGAGCAGAAGATCCAGTCGTCATCGCCGAATGCTCTCCACCTGGGTACACGTTTATGAATGTTCCAAGGCCGACCGATCATCATGGAGGCATTGCAGTCATTTTCAAGTCTCCACTTCAACTACATCTGAAGGTTTGTGAATCTGTGACTTTCTCCACTTTTGAACTCGCACACGTTGTTAGTAATGCAGGTTCGATTCATTTCCTGGTAGTTTATCGACCCCCACCTTTCTTCACGAAATCGGTTTCGTACTGCAGACTTTCTTCAAGAACTTGATGATCTTACCGCTGAGATATCACGGCTATCTGGACGAGTTCTTCTCCTAGGAGACTTTAACATCCATGTCGATATGCCTTCAAAGTCTGAGGTAGCCCAGTTCCTTTCCATCATAGAATCAGCAAACCTGTCTCAACACGTCCATGATGCTACCCAGCATAACATAACCCAGGTCACACTTTGGACCTTGTCATGACCAGGAATGAGGGTAATCTACAGGGACAATCCTCTACAGACATTAATTCTATCCATGACTGCGTCATAGAGGACATTGTCATACAACCCAACCTTATGTCTGATCATCATTGTATACGCTTTAATTGTACTGAAGTGTCCCAAGCCAGTGATGTGCAAAGTAAAGCAGATTTTTCGGAACTTCAAAGAGATGGACGTCGAAGGCTTCAAAGAAGCTCTGGTTGTTACATCCTAAAATTACAGATCTTGGTGTATGCATCGATAATATGTTAAAATTGACCTCTCATGTAAACCAAGTAGTCCGTAATAGTAATTTTCATCTCCGCAATTTATGGAGGATTTGCAGATTTATTGATTTAAAGACATGTCACCATGCTGTCCGAGCTCTTATTCTTTCTAGATTGGATTACTGCAATAGTCTTTATACTGTTTTATCTGCTAAAGATAGAAGGAAACTTGAAACTGTCCAGAATCGTGCCGCTAGATTAATCTTTGGCCTTGGGTCAAGAACTCATACTTCACCTTTACTTAAGGAGCTCCACTGGTTACCTCTCCACCAACGTGTTCTGTTTAAATTCTGTTTGTATGCTTTTAAAATACTCAATCATCTGGCACCTGAATATTCTAATGACACCCTCCAAATATATACACCAACTCGTAATCTTCGTTCAGCAACCGACACATGTAAACTTAACATTCCCAAATCTAGACTCTCAGCAGCTGAAAAACGCTTTGCAGTAGCTGCATCAAAGACATGGAACAGCATCCCTCTTTCCATAAGGAAAATTACCTGTCTTGCCACCTTCAAAAGATCCCTCAAAACTCACCTTTTCCCCCAATGATCTATGTGATATACTTCCTGTACTGTACTTTCTTGTCCTCTTTACATGTATTTGTATTTGTAAGCGCTATGGTACTTGTTGTTTTTAGCGCTCCTAAATATTCGATATTATTATTATATTATTATACAATTTGCACTTATATGAAGGAAGCACTGGGAAAGTACATCTACTTTTCAAGAATGCCACAGGCCAGAAACAAATCCAGGTGAGAATAGTTTCATGATCTGTTCAAGAAATCACACTTTAGCAGCAAAGTACTAATCACACTCACTGCGTGCATTGGGGTGGTTGTTGTTTGGTAGGGGCAATTGGAAATTCTATTTTGGGGTAATAGGGGCAATTGAAAACTTCTGTCTGGGGTCAGTTATGCCTCGTAATTAATTTGATGTACGAAAGATAATATTGGATTCATTTCCTTACCTCTGCTTGCAAAAAAATGAAAGAAAATAACTTGTAATTATTTCTTTCATTCTACAAAATTAGATTGGATACAGGGACCGACATGCTGGTTAGATGGGTCCTTGATGATTCAATGAACACAGAGCTGGAGTTGTGACTTGGCATCAGGCGCGGATCGATGGGCCGATTCTACCGGCCCACCCCCCCCCCCCCAGCCTCTCATCAAACCGGTAAAAATAGGATAGTAACGTAAATTTTACCTTTAATTTTTTTTTAAAACATGTATATATTGCTCTACACAACAAATCTGCCATATGTGAGAGGAAGAGATAATACGGTACTCGCTAGTATTATACTTTAAACAGATTTTTTTTTTCACCTATAAAATGTACTTATGAAAATAAATGGTCAACATTAAATTTGTTAGTCTTTAGCAAGTGTCTCATTTGAAATAAATATTGCTTCAGACCGTGATTTACGTCATTCAACAAAAATATTGTGACCTGCCAGTGACACAAATGCGGCATCAAAATATGTGTGCTTCTCTGACCGTAATTAAATGCCTAAAATCCCAACACCAAGATCACGCTCCGCTCGCTATGCTCGCTACCCCCTACCTGATCGTAAATAATTAGCCCCCCCCCCCCACTTTGATAAACGTTCCGTGGGGCCCGTGTATATGATATATACACTCAAAACACTGATCTTTATGATGTTTTAACGTGACATAGCTTCTTCTCCTCTTGCACACGAGAAATAAAACAAGGTCATTAAAAGGGATTAAGCGACAAATAATGATTGTGATTCAAATTGATGCAAATATTTGTTTGAATAAGCACTGCTGTTCACCAGAATCTTCTTTGTAAAAACAACTTGTACAAATCTCAGCCATGCTTACTGAGTTGAGACGTTCCATTCAATTTAAAATACGTATTAAAGAATCTCCTAATCTGAGAGTGATCTTACAGAACATTGGCAGAATTGCATGGCTGAGATTTGTAAAAGTTGGTTTTTACAAAGAAGATTCTAGTGAAAAGCATTGCTTTTTCAAAAAAATCTTTGCACAATTTGAATCACAATGATTATTTGTCGCATGATCCTTTTATTAAATAACATTGTTTTCTTTTTTGTTTGCAGGGGAGAAGAAGCTATGTCACGTTCAGAAATCATAGAGATCAGTAGTATTATGCGTATATACATAATTATGAATACAGAAGAAAATGTTGATTATCAGAATGTCATTTTGGAATACCTCTATAAAAATACCCGATCTTACTGTGCCGATACCACATTGTCTTTAGCCCGTATCAGTATTAGTATGAGCCAATATAGAATTATTATTCTTTATTTAGTTCAATATAATGCTTTTCCTCAAAAATAGTTTCGCTATTTATTTAGGGTTGAGACGCTAAGAAATGATTTCAAAACATTACACAAACTCTGAGCCATTGCATAATGATGAAAGTGTGAGTCTCTCCCCCCTCCCCCCCAAAAAAAAAAAATTAAAAAAAATAAAAATAAATAAATAAATAAATAAAATAAAATAGTGATCCTCCTCTCCAGAATCCCCCCGCTTATTCGCCGGCCGGCTGAGTCGGCGCCAAAATTTTCCCCCAAAACTGGACCCCGCCAAAAAAAAAAAAAATATGTGCTCTTACCCCCCCCCCCCCCCCCCCTTCCCCCGCTGATTCGTTCGCCGGCTGACTGATTCGCCGCTAAATATGTTCTCAAGATTTGCTCCCCCCCCCCCCTCTTGCCGCCGGCTGGATCCGCCCCTGCTTGGCATAGAGACCTAAGAGTGATGAGAGCGGTATGGATCGAACTGTTGAAGCAATTCACTGAACACTGTTGAAGCAATTCACCGAACACAGTCAGAGCTACAT
Organism: Strongylocentrotus purpuratus; assembly: GCF_000002235.5. Classification (NCBI taxonomy): domain Eukaryota; kingdom Metazoa; phylum Echinodermata; class Echinoidea; order Camarodonta; family Strongylocentrotidae; genus Strongylocentrotus; species Strongylocentrotus purpuratus. The sequence continues at coordinate 14,312,921 of NW_022145595.1, forward strand.
GTGACTTGGCATGGTGACCCTTAAAGTCTCCTAACGGCTCCGATTGCGATTCTGATGATGACCCATTGTTTATGCTTGTGAGCGAGTCAAAAGGTATCTTCTTTTCTTCTTGATTATTTCCCAATAGTTGAATTTAAGATATTCTTAATTGTTTTTAATGCTTTAAGGGAATGAGTGGTCCTATCGAGGTCAGCAATTGCCAATACTAAGGTGATACCAAATAAAGTATTTAATTTATTAAGAGACTCTCTAAAAGTGGGTACCAAAACTACACAAAATAATTTCGCCCAATCATAATGTACTGTAAAGTTTCCCTTTCATAATTGAAATTTTGATAATGGTTTTCTATTTTGACTTGGACTTTTTTTATTATGATTTTTCTTTCTCTTATTTCCTTTTGCTCTCAAGCAGTCTAGATCAAGAATCTTTCCTGCTTCAACCACTATCGCTTGGATGACATATGTGTGAAGCAACTTGAAGAACTTGTGTTGAAGAGCATGCTTGAGAAACTAGAATCAATTACATTGATCGTTTTGGCAATGCTTCAATGTTTCAATACCTCAATCCCTCTTTTATACTGTTTGATTTTAAACATTTTGAATATCATAAATAAAGCAAACTCCACTCATAATTGTAATTGTGTGTAGTAATCGCAATGAAATGGATTGATTATAAAATCAATGAATTGATTTAAAGGTAATACAAAGTTTAGGTATGAGGTCATGAATTTGGTTTAAATGAACATATTGTAAGCATATGCGATCCTATAATATTCAGTGATCGTTGTCGCGGTTGAAATCGAGTCTAAAGTTATGAAATTGTAAATAATAAACTCTTTTTGTTGTGTAGCTCCCTCCCAAGGTCAAGAAATTAATTGAGATATAAAACGATGTTTCTTGACCAAAATCGACCAATTAACTATTCCCGTTAATAAATCATAAATCACAACTACATATTTTGAGATTTTCATGGTCGCAGCTACCATTGTACGGCCGTAGGCCCTATTTGAAATTTATATAAATTTACCGGGAGCATCGGTAAATTTTAATATTCAATTTTTCTCGAAAGCAGAAGTGTTTTAGGGGTTAATTTTTCCAGTCCTTATAATACATCCACAAAGGCATCCAAATATAAATTGTCAAGAATCACTATCCACCCAATTTTCAAAAATTCCCAAAACTTTGTAATACCTTTAAAGCAAACTGGTAACATTGTCCATGATTTCTGAAACAATTAAGTGAATGGTCGTACAGGTGTCAGTTTTCTGTTACAGTATTGTAATGAACTCCTGCAAACATAAATCTTTAATCTTCAAATGTATAGCTCAGAACAGCTATTTATCAGTTATAGCTACCTCAATCAGTAATGCATTATTAGAGTTTTCGATTCCAGTTCCATGAATCCTCATATCGTATCTCTGTATTGAAGAATTTGTTTATCTATTTTCTTTAAATGTTTGTATTCACAGGGTTGATGCCTTCATTAGAACATGAATTTAAGTAACATTTCCATAATTGGTTTTTCTGTCAAAACACAATGTTTCTAGTTCACATTTAATTTTGTTTTAATTTTGTTTTAACTTTTTTTTTTTTTTTTTTTTTTTTTTACTTCTATAGTCATTCTCATCATAATTGTATTTGGTACTTCAAACTATCCTATAATCATACAATATAATTTTGCTGTTTTGAATTTTATCTTTTTGATGAGAAATTAAATTGTTTAGTCAAATTGAAATTTCCATGTTTATCATACATTGTACAGCTGATAATTGTTTAGTCAGAGATTACGTGTTTGCCTGGGGGAAGACAACCTTTTAGCATTGGTAAACTTTGAAGCGTTTGAGACTGTGTACTAAACTTTATTGAAATACCCTAGAAAGAGATTGTGTAAACTGATTTGGTTCTGATACTCTACTCACAAGATATTAAAATATAAAAACAGTGATGAACAAAATAGTAACGATGATGATTATATTGGTCATTTTCCCCATTGAAAAACTTCATGATTCATGTAGTACATGTATGTCGAGCATTTTGTATGTCACATGTGGCATTTACTCGCTACGTTTGCTGAATAAACATGATAACCAAGGCATGTATAAAGAATTATAAAAAGACATTTTAGCATATTTACAAGTACTGTATAATGCATGAAATAACCTTCGTCTTCCGTGGATGTATACCTGGTGAGTCTTTTCCACAAAACCCTAAATGTACATTTCAAAATGCAATACAGTATTGATGATAATTGATGATGATATGTTTGGTATGAATTATTTAATATTTTTGAATTCATGCTCCATTTGCCACTTGCTGTTCGGGTTCCAAATATTTGAATTAGATCGAAATTCATTTTCCGTGTTTATATTGCAGAGTTGAGTAGTTAACTACAGATTATGGTCAATGATCAATACTGAATCTTTTTCCTTCATTCAAAATTTTTTCTTAACATATTTGCTTTATTTCCTATGTTTAAGACACCGCCATCTTTTGCCACAACCGCGCCATGTGATTACTTGCCGCAGCTTAAGAAACTCCGATCATTTGTCCCTGCCTAGCCTCTTGTCGATGCCCTCGCGCTGTTGGAGTCTCTAAATTCTGACGAGCGAAGCGAGTCAGAGAAACCGAGACTGTTATCAATTATAACTCCCAAACATTTATATGTATATACACATTCCAATTGGCATCTATTTAATTCAATCGACAGCATACTGTTACAGGCGCGGATCCAGGATTTTCCAATAGGGGGGGGGGGGGGGGGGGGGGGGGGGGGGGGGGGGGGGGGGGGGGGGGGGGGGGGGGGGGGGGGGGGGGGGGGGGGGGGGGGGGGGGGGGGGGGGGGGGGGCCGAAATTCGAAATTCGCGCAGACCGTTATATAAACCTACCAATACTGACAAGGTCATATTAGAAGCACTGTACTTTAATAGTGTATTGGTACCTACAAACGGGCACAATTATTTTGGAAAGGGGACATGCTCACGTCACATCTCTTGTCCGATATCAACATTCCCCGTTTTCAAGTTATGCTCGCGCGCAATTTTTTTTGACATTTCCATCAGTGGGGGCTGAAGCCTCTTGCCCCAATATCTATTTCCTGGTTTAATAATTTGGCGAGTGAGCGAAGCGAGTGAGCGGAAATTTGAGCTTATGTATGTTGTGAAAAGTGTTAATTGTCACCAAAATATACGAGATAAGATATAACAAATGCATATTGGTAATTTTTAAATTTTCGGGGAAAGAGAGGCTGCAACACCATCACGCATTAACTGCAGGTGTTTTGAAATCAAATCAGACTCCCCAAAAAATTGTTAACCAAAACGCACGAATCCAGTTTCAAAAATCCAAAAAAATGTCAGCTTCAGAGGGGGGCACATCACCCATCAGACTCCCTCTAAAAGTATTAACCGAATCGCACGAATCTAGGTATAAAAAAAAAAATCAGCTTCAGAGCTAGAGAGGAACCCCCCCCCACACACACACACACACACACCCTGTGCGCGCCAGCGTGAAATTAATGCTGGCGCTAATGCGTAAGCAGGGGCGGAGGAGCTATTTCCAAAGTGGAAAGCACCAAAAAAAAGGGCACCTACAAAGCGAAATCTCAAAGCGAAAATATACATTTTTTTAGACATTGGTATATACCCTTTCATTGTGATCCCATTATCAGGGACGATTTCAATATTTGTTTTTCTTTATATATCATACAAGCTATTGCTTAAGCATCACACTTTCGGCTAAGTGTGATTGTCTGAATATTCATTTGCGAGCGAGCAAAGCGAGCGAGAAAAAATGTAAGATCTGTGAGGTCGTAGAGTAAAAAATTACATCTTATAAAGAGGGGGGGGGGAATCATGATGGGGTTATAAGCATTACGGAAGACTAAAAAAACATTTGTTTTAAAGTGACATATAATTGTATCATCTATAAATGCGAGCGAGCGAGCGAGCTTTAGGGGAAATTACTCTTAGTCGCTTTAAATTTGGTGCAAGACTAATGATGAGCAGGTTATGGGGGCACGTGCCCCCCCCCCCGATGATGAGAGGTTAAGGGGACACATATCGAAAGGGATAAAGACACTTATTAGAAAAGAAAAGGAGCATGTGTCAAGGTAAAAAGAGTAATTATCAAAGGTTCAAACTGGGCACTTCTTACACCTGAAAGGAGGCACTCACCAGAAATGAGATAGGGCACTTATGAGTATGGGAAATGGGCATTTGTCGACGGAAAAGAGGCATCCATCAGAAATTGATTTATCAGAGGTGAAAAGGGGCATTTATGAAAAGGGGATAGGTCCCTATATAGAAAGGAAAAGGGGCACGATTCAAAATTAAAGGGCAGTTAGCAAAGGTGAAAATGGGCACCCATCATAGATGAAAAGAGTACTTATCAGGAGGGGAAGGGGTACTTTTCAAGGTAAAATGAGCATCTCTCAGATTCGAATAGGGGCAATTATCGGAGGTGAAGAGCGCACTGAAGTGAAACGAATTAACTTCATATATATGAAAATGGTCATTTACCAGAGATGAAAAGGGACACTTTTTATTTATGAAGGGCCTCATTTTTCTAAATAGCCCTTATCAGATAGGAAAGGGGGCACATGTGTTGATGAAATGTGCGCTTATCCGAGTTAAAAAGGGGAAGGGGCACTTCTTTACAAAGTAAAAGTGGCCCTTTTGGGGGGGGGGGGTACTTGAAGAGTGGGGCGAACTTTGCCCCCTACCCCTGCCACCCGCCCCATCATCTGAAAATCCAAAATGATGTTGTAGGGGCCGGGCGCGGCTTTATCATGAGTGCTTTTATGTGAACCTCTTTTTTTATAAATATATTATGCTGGATTCTGACCCAGATTGCACACTCTAAAATGATAGTATGATCATCCCCAATACGCTTGTAGTTCACGTATGCACCCCTTCCTCCTAATTCGTCGTTACCGTCACTGCCATTTACGTATGGCCGGTGTGACCGCGTAGAATGTAACCCGCACCGATCGTCCGACTATTAGAGATCGATCGAGAGCGGACGATCGGTGCGGATTTTATCCGCGCAGAATGTCCGTGTCGGACATTCCGTGTGCGCCTCAAATGTCTGACGGACAATCCATGCGGAAGAGGTCTCGCACCAATAGTCCGCCTGCCGCACCGAATGTCCGTACTCTAGTCCACACATATACATAGTCAATATAGTGGAGGCTGTTAGGGCTAAATAGGGGTTGTTTGGTGCAGATTCTTCTAAAAGCACCAAATTTGCCCCAGAGGTAGATTATACCATACTTTTACGATTTCTTCCGGACGCCAAGAAGGGTACCCTCTGGGTATGCCATATTGGGCAAATTCAAAATGGCCGCCATCTGAGTTAAAGGTCAAGCGTAGTTCGGAAAAGCGGTTGTATGATAATAGTTTATATATTTATGGGGTTTTGGGGGTCAGAGAATCTGATTATGATATTCTTTCATCAATTTAAGATCTCCTTGGGGCTGCCATACTGGTCATATTGGTCAAATCCAAAATGGCCGCCATCTGATAGTTACAGGTCAAGTGTAGTTACGAAAGAAAATGGGCTAGTATGATAAAAGTTTATATATTTATGGGGTTTTCGGGGTCAGAGAATCTGATTATGATATTCTTTCATCGATTTGAGATCTCCTCGGGTCATACTGGTAATATTGGTCAAATCCAAAATGGCCGCCATTTGATAGTTCCAGATCAATAGTAGTTCCAAAAGGAAAAGAGCTAAAATGATAAAAAAAATTATATAGTAAGGGGGTTTTCTGGGTCAGAGAATCTGATTATGATGTTGCTTGTATCAATATTGCAGGTCTCCTTGGGGCTGTCATGCTGGCCATATTGGCCAAATAAAAAATGGCCGCCATCCGAGTTAAAGGTAAAGCGTAGTTTCAAAAGGAAAAGGACCAGTATGATAAAAGTTGATGAATTCATGGGGTTTCCGGGGTCGGATAATCTGATTATGATGTTCTTTTATCAATTTTATTTCACCATCCTGTCCTAAGGCTACAATGAAGTCCATTTCCTAGTTGAAGAAGATGAGTGAAGATGCGCCAAATTCACACTTGAGTGGGTTTAAATCTTGGCCTGCGCCCATATGTTTCATCAATATGCAAACTTTCCTCTGTGAAATGCATAATACATTCGTTTTCGAGGATTGGCAAGGAAAAAAGATAAACAGTAAAAACAGACCATGAATAAAGAAATGAACAGCTTGTTCGATTTGTTTTGAAGCATTATATTCAAAGACCCGGACAGCTTTATCTTTATTATCCATATAAATAACGTCTCTAATCACTGTCAGACGGGAGATAATACCAATACGAAATGCATTAAGCAACGTCTAGACATAACGGTCGAATCTCAACTTTAGTTTTCTCATTCTTCTTTACATTTCGAAGCGTTACATGGGATCTTAATCCTTAATCTTAATTTAAGCATGCTTTGAATCTGGTCACGCTTTCGAAAAGTTCGTGGCCTAGCATTTTGCTTCTGTTGATGATCAAATAGAGAAAGCACCCTTTATAGATCAAGGAGAGTTTGAACAAAGCACGAAGTAGGAGCAGTGCAATTTAAATATCAAGGGATGGATTAGAGTTTATTTCTAAAATGAAATGAAAGGGCTATTTTATTTTCATGAGTCCTTTCACTTCATTGAAGAAATAACCTCTCTTTATATCTTAGAGACACTTTCTCTTGAAAGTCAAATAAACTCGAGAGCATCCTAGGGCTCCGCCCTGGAACCCCTGGTAGGGGCTCTTCCAGGCCCCTAAAGCTGTGCCATAGTGTACGGATCCATTAGAAAGCAAAATAAGCCCAATAAATAATTTTTATATATATATATATATATATATATATATATATATATATATGTATGTATGTATGTATGTATGTATATATATATATATATATATATATATATATATATATATATATATAGTTCTCCTATGCAAACTTCCTCTGTGAAATGCATACTAAATTCGTTTTCGAGGGTTGGCAATGAAAATAGATAAACAGTAGAAACAGACCATGAATAAAGAAATAAACAGCTTGTTCGATTTGTTTTGACGCATTATCTTTAAAAACCCGGACAGCTTTATCTTTATTATCCTTAAAAAATAACTTCTATAATCACTCTGAGATGGAATAAAATACCAAAACGAATTGCCATATGCAACGTCTAGACATAAAGGTTGAATCTCAACTTTATTTTTTCTTATTCTTCTTTTAAATTTCGAAGCGTTGCATGGGATCTTAATCCTGTTTTTTTTTTTCTACATACATTAATGCCCCCATTTAAGCATACTTGGAATCTGGTCACGCTTCGAAAAGTTCGTGGCCTAGCCTTTCGCTTCTGTTGATGATCAAATAAAGAAAGCAGTCTTTATAGATCAGGGAGAGTGTGAAAAAGCACACAGTAGGAGTAGTGCAGTTTAAATATCAAAGGATGGATTAGAGTTTATTTCTAAAATGAAATAATAATAATAATAATAATATGACAAATTTATATAGCGCTTGTGACAAAAGTTTCAAAGCGCTGTACATGTACACAAATCAAAATTACTTCAAACAAAATCGATATTACTAATGGAATTAACATTACTCAAATTACCAAGAAAACAAAATACTACCTACATAACAACTAATTATCATTACTTATATTAACAAGAAAATCAAATATTTCTATCATAACTTAACAAATTGACATTACTCAAATTACCAAGAAGATCAAACATTACTAATATTACTAAAGAAATTAACAAAACATGTAAATTCCTTGGAAATTAACACATTATATCAGTAATAGTAATAATTTGAAAAGACATAATGAAGGCATGGTAATATTTATTCGAACTTATTTTAGAGTTATTTGGGTTGCTTTTGGAATAGATGAGTTTTTAGATTCTTTTTGAAAATGTCAATGGTGGGTGAGTCCTGGATATGGGCGGGGAGAATGTTCCAAAGAGTGGGGGCACAGACTGAGAAAGCCCTGTTACCATAGCGGTTGTGGGTGCGAGGACCAAGTGCGAGCTGGGGTCTGGATGATGATCTAAGGTTCATGCCGGTAGTCTGTTTGGGTGAGATCAGTTCAATCAGGTATGATGGTGCGTGTTGATGGATGATGTGGAACGTGAGAAGAAGAATCTTGAATTGGATACGTTGGGGAATTAAGAGCCAATGTAGGGTGCGGATGACTGAGTGATGTGATCGTGCTTTCTGGTGCGAAATGAAACTGAAAGGGCTATTTTATTTTCAAGAGTCCTTTCACTTCATTTAAGAAATAATCACTCTGAAATGGAATTAAAATACCAAAACGAATTGCATTGTGCAACGTCTAGACATAAAGGTGAAATCTCAACTTTATTTTTCTTATTCTTCTTTTAAATTTCGAAGCGTTGCATGGGATATTAATCCTGTTTTTTCTACATACATCAATACCCCCATTTAAGCATACTTATAATCTGGTCACGCTTCGAAAAGTTCGTGGCCTAGCATTTTGCTTCTGTTGATGATCAAATAGAGAAAACACCCTTTATAGAACAGGGAGAGTGTGAACAAAGCACGACGTAGGAGCAGTGCAATTTAAATATCAATTTAAAAACCCAGACAGCTTTATCTTTATTATCCTTAAAAAATAACGTCTATAATCACTCTGAGATGGAATAAAATACCAATACGAATTGCATTATGCAACGTCTAGACACAAAGGTCGAGTCCCTGGGGACTTGGATCACGATAATGCCGATAATACTTTACCGATGACCAGATTTCAAGTAAAGTTTACTATAAAGAACCAATTCCGACATTCAGAAATGATTTTCGGTGACTGATGTGTCAGATGTGATCATTCACAAAGGAAAGGCCAGCACACAAAAACAAATTACATTTCCTCTCTCAGCTCTCTTTATGTTCATGTAATCTTTGTAAAAGTTCGTTCCCGATTTTGGCGCATGCGGAGTGTGCAATTACGAACTCGCTAATGGATAAAAGAACATCATAATCAGATTATCCGACCCCGAAAACCCAATGAATTCATCAACTTTTATCATACTAGCCCATTTCCTTTCATAACTATACTTGACCTGTAACTCAGATGGCGGCCATTTTGGATTTGACCAATATGACGAGTAAGGCAGCCCAAGGAGACCTCAAATCAATGAAAGAACATCAAAATCAGATTCTCTGACCCCCAAAACCCTATAAATATATAAACTATAATCATACAAGCGCTTTTCCTTTTGGAACTACGCTTGACCTTTAACTCAGATAGTGGCCATTTTGGATTTGCCCAAGATGGCAGTCCCAGATAGCGCCCTTCTTGGCGTCCGGCAGAAATCGTAATAGTATGGTATAATCTACCTCTGGGGCAAATTTGGTGCTTTTAGAAGAATCTGCACCAAAATATCCCTAACAGCCCCCACTAATACAAGTATAATTATACTTAATGAATGAAACGACTGGATAACCCATATTCAGCTTTGCCAGCTAGCTAGGGACTACACTACAGGTCTTCCCGGCGCGGGTCCATGGGGGAGGGGGGGGGGCGGGGCGAGAGGGTCTTGACCCCAAACCGCCAACAACAAAAAAGAAGAGATAGAGGGAGAGAGAGTCAGAGAGAGAGAGAAGGTAAAGCGGAGAGTAAGGGAAAGGAAGAAGAGGAAGAAGAAAAGAAAAGGGGGAAAAGAAGGAGATCGGGGGCGAAAGGCCTTTGCCACCCCCTCCCCCCTCCCCTCAGCAAAAGAGAGAGAGAGAGAGAGAGAGAGAGAGAGAGAGAGAGAGAGAGAAAGAGAGAGAAAGAAGGAAGGAAAAATAAAGGAAAGGGAAAGAAGAGACAAGGGAAAGGAAGAAGAAAAGAAAAGGGGAAGAAGGAGATCGGGGAGCCGCCGAAAGGGCTTTGCTTCCCAGGTTGTTGCCCCCCCCCCCCCCAAGCAAAAAGAAAGAGAGAAGGAAGAGAAGGAAAAGAAAAAAGGGAAAAGAGGAGATAAAGGGAAAGAAAGAAAAGAAGGGGATATCAGTTGCAGTTTTCCCGCCAAGAAGTTGGGGATCGGGGGGAGGGCAAATGGCCCTTGTCCCCCCCCCCCCCCCCTACAGCAAACTTAAAAGAGAGAGCAAGGAAGAGAAGGGAAAGGGAAAGAAAAGAAGGTACGGGAGATCAATTGTGATTTTTCCCATCACGCGGTGTGGATCGGGGGCGAAAGGCCTCATATGGAAACGTTTGCTTGTATTTGTCTCATAAAAGAATTTGAGCACGAACTGACTCCCACACGGTGTTGAGTGCTCAGGGGTCACAGGCCACTGGGTTCATCGGGCAGGTAGTTCCATTATGTGAATGGGTAAATTAACTATTACAAAATCAGGGGACACATTACATATTGTACACTAGGGACACACATTGTTTTTTATTGTGCAGACATACTCTTTTATTGACTTACTAAATTGCATGAAACTATAAAACCAAAATGCATTTTGTATTCTAACAATTGGATTACAAAGAATAATAACAGGTGAATGAAATGCATAAACACCACAAACACCTGGGGAGAAGCATTCATAAATTTGAATACATAATATGATAAACGACTCTGATGAAACTATAAAACCAAAATTAAATTTGCGTTCTGGAAATTGGAGTACAAAGAATGATAGCAGGTGAATGAAATGCTTCAACAACAACACAAACACCTGGGAAGCTAGGAAGCATCCATAAATTTTAATAATTTAGTTGATAAACGACTCCGCATGTGGACGTTTGTTGGAGCAGAAAGCAGTGGATTCTTAACAACACGACCCATTTAACAGAATGTCGGAACGTAAATTAAATTTGGCGCGGTTGGAAAATGCATCTTTCTACCCTGCAACTTTAATGGTACGATCCAGTAAATTAAAACAATAAAATGGCTCTTTTTTAAATTACTCATTAAATAAACCCAAAACTTCAGTGATATCAGAAAAAATATGTTATATCTTACTAATAAAAAAAAAAAGATGTATAAACATTGTGAAAGTGTCGCATTTTACGATAAAAGACACCGATTTATCAAAGATCACGTCATTAATGCGCTTGCATCAGGGAATTCAAGTCAAAAGGTCAATTCAGACGCTGATGAGTTGTTGGTCGAGCATTTTTGTTTCCTTTATTCCGACAAATTATACAATCAATCAAAATAAGTTTGATACCAGAAGAAGCTAACGATTAGTATTTTCATTAACCGCTTGCCCCAAGTCTCTTGACCACAGTGAAACGAGTGAGAGCTTGCGAGAGCGGCCAAAGTGTGATTGAAACTCGCTATTTGCTCTTCTCCAACGCAAAAAGAGACGACATTGTGCTGGATATATGTATTTTTTTCCGACAAAAGTACAGAAAATTTGTATATGGTCTTTTTATATTATACTTTATGAAATGTTACCCGAGTGACTTCCGGGCGCCCCAATGCTGGAAAGAAACGCACATTTTAGAAAACTTCACTTTTTCACGGAAAAATGCTTATTTGTTCTATGCCGCAAGTCAGATTGAGCGGATGATACAACGTTTCCATATGCGCCTGCCCTCCCCTGGCAAACAAAGAGAGAGAGAGAGAAGGAAGGAAAAGAAGGGAAAGGAAAGAAGAGAAGAGGAAAGGAAGAAGAAAAGAAAAAGGGGAAAAGAAGGAGATCGGGGGCGGAAGGGCTTTGCCGCCCATGCTGTTGCCTCACCCCCCCCCCGCAAAACAAGAGAGAAGGAAGGAAAGGGTAAGAAACAAAAAGAAAAAGAAAGAAGGGATATCATTATCAGTTGGGAAAGAGGAGAACTAAAATGGAACACAAAAGAGGAAGAAGAAAAGAAAAGGGTGAAAAGAAGCAAAGATCATTTGCGATTAATCCCACCAAATTCGTGTGGATCGGGGGGAGGGGGCGAAAGGCCCCTGCCTCCCTCAGCAAACTTAAATGTGTGAGAGAGAGAGAGAGAGAGAGAGAAGTAAGGGAAGGGAAAGGGGAAAAAAGAGGAAGAAGAAAGGTAGGGAGATCAGTTGCAATTTGTCCCGATTTATACCCCTCCCCCCCCCCCCCCTTAGCAAAGAGAGAGAGAGAAGGAAGGAAAAGAAGGGAAAGGGAAATAAGAGAAAAAGAAGAAGAAAGAAAAAAGCAAAAAGAAGGAGATTGGGGGCCGGAAGGGCCTTGCCGCCCATGCTGTTGTCTCCCCCCCCCCCCCCCGCGCCAAACAAGAGAGAAGGAAGGAAAGGGAAAGAAACAAAAGAGGAAAAGAAAAGAAGGAATATCAGTTGCAATTTTTCTGCAAACAAGATGTGGATCGCGGAGAAAGGCCTTTGTCTCTGCCCCTCCCCTCCCCGACCACCCCACCCCCTCCCCGCCAAAAAAAGAGAGAAAGAAGGGAAAGGGAAAGAGGAGAGCTAAAATGAAACACAAAAGAGGAAGAAGAAAAGAAAAGGGTGAAAAGAAGCAGAGATCAGTTGCGATTAATCCCACCAAAATCGCGTGGATCGGGGGAGGGGGCGAAGGGCCCCTGCCACCCTCAGCAAACTTAAATGAGAGAGAGAGAGAGAGAGAGAGAGAGAGAGAGAGAGAGAGAGAGAGAGAGAAGTAAGGGAAGTGAAAGGGAAAGAGGAGAGAAAGGGACAGAAAACAAAGAGGAAGAAAAGAAAAGTAATTAGGGAAGATCAGTTTGCGATTTTCATTGGTTCTTCTATCATCAATTTGCAATTATCATTGTACAAATGTATTTATATATTCATTTATTCATTCTTGTTTGATAACAAAAATATGAATATAAACTCATAAACTCATAACAGCAACAAAATTAAATGTAGAAGGAAACTATCTTGCTGGGAGCAAGAAGCGGAAAAATTATCATGCATTTGCATGTACATGTCAGTGTATCATTAATATAATTCATATTGTTTAATTACATCTTGTGAAATAGTATGCATTCAAGCTTTGGGGATTTTTTGTTGGTGTATTTGTTTGAAAGAAAGCGTTTGGAGCTTATAATGCACATGTTGCAATTTCAGGTGCAACTTAGTGTTCAAATATGGAACACGCACGGCCAGGCACTAGTGTAGGAAATCTTCAAATGTTAATCAGGTATATGACTAAATTACTTGTCTGTTGCCTTACGAAAAAGTTTATATTTAGTCAGGCCTGAATTGAGTCGCAAAACAATTATTATGTTAAAAGGAAAAAAAACATATGTGATGACATTCGAAATTCCCTAATAACCAATACGATTGGAGAGCGAGTACTCGTTTTTGTTTTTCTTCAAAACTTACTCAACTATAAATAGCTGGCCCGGATACTTGAGCCTCTCACAAAACGCAAGTATAGGCCTGATGTGTCGTCAGTGGCGTCGCTAGTCCTTTTTCAGTGGGGGGGGGGGGGGGGGGGGGATAGAGGTCAACGATTCCCGACAAAACAAGCCACCAATTAAATACCGACAAAATCAAATGTTCCAATATCTACAAATTTAACCCTATAAACCCGGGGCAAAGGCTAAATTGTTATGCGCAAATGGTCATTGTCGTCGACGACATCAATATACAAATTATTTCGTCAACTTAGTAAGCATCATGGCTATATATTTTAATGCAGGCGCGTAGCTAGGATCTTATTTCAGGGATGGGCGGTATTGAGCAAGCGAATCACTTAAAGAGTGCGCAAAGCGCTCCCTAGGTGGGGGAGGGGACGGGTGAAAGGCATCCCGCGCGAAGCGCAGTAGCTTAGACGTTCCATTAAATTATTATGAAAAGAAGACGATTTGTTGTACCGTTCTCGACTCTTAATCCTTGTCTGAATTCAGTTTCCCCATCCCACACGAAGCGCGGAGGCTTAGACGTTTCATTAAAATTATTATAGAAAGAAAACAATTTGTTGTATACCGTTCTCTACTCTTAAGCCTAATTGTCTGAATTCAGTTTCTCCCCCTCTCGAGCGAAGCCCGGGAGCTTCGACGTTTCATAAATTATTAGAAAAAGAAGACGATTCATTGAACCGACTCTAAATCATTGTCTGAAGTTTCAAAATGTTTCTTTGTCCGATAAAAAGTCACAGCTTAAGGGAACAAATTGCTGGCGACCGACATAAAAAATACCACCGACTTCAACCCCACACCCCCCCCCCCCCCTTTAGCGACGCCCCTGAATGTAGAGTGGCCTGAGCGGGTAGGCACAGGGCGTGGTTCTAAACTTACAGAGACACTTCGATGAAGACACCTTTATTTCATGATTGCGTGTGTTGAACTGCCATGGGCTTTACAACTTTAAACCTCCAGGGTTTATTTTGCATATATAGGGATTTACATGATCATTTATATAATAAAAGGAAATAATGAATATTCAAATATCATAGGTAGCAAATAAAGGATGACTAACAGAGGAATGAAAAACAAACAGATAGGAGAGGATGATCAAGCATAATGATGTGCACCAATCTATACATGTGAATTACTAAGTAGCCTGTTCACACTACAGCTCTACAATAACAAAGCATTTGTAGCCTTACTTTTAAGCAGTTGAAGAAATTAATAAAAGTAGGCCTACTTGAAGAAATCGTTGAATTATAAGATATTCAGTTTATTTTATTAAGTATGACAAAACACACATTTAACACCTTTGGAAAAAATAATACCCCAGGAACGTGAAAAACAAAACTTTTATTGTCACACATGCCTATAATCGGACATATTTAAAAACGGAAATGTGGTACTTTGTCTTTGTCTTTAATTTGCACCTGAAAATAAATTCTTTGTTCCTCGTCTATGTCATCGCGGCGAAAATTTCAGACTTTTCTTCTTTTCATGCAGCCTCAGACAAATGTGCCAAAGAAGTTCTGTCTTCTTGTATTCCTAAAAACAAAGTTTGGGCAATAGTTTTCAAGTTCAGTTTATCTTTACGAGATTTCGTGTAATATTAAGCTTTGGTTGAGATTTCTTTGGGTCATTGTACTTATCGGAGAAGTTTTGATCCGTTTCAAGACAGAGAATGTTCTCTCGCAAGTTGCCGTTGTAACCGGGATTGTAAGGTAAATGAGAAGAAGGATGTGCACCTCTGAGAATGATCTCTGATAGATTGGACTGTTGTTGAAAATCTCACAGATTGTTTTAATGTATATTTGATAGGTTTACTCTCATCGTCGCACACGTCTTGGAGGCTTGTTAGCTGCCGAGTTAATGCTACAAAGTCAATATCTCCGGCATACACTTCCCTCAACTCATCAGCACGAACAAAATATTGGGGAGGGGGCTCATGATAACCGAGCCCGGCTATATATATATATATATATATTTTTTTTTTTTTTTTTTTTTTTTTTTTTTGGGGGGGGGGGTGGTTCAATGATATCCGGGCCCCTCAAAAATATCGGGGGGCTCCGTGATGTTATCCGAGCCCCCCACAAATATCGGGGGGCTCCGTGATTTTATCCGAGCCCCACCAAAAATACTTGAGGGGGGGGGGGGCTTATGATATCTGAGCCCCACCAACATATGGGGGGGGGGCTCAATGATATCAGAGTCCCTCCAAAATATTTGGGGGTTTAAATGATATCCGAGATCTACCAAATATATTTTTGGGGTCAATGATAAGCGAGATCCGATGTCTGAGCCCCCCTCTCTCCTCCCTAAATAAATATTTATAAAATGTTTATATTTGAATGGTACGTCTGTAGATTATAGGTATACATGAGTTTCATGCCTAGAATATAATCATTGGGGAGGAGGGGGTTCATGATATCCGAGCCCCGCAATAAGTCTCGGGGGCGGCTCAATGATATCTGAGCCCCACTTAAAATATTGGGGGCTCAATGGTATCTTAGCCCCTAAGGACTCAATGATATCTAAGCCCCACCAAAAGATTGGGGGCTCCATTAATGATATCTATATGCCCCGCCAAAAATATTGGGGGGGGGGGGGGCTCAATGATCTCTGAGCCCCCCCCCCCCAATATTTTTTTTCTGCGCCCCCAATCCCCCCCCCCCGATTCCTAAGCCTAATTACAGTTCAATGAAGTCTATTTTTTAAACTTAAAGGGATTGGGTAACTTTGTTTTAGGTTCTGAATCAAAAAATCCTGGAATGATAGTTAGGGCTAGTTCTGATCGGAAAACGACCCAAATATCGGAGTATGGCAAGCTGCCCCAGGGCCTTTTCCTATATACGGATCAGAGAAAAAATACTTTAAACATTTTGGGGGTTACTTTTATGACTTTCGGGGGCTCTTTTTGGCATTTCGGGGGCTAATTCACCCGAGCCCCCGTGTATTTTTCCTCCTGATACGGATAAGTGAGTGCCCTGATGGGTCTACTTCTAACTCGTGTTTTTAGCCCTTCTTTCTTCACTTTTTCCTTTCCTTTCTTTTTTCTTTCCTTTCATTTCTTATTTTTTCAAAGAGGGGGGGGGGGGCGGGTCCATCGCCCCCCGTATATCCGCGCCTGAGTGACACCCACACAACTAACCTTATTTATTACCGAATAAAAAAATGAAGAAAGAGCCCCTCGACACCATAGGTGTAAGTATTCAGCCAGTTCCTACCCCCCCCCCCCACCAATATAAACTTTAAAAGTGATTATTTTTTTCTAATTTGATACCAGTGATATACAGATGTTGCTGAATACTTTTTATGCGTTTGTTGGAGAATGACATATATCACAATTTACAGTCAGGCAAAAAATGTGCTTATTTACTATTTAGAGGCCGACATGTCAGGTCCCGCGGAACGGCGGGCTTGGGGGTTCAAGCCCCCCCCCCTCCCACCCCCACACTTTTGAAAAAGTATATTAAAGAGAATTAAATAGAAAGAAATAGAAAAGAAAGTATGCTCATGTAACCGTAATTAAATGCCCATACCCCTGAGCTAATTCCGGAGGCTCTGCCCCCTGGACCCCATCTTGGGCCCTAAGGCTGGCCCTGGATGCTAATCTGACCTTAATTGTAATGTCTAAAACCCCTGCGCTTCCGGGGGCTCCGCCCCTTGGACCATCCGCCAATTAGTGACCTGCCAGTGTCATGAATATGGTATTAAAATATGCTCATCTGACCGTAAGTACGAAGCCACGTACAATCGATTACAACAGTAATTGTGGGGCCAATATCACGAGTATGCCTTCATAGAATCAATGTTTTAAAGAAAATATTCACTTCTACTTTCAAAAGGACTGGCCCATTTGCTTAAAAAATTGTAAAGAGTTATTATTATGTAATTTCTAGAAAAAATGCCAACCACATGATTTACAATGAGTCTAAATACATTGATTTGCCAAATTTCTTCCTTTTTATCAAATATACACGTAAAGCAATGTGGGGGGACAGACTGCGCGTATAGCAATCCGCACGGATCGTCCCTCGGACGATCCGTGCGAGCAGAAAACCCGCATATTATGTCCGACGGACAAACGAAACTGGTAGGACAAACGGCGCGGTCACACCGGCCGGCGTATTTTTTATTTACACGCTAGCGAGGGGAATTTCTCGATTAATTCCAATGAAACCGCTTAAAATTCCAATTTACATCCAGGAGAAAGTTTGCTTAACTTTTTCTTGAAACACTTGAACGGTTATGGAAACTGTTTGTGTTTCTAATCTTCAAATATTAATATTATTCTGCATCAAATATAAAACATTGATTTCTACTGTGATATGTAAAGACACGAACTTACGTTAATACATACACATATTTTTTTTGTAACCAAGAAGGTGCACCATGGTAATACATTTAACAAACACATCAACATGTTACCTAGACAACTCATCACCATAGCCATTGTAAAACCATATATTAATGATACATGTAAAATATAGATTGAAGCAATTCTCGTCGATTGGCTGTATCCTGAGTGTGATTTATATAATGGATTTTGAGTAACATTTGCATCTACCTGTAGTTGAAGAAAAGATACAGTGTAACATCAATTAAGTTGGAGTTCAATTAGAAGGAAGTAACGAGGAATATTGAAGCAAGGGAGACTGGGAGATGAGGAAAGCAGGAAGTTAGAAATTGAGAGATTACTCGCGTGATAGCCTTGCATTAATGAATCCTTTATATAATGTTGTCTTGAGAGAAAGTAGACGATTTTTTTTTTTAAATTGGAGATTAGTGCAAGTATTAGATATATTGGAAATAGAATTAATGAGAAAGTTATTTTTTTATCGAGATCAATACATGGGGGGGGGGGGCACCATCAAAATAGGGCACTTTCTGGAATATAAGGTGCACCTACAAAGGGAAACATCAAAATGTAAATCTACCATATTAAGACATTGATAGACGTACGCGTAACGCATGTCACACACAGAAAAATGAGAAGAAAAGAAAGAATAATTTTTTTAAAGAAGATAGAGGAAAAGGAGAGAGACAGAGAGAGGGAGAGAAAGAAAGAAGAACATGAAACTTCACTTTACACTTAGGCCTACATATTATTACATTTCCGACTGAGTTGGCTCGACATGTGCTTAAGTAGTCTGCGGACGAAAGTACAACAATACGAAAACAGAAGTTATATTCTAAAATGAAATGAAAGGGGTTATGTGACTTTCAAGGAGGAAATTACAATTTCTATCGCTCATGACGACTATTTGGAATTTCCTAATTTTTTTTAAAGTTCAAGAACTTCCTGGGGCTCCGCCCCATGCAAGACTCTCGGCAACAGCAAATTATTTACACAATTTCTTGCTGTCTGCTGCCTCGAGATCACTGGAGCGAAGAAAGGTAACATATAGCAAGAATCCCTATTCAGTGAAGGATTTATCCCTTTATTATTAAAGACTCCCGACAAAGGCTCTCCCCCTGCAAAATTGGAGAGAGTTTTATGTAGTTTAAGCTTCTAACAACCACGCCCGTGGACCTTTTATTAGTTACACAAAGGTAAAAGTGTATAGCAAGAATCCCTATTTAGTGAAGGATTCATCCTTTTTATGCAGATGCTTCTTCTACCATTCTTGACCAGAAGTGCGTTTCAAACTCAATGATATGGGCATCATCCCATTGAATGTTGTGTCCAGTGTTACGGGTTTGTTTTGCTACTTGCTGCCTAATCTGAGGGCTCTGTTGTGCTCTTTAAAAAAGATGACACAATAGGGGCGGCGCAATTTAAATATCAAGGAATGTATTAGAGTTTATTTCTAAAATGAAATGAAAGGGCTATTTGACTCTCAATAAAAAACTCTAATCCATCCCTTGAAATTTAAATTGCACTGCCCCCATTCAGTGTGCCATTTTCAAAGAGCACAAAAAGTCTTCAGATTGAAGATTCCATCTCATAAAATCGTCTATAAGAGAGAAAGAGGGTTTATTTCGAGAGAAAAAATGAAATGAAAGGGCTATTTGACAAGAGCCCTTTCATTTCATTTTAGAAATAACCTCTCTTCCTCTCTTATGCTATGGTCACATTACCCAAAAGTAGCCTGCTCGGCGGCCGAGCGGCGAGTTTTTAACCAATTCTGCCCGGCGGCTGCCCGGCCACCGAGCGGGGACCGGCCAGTCACCGCTCGTTGTTAGGGCATCGCTCGGTCGCCGCTGAAGTTTTAGCGCGGAGTTAAAATTTGGGCGGCGCCTGCCCACTTTTCACCCGCCGCCCAAAATACGCTCGGTGCCTGGGCGCCTGGGCACCGAATCAGAGAAAAAATACTTTAAACATTTTGGGGGTTACTTTTATGACTTTCGGGGGCTCTTTTTGGCATTTCGGGGGCTAATTCACCCCGAGCCCCCGTGTATTTTTCCTCCTGATACGGATAAGTGAGTGCCCTGATGGGTCTACTTCTAACTCGTGTTTTTAGCCCTTCTTTCTTCACTTTTTCCTTTCCTTTCTTTTTTCTTTCCTTTCATTTCTTATTTTTTCAAAGAGGGGGGGGGCGGGTCCATCGCCCCCCGTATATCCGCGCCTGAGTGACACCCACACAACTAACCTTATTTATTACCGAATAAAAAAATGAAGAAAGAGCCCCTCGACACCATAGGTGTAAGTATTCAGCCAGTTCCTACCCCCCCCCCCCCACCAATATAAACTTTAAAAGTGATTATTTTTTTCTAATTTGATACCAGTGATATACAGATGTTGCTGAATACTTTTTATGCGTTTGTTGGAGAATGACATATATCACAATTTACAGTCAGGCAAAAAATGTGCTTATTTACTATTTAGAGGCCGACATGTCAGGTCCCGCGGAACGGTTGGCTTGGGGGGTTCAAGCCCCCCCCCCTCCCACCCCCACACTTTTGAAAAAGTATATTAAAGAGAATTAAATAGAAAGAAATAGAAAAGAAAGTATGCTCATGTAACCGTAATTAAATGCCCATACCCCTGAGCTAATTCCGGAGGCTCTGCCCCCTGGACCCCATCTTGGGCCCTAAGGCTGGCCCCTGGATGCTAATCTGACCTTAATTGTAATGTCTAAAACCCCTGCGCTTCCGGGGGCTCCGCCCCTTGGACCATCCGCCAATTAGTGACCTGCCAGTGTCATGAATATGGTATTAAAATATGCTCATCTGACCGTAAGTACGAAGCCACGTACAATCGATTACAACAGTAATTGTGGGGCCAATATCACGAGTATGCCTTCATAGAATCAATGTTTTAAAGAAAATATTCACTTCTACTTTCAAAAGGACTGGCCCATTTGCTTTAAAAAATTGTAAAGAGTTATTATTATGTAATTTCTAGAAAAAATGCCAACCACATGATTTACAATGAGTCTAAATACATTGATTTGCCAAATTTCTTCCTTTTTATCAAATATACACGTAAAGCAATGTGGGGGGACAGACTGCGCGTATAGCAATCCGCACGGATCGTCCCTCGGACGATCCGTGCGAGCAGAAAACCCGCATATTATGTCCGACGGACAAACGAAACTGGTAGGACAAACGGCGCGGTCACACCGGCCGGCGTATTTTTTATTTACACGCTAGCGAGGGGAATTTCTCGATTAATTCCAATGAAACCGCTTAAAATTCCAATTTACATCCAGGAGAAAGTTTGCTTAACTTTTTCTTGAAACACTTGAACGGTTATGGAAACTGTTTGTGTTTCTAATCTTCAAATATTAATATTATTCTGCGTCAAATATAAAACATTGATTTCTACTGTGATATGTAAAGGCACGAACTTACGTTAATACATACACATATTTTTTTTTTTGTAACCAAGAAGGTGCACCATGGTAATACATTTAACAAACACATCAACATGTTACCTAGACAACTCATCACCATAGCCATTGTAAAACCATATATTAATGATACATGTAAAATATAGATTGAAGCAATTCTCGTCGATTGGCTGTATCCTGAGTGTGATTTATATAATGGATTTTGAGTAACATTTGCATCTACCTGTAGTTGAAGAAAAGATACAGTGTATAACATCAATTAAGTTGGAGTTCAATTAGAAGGAAGTAACGAGGAATGTTGAAGCAAGGGAGACTGGGAGATGAGGAAAGCAGGAAGTTAGAAATTGAGAGATTACTCGCGTGATAGCCTTGCATTAATGAATCCTTTATATAATGTTGTCTTGAGAGAAAGTAGACGATTTTTTTTTAAATTGGAGATTAGTGCAAGTATTAGATATATTGGAAATAGAATTAATGAGAAAGTTATTTTTTTATCGAGATCAATACATGGGGGGGGGGGGGGCACCATCAAAATAGGGCACTTTCTGGAATATAAGGTGCACCTACAAAGGGAAACATCAAAATGTAAATCTACCATATTAAGACATTGATAGACGTACGCGTAACGCATGTCACACACAGAAAAATGAGAAGAAAAGAAAGAATAATTTTTTTTAAAGAAGATAGAGGAAAGGAGAGAGACAGAGAGAGGGAGAGAAAGAAAGAAAGAAAGAAAAAAGGAAGAACATGAAACTTCACTTTACACTTAGGCCTACATATTATTACATTTCCGACTGAGTTGGCTCGACATGTGCTTAAGTAGTCTGCGGACGAAAGTACAACAATACGAAAACAGAAGTTATATGAAATTGTTTAAGAGAGAAAGAGAGGTTAAATTCTAAAATGAAATGAAAGGGGTTATGTGACTTTCAAGGAGGAAATTACAATTTCTATCGCTCATGACGACTATTTGGAATTTCCTAATTTTTTTTAAAGTTCAAGAACTTCCTGGGGCTCCGCCCCATGCAAGACTCTCGGCAACAGCAAATTATTTACACAATTTCTTGCTGTCTGCTGCCTCGAGATCACTGGAGCGAAGAAAGAAAGTAACATATAGCAAGAATCCCTATTCAGTGAAGGATTTATCCCTTTATTATTAAAGACTCCCGACAAAGGCTCTCCCCCTGCAAAATTGGAGAGAGTTTTATGTAGTTTAAGCTTCTAACAACCACGCCCGTGGACCTTTTATTAGTTACACAAAGGTAAAAGTGTATAGCAAGAATCCCTATTTAGTGAAGGATTCATCCTTTTTATGCAGATGCTTCTTCTACCATTCTTGACCAGAAGTGCGTTTCAAACTCAATGATATGGGCATCATCCCATTGAATGTTGTGTCCAGTGTTACGGGTTGTTTTGCTACTTGCTGCCTAATCTGAGGGCTCTGTTGTGCTCTTTAAAAAGATGACACAATAGGGGCGGCGCAATTTAAATATCAAGGAATGTATTAGAGTTTATTTCTAAATGAAATGAAAGGGCTATTTGACTCTCAATAAAAACTCTAATCCATCCCTTGAAATTTAAATTGCACTGCCCCCATTCAGTGTGCCATTTTCAAAGAGCACAAAAAGTCTTCAGATTGAAGATTCCATCTCATAAAATCGTCTATAAGAGAGAAAGAGGGTTTATTTCGAGAGAAAAAATGAAATGAAAGGGCTATTTGACAAGAGCCCTTTCATTTCATTTTAGAAATAACCTCTCTTCCTCTCTTATGCTATGGTCACATTACCCAAAAGTAGCCTGCTCGGCGGCCGAGCGGCGAGTTTTTAACCAATTCTGCCCGGCGGCTGCCCGGCCACCGAGCGGCGACCGGCAGGCCACCGAGCGGGGACCGGCCAGTCACCGCTCGTTGTTAGGGCATCGCTCGGTCGCCGCTGAAGTTTTAGCGCGGAGTTAAAATTTGGGCGGCGCCTGCCCACTTTTCACCCGCCGCCCAAAATACGCTCGGTGCCTGGGCGGTCGCCGCCCGGGCACCGAACTAATCGCTGGGCGATGCCTAATTCCAGCAGCGACCGAGCAGGCTACTGATCGGTCGGTCGCTGCTCTAATTTGTGACCATAGCTTTATAGACAATTTTCTCTCTTGAAAGTCAATAACCCTTTCATTTCATTTTAGAAATAACCTCTTTTTTCTCCTAAAGACAATTTCTCTCTTGAAAAGGCTCTGCCAGACCCCTCAAGCTCTGCCATGTTGTATGGATCCATTAGAAAGCAAAATAAGCCCACTCAATAATTGATATAAATTATATTAAAACGTCATAGCCAGGGCTCAAATTAATTTTTTGTCCACGGGGGCTCTTCCCCCCCCCCCAAAAAAAGAGCCCCCGTGAGCCTTCTCACGGGGGCTCTTTTAGTACTGACGGGGGCTCTTTTTTATACAAATATCCATTGAATTGGTACCTATGATACTCCTCAATTATTTGCTATTTCATCATTATCATTCCAATCAGCATTTTCCCTCTTACAAATTTACAAGCTACATAGCTGTTACTGGCCTGTGTATATAATATATACGCATACAACACTGATCTTTATGATGTCTTTAACGTGACATATCTTCTTCTCCCCTTGCAAACGAGAAAGAAAACAAGGTCATTAAAAGGGATTAAGCGACAAATAATGATTGTGATTCAAATTGATGCGAATATTTGTTTGAATAAGCACTGCTATTCACCCGAATCTTCTTTGTAAAAACAACTTTTACAAATCTCAGTCATGCTTACTGAGTTGAGACGTTCCATTCAATGTAAAATACTCATTAAAGAATATACTTCTCCTAATCTGAAAGTGATCTTACAACACAGTGGCAGATTTGCATGGCTGAGATTTGTAAAAGTCGTTTTTACAAAGAAGATTCTGGTGAAAAGCATTGCTTATTCAAAAAAAATCCTTGCATCAATTTGAATCACAATGATTATTTGTCGCATGATCCTTTTATTAAATAACCTTGTTTCTTTTTGTTTGCAGGGGAAAAGAAGCTATGTCACGTTGAGAAATCATAAAGATCAGTTGTATTATGCGTATATACATTATGATACCAGAACAAATGTTGATTATCAGAATGTCATTTTGGAATACCTCTAAACAAATACCACATTGTCTTTAGCCCGTATCAGTTCTTTGGAGGGGCCGGGCGCGGCCTTTTCAGAAGTGTTTCTACACTAACCTTTTCATGCACTCCGGCTTAACATAAACAAGCATGCTAAGATTGTTTTGAAAAGAAGCATAATTTCGACTCAGTTTCGCATAACCTAAAAATAAGAATACGGCCAGTCACCCCTTCCCCCCCCCCCCCCCCTCTCCTCAATGCATCCGCCTTCACGCACCCCTTCCCTTTGTCTTTCCCTTATTCGTCGTTACTGCCATTATCACTAATTTTTAGTGCCATTTCGTTGTCTTTCTTTCTCCCCGGCTCCTCTCTTCTTTTTCTTTCCTCTTTTTTGAACTCTCTCTTTCTTTTCTTTACTTTTTTGTTCTCTTTTCTTTTATCTTCTCCTTTTTCCCCCTTTTTTCCTTCTTTTTCTTTCTCTTTTTTTCCTTCTCAATTTTTTTGCTTCGCCAATAGGGGGGGCCGCGGCCGTTTCGGCCCACCCCTGGATCCGCCACTGATCTATGTTTACACTGTCCAGGATTGTCTGATGTGCATTGCAGATTGCTACTTTTGTGCTTCGCGCTTAACATTTAGCTCGTTGCTTTTGATGCTGCGTCTTTGCATTTGGCGCACTGCATTTCTATGATGCTGTTGATTGAAACAAATTGAATAAATTCATCAATTCCTGATGAAGCCGTATGAGCGAGAATTCAATTTATTGTTGTCTCATATACGGTTGTCTTATTTACTTCGTATGTATGTATGTATTATGAAAATGAGATAGCAAAATGTGTATATTGATGGTCATATTGATGGTCATCTTGCGAGTAATAACCACGTACTAACTACTCTCATCGGACTCTCATCATTGATTTTTCTCTTCATTTTTTTATTTTTTATGGTGAATTATTGGGGGGGGGGATGATTGTACAGGCCATCCCCCCCCCCCACCTGAAATATTGGGGGGGGGATATATCCCCCCCCCCCCCCCCCCCCCCCGGGATCGACACCCATGCTCCCTTGTATAGAGAACAATAAACAGTAAAACATAATACAATATTATAAATATGCTAAATTACACTCAGTACATTAGAAATATAATAACATGATGTAATAAGAAAAGAAATAAGAAAAAGCAACAACAATGATAAATAATAATGATAATGATAGTAATGACGATTATAACAATAATAATAATAATAATAATAAATAAAATATATAAACATGAGTAATGTAACAAACCCAACATGAATGGTTTAATAAAGAAGTGTACATCGAAAGCTGTATTTTAACAAAATACTCTTTAAAACAAAACTTTATTTTGGACAAGAATAGAAAAGATTATTGAATATAGACTTTCTAGAGGCTTGTGTAGGTACTATCTTATATACATAGGTCTACGTATGTATGGTGTGTATGTGATATAACAAATAATCTGCACTGTTAAGAAACACTAACAAAGCCATGAATGTTTTGCTTACGATATTATTTTCAGATAGATAAATATTTATAAAAAAAAATAAACATATTAAAAAAAAAAAAAAAAAAGAGAGATATAACACGTGACGTTAAGTATTTTGGCAACAATAGTCACCAACTGACTAATCACCAACATGCCAAAACATAATAACAACTGAATCGCATCGGCATTCATTCTTTCCGAGAACATATTAACAGTAAGGAGTTAAAATTCCCTGCCCTCAGAAATTGTTGCAGCGCCATCTGTTGGAGTATGCTCGAGTTGTCCAGGATATTAGGTCGGGTTTCTCAGGGTCGGGCTGTCTGTGGGTCGGCCTTATCTAGGATTCCAAAATAGTGTTATGTAGTACTTGTATTATTCCCCCCTCCCTTCAGTCATTCACCTTTCATTCACCTTTCTCCCACCTGCTCCATGATAAAACAGAACCCACTATCCCATTACTTTTTATTATAAACAATTGACCACTAATGACCACCCAAGATTTAGATTCCAGGAACGAACCACATTCCAATAACTATGACTCATACTAGGCCCAAACCCCAGTCACTTACACTCTCCATAGCCACTCCCCATAATATCATGACAACCCTGACCATTGACCAATGATAAGCATGAATAAGTCACCCCTCCCAACATTGGTTTTCTCCCCAAACTTTCCTGAATGTAAAGTTGGAGAATGATAGGGACTTTTGGTTTCAGCCATCAACCGCTGAACAAGGGTTTTGAGATAAACTAGCTACAGATAATATTGTGTATCTCGGATTCTAGAGTCATCTACTAGAGAGTCATTGTGTTATGTACTTAAGCAAGAAGATTGAATAAATGTTGCTGAAACTGTAAACAAGCCTCCTCGCCTCATCTGTTATGCTCCTCGCCTCAATCACCGATCCCAACACAACAATAGTACACCATTATCGGTACGGTATCACCATCAGCAAAGTCGAAAACGCTAGCACAACATGGCATTAAAAAGAATACAGAAGGTAAGCCCATGAAATTGGAACATTATCATGCACAGTTGAAACAGGGGTAGATCTAGGCCTAGATCTATGTTGTTAGTGCTAGACCGAAAAGTCAGTCTATTTATTTCGTTGGTCTAGACCTGTCTTGATCTAGATCTAAAGTTAGAGTCTAGACTACAGATCATGAGATACTATGCTATGCCTATGTCACTGATGTGACACTTGTATTCATACGCATTATTACTTAGCAGTGCATTGACTAGACCGAATTTTCCGTCTCTTTCATTCGTTAGCCACTTATTGGGGTAGGGTCGGCCGGCTCTCTCTTTAGAGACGGAAGCCGTCTATACACATGTCCTTGCTAACGCCACGACCAGTTCTGGTCGTAGCGTTTTGCCCCCAAAATCCGGCCGACCCTACCCCAATAAGAGGCTAACGAACGAAAGAGACGGAAAATTCGGTCTATGCATTGACATGATTGACTCTATGCTTTGCTGGAGTCGATGCTAAATGCGTAATGCGTAATTGACCTCTAACTACAGTACAGGTAGGGAGGCCAATACCCAAATTTAACATTTTAAATACTCATTTATAGACCTAATAAAAGTTAAAACAAAGTTTAGAGGTTTAAACAAAAGTAGGGTAGCGCGCCCAGTATTCGGTCCATTCCCAGTATTCGGTCAGACAGCCGTTTCAACAGCTGTAACAATTTAAAAAATAATTTATGAGCCACGAAACTTGCACAAACAGGCAGCTGAACAACTTTTCTTAACTCTCAAAATTAAATCAGATTTAGGCCCCGGAAAGATCTCCAACTAAGCTCGAAATTGGTCAGTGTCGCACAACTTTCTGCACTTCTGCGCTAACATGCATAGCCATATGTATACTCAATAAATGAGGTGTCATATGAAAGATAACATATAAACATATCTTGGTCAAAACAGCAATTTAAACATTGTGTCCTGGCTAACTTTGAGGTTTGCCACTTTTGAGATATGACGCCCCGATCGATAAGTAGTCCCAGTCCTAAGGAACATTCTATCGTCAGACACCAATCCAACCACAAGCTTCACTCCACTCTTCACTCTCACAAGGACAAGCACCCATCCAACAAACAACCAGGCGTCTACAAGATTCCCTGCGATTGCGGCAAAGTCTACATTGGAGAAACCGGCCGCGATTTCGACACCCGACTTAAAGAACACAAGACCCCACCACCGACGCAGCGACTGGGACAAGTCAGCCATCGTCAAGCACGCACAACAAGAGCTCCACCGCATTCACTGGGATAAAAGTCACCTCATCACCACCATCCGACATTGGCACACCCGAAGGATCCGAGAAGCCATCGAGATCCCCAACACAACACCGTACCCCAAGACCCAGGCCTTCACATCAACAGTATCTGGCACCCAATCCTCCCTCACCATCCTACTTCCGACCAATCTTCAACCAACTCCACAACCAACACGCCAACCACCAACACTTCACCAATCCATCCATCCGTCAGCCCGGACACCACCTTCAACCACCCAACCACACCCACTCAACAAGCACTACACATTCTCAACTAGCCACCTCACCCACACAAGCACCACCCATGCCAACACCTCGCTACAACCTACGCCAACGCCGAAACCGCCGACCAACACACACAGAGCGACACCACTAATAGCCGTCCTCACCGCCCGATCGATACACCCACTCAACGACCGACACACCCCCCCCCCCCGCTACCCCGCCGACACCAACCACACGACGTCCGCATAGCCGCCGCCCGCCCACTCGTTTCCCGCCATTCACACAACCGCGCGCCACACCGACAGCTGCCTGCCAACCTGCCGAGCCCGCCGGCCCAGCGCTTTCCCCCAAGTCCGCATTCACGCCATAAGAACCGCCGCACGCCTAGCGAACACTCACTCTGGAAGACGGACAGTCAACCTGTCCGAAACGTCGAGTCTACTCTCTTGCTCTTGCTCTGCAACTCTACTCGCCTACTCAACTCTCCAACTCAATCCAGTCTTCTACTCAAACCTCTCATCCTGCCTACAACTTTCTGGTTTACAGTCCTTTTCAGGACTATACTCACTTCCGAAAGATACTCTTCCTTCCAACCTCCACTTTCTCGCCTTTCCATCTCACTTCAATTTTCTATCTACTTTCCTCAGTCCCTCGAGGACTTTACACATGGTGTACCGTAAACCTCTTCCGTGAACAATTCTATGCGCTCATATTTTCGCTAGCCCCCAGGGATCACAACTGATTACAGTTTAAAAATACCCTTCCCGCTATTTGGTGGATCAGCCAGGCGCGGATCCAGGATTTTCCAATAGGGGGGGCCGGAAATTCGAAAATCGCGCAGACCGTTATTTCAACTTACTGGTACCTACATGGAAAGGGGACATGCTCAAGTCACGTCTCTTGTCCGATATCAACATTCCCCGTTTTTAAGTTATGCTCGCGCGCAATCTTTTTGACATTTCCATCAGTAGGGCTGAAGCCTCTTGCCACAATATCTATTTTCTTGTTTCATAATTTGGCGAGCGAGCGGAAATTTGAGCATATGTATTTTTTGTTACCAAAATATACGAGATAAGATATAAAAAATGCATATTGGTAATTTTTAAATTTTAGGGGAAAGAGAGGCTGCACACATCCCGCATTAACTGCAGGTGTTTTGAAATGAAATCAGACTCCTCAAAAAATTAATAACCAAAACGCACGAATCCAGTTTCAAAAATCCAAAAAAATGTCAGCTTCAGAGGGGGGGGGGGGCACATCCCCCTCAGACTCCCTCTAAAAGTATTAACCGAATCGCACGAATCCAGTTAAAAAAATTCAGCTTCAGAGCTAGAGAGGACACCCCCCCCCCCCCCCCCCCCCCCCCCCCCCCCCCCCCCCAGTCACCCCTGTGCGCGCAAGCGCGAGATTAACGCTGGCTCGTCCTGGCGCTAATGCATACAGTGTAAGCAGGGACGGCGGAGCTATTTCTAAAGTGGAAAGCACCACCAAAAAAAAAAACGGCACCTACAAAGCGAAATCTTAAAGCGAAAATATACATTTTTTTAGACATTGGTATATACCCCTTCATTGTGATTCAATTATCAGGAACGATTTCAATATTTGTTTTTCTTTATATATTATACAAGAATTTGGAGAGGGGCTTGGAGAGACACTTAATATGGAATTTTTAATGGGTCACTGAACCTGTCATGAACTGACAGATCACTATTGATGATGATTGCTTAAGCATCACACTTTCGGCTGGGTGTGACTGTCTGAATATTCATTTGCGAGCGAGAAAAAAAATGTAAGATCTGTGAGGTCGCAGAATGAAAAATTACATCTTATAAAGAGGGAAAAAACAAATCATGATGGGGTTATAAGCACATTCTCATAACGGAAGACTGAAAAGACCTCTGTTAAGTGACATATAATTGTATCATCTATAAATGCGAGCGAGCGAGCTTTAGGGGAAATTACTCTTAGTCGCTTTAAATTAGGTGCAAGACTAATGATGAGAGGTAAAGGGGACACTTATCGAAAGGGATAAAGACACTTATTAGAAAAGAAAAGTAGCATGTGTCAATGTACAAAGAGTAATTTTCAAAGGTTCAAACGGGGCACTTCTTACACCTGAAAGGAGGCACTCACCAGAAATGAGATAGGGCACTTATAAGTATGGGAAATGGGCATTTGTCGACGGAAAAGGGGCATCCATCAGAAATTGATTTATCAGAGGTGAAAAGGGATAGGTCCCTTATTAGAAAGGAAAAGGGGCACGATTCAAAATAAAAGGGCAGTTAGCAGAGGTGAAAATGGGCACCCATCATAGATGAAAAGTGTACTTATCAGGAGGGGAAGGGGTACTTTTCAAAGTAAAACGAGCATCTCTCAGATTTGAATAGGGGCAACGGAGGTGAAGAGCGCACTGAAGTGAAAAGAATTAACTTTTCGTATATGAAAAAGGTCATTTACCAGAGATGAAAAAGGGTACTTATGAGAATGAAAAGGGACACTTTCTATTTATGAAGCGCCTCATTTTTCTAAACAGCCTTTATCAGATAGGAGAGGGGGCACATGTGTTGATAAAATGTACGCTTATCCGAGTTAAAAGGGTAGCTCTAAAAAGGGAAGGGGCAGGGGCACTTCTTACAAAGTAAAAGTGGCCCTTTGGGGGTACTTGAAAAGTGGGGGTAACTTTTCCCCCTACCCCTGCCACCCGCCCCAT
Source organism: Strongylocentrotus purpuratus (assembly GCF_000002235.5). NCBI lineage: Eukaryota > Metazoa > Echinodermata > Echinoidea > Camarodonta > Strongylocentrotidae > Strongylocentrotus > Strongylocentrotus purpuratus. The sequence continues at coordinate 14,343,830 of NW_022145595.1, forward strand.
CATCTAAAAATCCAAAATGATGTTGTATAGTGGCCGGGCGCGGCTTTATCATGAGTGCTTTTATGTGAACCTCTTTTTTATGAATTTATGCTGGATTCCGACCCAGATTGCACACCCTAAAATGATAGTATGATCATCCCCAATACGCTTGCAGTTCACGTATGCACACCTTCCTCCATATCCATCGTTACCATCACTGCCATTTACGTATGGCCGGCCGGTGTGACCGCGCCGTTTGTCCTACCAGTTTCGTTTGTCCGTCGGACATAATATGCAGGTTTTCTGCTCGCACGGATCGTCCAAGGGACGATCCGTGCGGTTTGCTATCCGCGCAGTCTGTCCCCCCATTGTTTTACGTGTATATTTGATAAAAGGAAGCAACTCGGCAAATCAATGTATTTAGACTCATTGTAAATCATGTGGTTAGCATTTTTACTAGAAATTACATAAAAATAACTCTCTACAATTTTTTAAAGCAAATGGGCCAGTCCTTTTGAAAGTAGAAGTGAATATTTTGTTTAAAACCTTTATTCTATGAAGGCATACTCGTGATATCGGCCCCACAATTACTGTTGTAATCGATTGTAATCGTGGCTGCGTACTTCAACCAACTCACTACTAGTATATACTCGTGATACAGGCCCCGCCCCAAGTATTTGGGGGCGTTTCGAGGTTAATGAAGAAGTTAAATGGGAAATAAAATTGATTAAAAATGGGGTTGAAAGTGAATGGGGAGGCTAGAGTATTTAAGATAGGTAGAGCGTAGCACAAATTGGCGGATGCTCAGGAGGTAGGGGCATTTAATTAAGGTCAGATGAGCATATTTTAATACCTTATTCATGACACTGGCAGGTCACTAATTGGCGTATGGTCCAAGGGGCGGAGCCCCGGAAGCGCAGGGGGTTTAGGCATTACAATTAAGGTCAGATTAGCATCCAGGGGCCAGCCTTAGGGCCCAAGATGGGGTCCAGGGGGCAGAGCCCCCGGAATTAGCTCAGGGGTATGGGCATTTAATTACGGTTACATGAGCATACTTTCTTTTCTATTTCTTTCTATTTAATTCTCTTTAATATACTTGAGCCCCCAAGCCACCGTTCCGCGGGACCTGACATGTCGGCCTCTAAATAGTAAATAAGCACATTTCTTGCCTGACTGTAAATTGTGATATAATGTCATTCTCCAACAAACGCATAAAAAGTATAATTTACTAAAAAGTGATGAAAAATCCGGAAAATTAGACCATTTCAGCAACATCTGTATATCACTGGTATCAAATTAGAACCAATAAATTGGTGGGGGGGGGGGGGGTAGAAACTAGCTGAATACTTACACCTATGGTGTCGAGCGGCTCTTTCTTCATTTTATTGTTCGGTAATAAATAAGGGTATTTTTGTGTGGGTGTCACTCAGGCGCGGATATACGGGGGGCGATGGACCCGCCCCCCACCCCCCCCCCCCCCCCTCTTTGAAAAAATAAGAAAGGAAAGGAAAGAAAAAAGAAAGGAAAGGAAAAAGTAAAGAAAGAAGGGCTAAAAACACGAGTTAGAAGTAGACCCACTCACTTATCCGTATCAGGATAAATTAGCCCCCAAAATGCCAAAAAGAGCCCCCGAAAGTCATTAAAGTAACCCCGAAATGTTTAAAGTATTTTTTCCCTGATCCGTATATAGGACAAGGCCCTAGGTCAGCTAGCCATACTCCGATATTTGGGTCGTTTTCCGATCAGAACTAGCCCTAACTATCATTCCAGGATTTTGTTTCAGAACCTAAGACAAAGTTACCCAATCCCTTTAAGTTTCAAAAAGTAGACTTCATTGAATTGTAATTCAGACATCGGATCTCGCATATCATAGACCCAAAAATATATTTGGTGGATCTCGGATATCATTTAAACTCCCAAATATTTGGAGGGACTCTGATATCATTGAGCCCCCCCCCCATATGTTGGTGGGGCTCAGATATCAAAGCCCCCCCCCCCCCCCTCAATTGTTTTGGTGGGGCTCGGATAACATCACGGAGCCCCCCGATATTTGTGTGGGGCTCGGATATCATTGAGCCCCCCAAAAAAAATATTTCGGCCGGGCTCGGTTATCATAAGCCCCCTCCCCAATATTTTGTTCGTGCTGATGAGTTGAGGGAAGTGTATGCCGGAGATATTGACTTTGTAGCATTAACTCGGCAGCTACAGTACATGTAACAAGCCTCCAAGACGTGTCTGACGATGAGAGTAAACCTATCAAATACATTAAAACAATCTGTGAGATTGTCAACAACAGTCCAATCTATATTAGAGATCATTCTCAGAGGTGCACATCCTTCTTCTCATTTACCTTACAATCCCGGTTACAACGGCAACTTGCGAGAGAACATTCTCTGTCTTGAAACGGATCAAAACTTCTCTGATAAGCACAATGACCCAAAGAAAGCTCAACCAAAGCTTAATATTACACATATATAAATCTCGTACAGATAAACTGAACTTGAAAACTATTGCCCAAAACTTTGTTTCCAGAAACACAAGAAGACAAAACTTCTTTGGCACATTTGTCTGAGGCTGCATGAAAAGAAGAAAAGTCTGAATTTTTTCGCCGCGATGACATAGACGAGGAACAAAGAATTTATTTTCAGGTGCAAATTAAAGACAAAGGAGGATCTCAGAATTATATTTTTGGGTGGTGCCACATTTCAGTTTTTAAATATGTCCGATTATAGGCATGTGTGACAATAAAAGTTTTTTTTTCACGTTCCTGGGGTATTATTTTTTCCAAAGGTGTTTAATGTGTGTTATTTTAACACCTAGTACTTTGTCATACTTAATAAAATAAACTGAATATCTTATGATTCAACGATTTCTTCAAGTAGGCCTACTTTTATTAATTTCTTCAACTGCTTAAAAGTAAGTCTACAAATGCTTTGTTATTGTAGAGCTGTAGTGTGAATAGGCTACTTAGTAATTCACATTTATAGATTGGTGCACATCATTATGCTTGATCATCCTCTCCTATCTGTTTATTTTCATTCCTCTGTTAGTCATCCTTTATTTGCTACCTATGATATTTGAATATTCATTATTTCCTTTTATTATATAAATGAACATGTAAATCCCTATATATGCAAAATAAACCCTGGAGGTTTAAAGTTGTAAAGCCCATGGCAGTTCAACACACGCAATCATGAAATAAGGGTGTCTTCATCAAAGTGTTTCTGTAAGTTTAGAACCACGCCCTGTGTCTACCCGCTCAGGCCACTCTACATTCAGGGGCGTCGCTAAAGGGGGGGGGGGGGGGGGGGGGTTGAAGTCGGTGGTATTTTATTATGTCGGTCGGCCAGCAATTTTTCCCCCTGTGACTGTGACTTTTTATCGGACAAAGCTTTGCGCGCTCTTTAAGTGATTCGCTTGCTCAATACCGCCCCTCCCTAAAATAAGATCCTAGCTACGCACCTGCATTAAAATATATAGCTATGATGCTTACTAAGTTTGAGAAATAATTTGAATATTTATGTCGTCGACGAAAATGACCATTTGCGCATAACAATTTAGCCTTTGGCCCCGGGTTTATAGGGTTAAATTTGTAGATATTGGAACATTTAATTTTGTCGGTAATTAATTGGTGGCTTGTTTTGGCGGGAATCGTTGGCCTCTATACCCCCCCCCCCCCACCCCACTGAAAAAGGTCTAGCGACGCCACTACTGACGACACATCAGGCCTATACTTGCGTTTTGTGAGAGGCTCAAGTATCCGGCCAGCTATGAGTAAGTTTTGAAGAAAAACAAACGAGTACTCCCTTTCCAATCGTATTGGTTATTGGGGAATTTCGAATGTCATCAAATATTTTTTTTTTCCTTTTAACATAATAATTGTTTTGCGACTCAATTCAGGCCTGACTAAAATAAACTTTTTCGTAAGGCAACAGACAAGTAATTTAGTCATATACCTGATAACATTTGAAGATTTCCTACACTAGTGCCTGACCATGCGTGTCCCATATTTGAACACTAAGTTGCACCTGAAATTGCAACATGTGCATTATAAGCTCCAAACGCTTTCTTTCATACAAATACACAACAAAAAATCTCCAAAGCTTGAATGCATACTATTTCACAAGATGTAATTAAACAATATGAATATATTAATGATACACTTACATGTACATGCAAATGCATGATCATTTTTGCGCTTCTTGCTCCCAGCAAGATAGTTTCCTCCTAAATTTAATTTTGTTGCTGTTATGAGTTTATGAGTTTATATTCATATTTTTGTTATCAAACAGGAATAAATAAATGAATATATAAATACATTTGTACAATGATAATTGTAAAATGATGATAGAAGAACCAATGAAAATCGCAACTGATCTTCCCTAATTCGTTTTCTTTTCTTCCTCTTTGTTTTCTGTCCCTTTCTCTCCTCTTTCCCTTTCACTTCCCTTACTTCTCTCTCTCTGTCTCTCTCATTTAAGTTTGCTGAGGGTGGCAGGGGCCATGGGTGTCGATCCGTAACTGATACCTATTCATCAGGGGGGGATGATCTATTCATTCATCCCCCCCTGATGAATAGGTATTACGTAAGGATCGACACCCATGGCAGGGGCCTTTCGCCCCTCCCCGATCCACACGATTTTGGTGTTCCATTTTAGCTCTCCTCTTTCCCTTTCCCTTCTTTCTCTCTTTTTTTTTTTTGGGGGGGGGGGGGGGGAAGAGGCAAAGGCCTTTCTCCACGATCCACATCTTGTTTGCAGAAAAATTGCAACTGATATTCCTTCTTTTCTTTCTTCTTTTGTTTGTTTCCCTTTCCTTCCTTCTCTCTTGTTTTGCGGGGGGGGGGGGGGGGGGCCAACAGCATGGGCGGCAAGGCCCTTCCGGCCCCCAATCTCCTTCTTTTCCCTTTTTCTTTTCTTCTTCCTTTTCTATTCTTTCCCTTTTCCTTCTTTTCCTTCCTTCTCTCTCTCTCTTTGCTAAGGGGGGGGGGGAGGGGTACAAATCGGGACAAATTGCAACTAAGCTTTCCTAATTCCTTTTCTTTTCTTCCTCTTTGTTTTCTGTCCCTTTCTCTCCTTTTTCCCTTTCCCTTCCCTTACTTCTCTCTCTCTCTCTCTCTCTCTCATTTAAGTTTGCTGAGGGAGGCAGGGCCTTTCGCCCCTCCCCCCGATCCACACGATTTTGGTGGGATTAATGGCAACTGATCTCTGCTTCTTTTCACCCTTTTCTTTTCTTCTTCCTCTTTTGGGTTCCATTTTAGCTCTCCTCTTTCCCTTTCCCTTCTTTCTCTTTTTTTGTTGGCGGGGAGGGGGGGGTGGTCGGGGAGGGGGGGGGGAAGGCAGAAACAAAGGCCTTTCTCCGCGATCCACATCTTGTTTGCAGAAAAATTGCAACTGATATTCCTTCTTTTCTTTCCCTTTTCTTCCTTCTCTTTTGTTTTGCGGGGGGGGGGGGGGTGAGGCAACAGCATGGGCGGCAAGGCCCTTCCGGCCCCCAATCTCCTTCTTTTTCCCTTTTTCTTTTCTTCTTCCTTTTCTCTTCTTTCCCTTTCCCTTTCTATTCCATCCTTCTCTCTCTCTCTTTGCTAGGGGGGGGGGGGGGTACAAATCGGGACAAATTGCAACTGATCTCCCTTACCTTTCTTCTTCCTCTTCCCCCCTTCCCTTCCCTTACTTCTCTCTCTCTCACACATTTAAGTTTGCTGAGGGAGGCACGGGCCTTTCGCCCCTCCCCCTCCCCCGATACACCGATTTTGGTGTGATTAATCACAACTGATCTCTGCTTTTTTTCACCCTTTTTCTTTTCTTCTTCCTCTTTTGTGTTCCATTTTAGCTCTCCTCTTTCCCTTTCCCTTCTTTCTCTCTTTTCCCTTACTCTCCCGCTTTACCTTCTTTCTCTCTCTGACTCTCTCTCTATCTCTCTCTCTCTATTCATTTTTTGTTGGCGGTTGGGGGTCAAGACCCTCTCGCCCTGGGCTAGTATGATAAAAGTTGATGAATTCATTGGGTTTCCGGGGTCGGATAATCTGATTATGATGTTCTTTTATCCATAAGCGAGTTCGTAATACACACTCCGCATGCGCCAAAATCGGGAACGAACTTTTACAAGGTCACATGAACATAAAGAGAGCTGAGAGAGAAACTGTAATTTGTTTGTGTGCTGGCCTTTCCTTTGTGAATGATCACATCTGACACATCAGTCACCGAAAATCATTTCTGAATGTCGGAATTGGTTCTTTATAGTAAACTTTACTTGAAATCTGGTCATCGGTAAAGTATTATCGGCATTATCGTGATCCAAGTCCCCAGGGACTCGACCTTTATGTCTAGACGTTGCATAATGCAATTCGTATTGGTATTTTATTCCATCTCAGAGTGATTATAGACGTTATTTTTTAAGGATAATAAAGATAAAGCTGTCTGGGTTTTTAAAGATAATGCTTCAAAACAAATCGAACAAGCTGTTTATTTCTTTATTCATGGTTTGTTTCTACTATTTATCTATTTTCATTGCCAACCCTCGGAAACGAATTTATTATGCATTTCACAGAGGAAGTTTGCATAGGAGAACTATGCTTTCCAATGGATCCGTACAATATGGCACAGCTTTAGGGGCCTGGAAGAGCCCCTATCGGGGGTTCCGGGGCGGAGCCCCAGGATGCTCTCGAGTTTATTTGACTTTCAAGAGAAAGTGTCTCTAAGATATAAAGAGAGGTTATTTCTTCAATGAAGTGAAAGGACTCTTGAAAATAAAATAGCCCTTTCATTTCATTTTAGAAATAAACTCTAATCCATCCCTTGATATTTAAATTGCACTGCTCCTACTTCGTGCTTTGTTCACACTCTCCCTGATCTATAAAGAGTGCTTTCTCTATTTGATCATCAACAGAAGCGAAATGCTAGGCCACAAACTTTTCGAAGCGTGACCAGATTCAAAGTATGCTTAAAGGGGCATTGATGTATGTAGAAAAAAAAAGATTAAGATCCATGCAGCGCTACGAAATGAAAAGAACTAGAATGAGAAAACTAAAGTTGAGATTCGACCTTTATGTCTAGACGTTGCTTAATGCATTTCGTATTGGTATTATCTCCCGTCTGAGAGTGATTATAGACGTTATTTTTTTAAGGAAAATAAAGATAAAGCTGTCCGGGTTTTTAAAGATAATGCTTCAAAACAAATCGAAAAAGCTGTTTATTTCTTTATTCATGATCTGTTTCTACTGTTTATCTATTTTCATTGCCAACCCTCGAAAACGAATTTATTATGCATTTCACAGACGAAGTTTGCATAGGAGAACTATATATATATATATATATATATCTATTTATATGTATGTATACATAATATATACAAATTGTTTATTGGGCTATTTTGCTTTCTAATGGATCCGTACAATATGGCACAGCTTTAGGGGCCTCGAAGAGCCCCTACCGGGGGTTCCGGGACGGAGCCCAGGATGCCATCTCAAAGTGATTATAGACGTTTTTTAAGGATAATAAAGATAAAGCTGTCCGGGTTCTTAAAGATAACGCTTCAAAACAAATCGAACAAGCTGTTTATTTCTTTGTTCATAGTCTGTTTCTACTGTTTATCTATTTTCATTGCTAACCCTCGAAAATGAAGTTATTATGCATTTCACAGAGGAATATTGCATAGGAGAAACTATATATATATATATATATATATATATATATATATATACAAATTATGTATTGGGCTTATTTTGCTTTCTAATGGATCCGTACAATATGGCACAGCTTTAGGGGCCTGGAAGAGCCCCTACGGGGGTTCCAGGGCGGAGCCCAGGATGCTCTCGAGTTTATTTGACTTTCAAGAGAAAATTGTCTCTAAGATATATAGAGAGATTATTTCTTCACTGAAGTGAAAGGACTCTTGAAAATAAAATAGCCCTTTCATTTCATTTTAGAAATAAACTCTATTCCATCCCTTGATATTTAAATTGCACTGCTCCTACTTTGTGCTTTGTTCACACTCTCCCTGATCTATAAAGAGTGCTTTCTCTATTTGATCATCAACAGAAGCAAAATGCTAGGCCACGAACTTTTCGAAGCGTGACCAGATTCAAAGCATGCTTAAAGGTAAAGACCAGTATTGGAAATGCCCCAATTTCAAAAAATGAAATGGAAGCTCTCATTACCAATCATGTGAAAGAATATGTTTTGACTAATACATGATGATAAAAAATTTGCGGGGAAACCGCCTACTAATTCATATATTTAGTAAATTTGTTTCTCTCATGGTAGTGTGAGAGATATAGGGTAGTCCCATATACATCTTTCTGTGTATAGTGCTTGTAACTTTACGAAGAATGGGCCAAATTTCTTATCATTTTGATGATTCCAGAACCTTGCAGATGCTAGATGCTAGATGATCAACCTTTTCTGATCGATTCCACAACGTTTCTTTCACAATGCAATCGCATGACCATTACTGGTCTTTACCTTTAAATGGGGGCATTGATATATGTAGAAAAGAAGGATTAAGATCCTGTGCAACGCTTCGAAATTTAAAAGAAGAATAAGAAAAATAAAGTTGAGATTCAACCTTTATGTCTAGACGTTGCATAATGCATTTCGTTTTGGTATTTTATTCCATCTCAGAGTGATTATAGACGTTATTTGTTAAGGATAATAAAGATAAAGCTGTCCGGGTTTTTAAAGATAATGCGTCAAAACAAATCGAACAAGCTGTTTATTTCTTTATTCATGGTCTGTTTCTACTGTTTATCTATTTTCATTGCCAACCCTCGAAAACGAATTTAGTATGCATTTCACAGAGGAAGTTTGCATAGAAGAACTATATATATATATATATCTATATATATGTATGTATACACATATATATGCAAATTATTTATTGGACTTATTTTGTTTTCTAATGGATTTGTACGATATGGCACAGCTTTAGGGGCCTGGAAGAGCCCCTACCGGGGGTACCAGGGCGGAGCCCCAGGATGCTCTCGAGTTTATTGACTTTCAAGAGAAAGTGTCTCTAAGATATAAAGAGAGGTTATTTCTTCAATGAAGTGTCAATGAAGTGAAAGGACTCTTGAAAATAAAATAGCCCTTTCATTTCATTTTTAGAAATAAACTCTAATCCATCCCTTGATATTTAAATTTCACTGCTCCTACTTCGTGCTTTGTTCACACTCTCCCTGATCTATAAAGAGTGCTTTCTCTATTTGATCATCAACAGAAGCAAAATGCTAGGCCACGAATTTTTCGAAGCGTGACCGGATTCAAAGTATGCTTAAATGGGGGCATTGATGTACGTAGAAAAAAGGATTAAGATCCCATGCAACGCTTCGAAATGTAAAGAACTTAGAATGAGAAAACTAAAGTTGAGATTCGACCTTTATGTCTAGACGTTGCTTAATGCATTTCGTATTGATATTATCTCCCGTCTGAGAGTGATTATAGACGTTATTGATAATAAAGATAAAGCTGTCCGGGTCTTTGAATATAATGCTTCAAAACAAATCGAACAAGCTGTTTATTTCTTTATTCATGGTCTGTTTCTGTTTATCTATTTTCCTTGCCAATCCAAAAAAACGAATTTAGTATGCATTTCACAGAGGAAAGTTTGCATATTGATGAAACATATGGGTGCAGGCCAAGATTTAAACCCACTCAAGTGTGAATTTGGCGCATCTTCCGTCATCTTCTTCAACCAGGAAATGGACTTCATTGTAGCCTTAGGACAGGATGGTGAAATAAAATTGATAAAAGAACATCATAATCAGATTATCCGACCCCGGAAACCCCATGAATTCATCAACTTTTATCATACTGGTCCTTTTCCTTTGAAACTACGCTTGACCTTTAACTCGGATGGCGGCCATTTTTTATTTGGCCAATATGGCCAGCATGACAGCCCCAAGGAGACCTGTAATTGATACATGCTACAAAAAATTGGGGAAAAAAGCATAATTCCGACTCAGTTTCGCATAACCTAAAAATAAGAATACGGTCAGTCACCCCTACCCCCTTCCCCTCAATACATCCGCCTTCACGCACCCCCCCCCCCCCCCCCCTCTTCCCCTTGTCTTTCCCTTATTCGTCGTTACTGTCACCAATTTATAGTGCCATTTCGTTGTCTTTCTTTCTCCCGGCTCCTCTCTTCTGTTTCTTTGCTCTTTTTTTAACTCTCTCTCTTTTCTTTTCTTTTTTCTTCTCTTTTCTTTTTATCTTTTCCCTTTTCCCCCTTTTATTTTTCTTTCTTCTTTACTTCCTCTTTTTCCTTCTCAATTTTTTTGCGCCGCCAATAGGGGGGGCCGCGGCCGTTTCGGCCCACCCCTGGATCCGCCACTGGATCAGCTAATTAGGGGGCGTGTGCTCCGCTCAGTCCAAACCATGGTTACATTGCGTAACATCTCCGCGTACGAACGAAACCCGGACGTCAATTACACATTATAGTGAATGAAAGTATGGCTAGCAATTCGCGCAATAAACCCGGAAGTAAATACACGTTATAGTCAATGGCAATATCGCGGAGACAACGTGCACGTGCATGTGCACGTGCGATATTGCCATTGACTATAACGTGTAGTCACTTCCTGGTTTTTTAGCGCGAACGGCTATCCATACTAGTCAATGGCAGGCATCGCGGAGACAACATTAACGTGGCTCAAGCTGCAAGTTGCGCATTGGCTTAGCAGCATGCGTACGATATGCATACGCTTGCATATCGCGCGATACAGCTGTTTGGCTAAATTAGCAAAACAACATCACTCTGCGTGGACGTCTTTTTCGTCGATTTTGACCAAAATGATATGAATATACCAGCGTTTTGGAGGGGCTGTATCTTTTGATAGAAACATCGGTGAAGCTTCAAATTTGAAATGTATTATTCTGATTACACTTTTTATTCAAATATCAAACAAAAATGGTGAAAAACAATCCCAAATTGAAAATTGAAAAATCGTTCAGACACCCTAGTTTGATATCAAATTTTTTCATAAAATCATTGACCAATTTTCATGGTCGCGCAATGCACGTAGACTGCATAGGGATGCGTGCAATCTCTATAGGAAGTATTTTAGCACACAACATCGGGTGCGCGATCAGACACCCTACTAATTTGCTATAACTGTAGAACTCCCCTGAGATGATGGCAAGCTGGCAATCATTGTGTCAACACAACACCATGGCTCGTGATGGCAGTCAAAAAATTAATGAGTCAATGATGATGAGGTGAGGTGATGACGATGGCATTCATCATGTCAACACAACACAATACTAGATAATGACGAGGTGGTGACGATGGCGTTCATCGTGTCACTACAACGATAAGTGTCAGTGGAAAAGACAGATCCAAGAATATGCTAGCCAAAGCGATTCAAGTCTCTCCACAAATGAAATATAAAAAGAGTCGAATGATGAACAAGTCACCCGGAAATATCTTTTTAAACATTTCTCATACATTACTGCACAACACTTGTGTCTAGTGCTGTGAGAATAAGGTCCTATGTCATAGACTACACTTGTTTGGCGCGTGATCTGACCGGAACTCATACATATTCATATATTTTGTCGCAAAGACGCAATCATACCCTCTATTCTTGGCTTGAACAATGACGTCACTGTTCACAGTTTTCCTTCTCGTTTAGAGATGGCTGTATCTATGGGGCTCAAACCAAAGCAAGATTGGCATAAACATTGTACTCTATCCACCTTCCAATGTTCAGTTTGTAAAAATCTGTATTAAAAAAGATATAATCTTTTTTGTTTATATTTTCTAGTTGTTAGAAGTGGCATTTGTGAACATCTGCAATGTTAATCTCTATCAAAAGTTCTTTGACTTGACTGTTTCGTAGGTAGTTTTTGGCCTACATGTAGCAAGGCAGTTTTCAGCCGCATGAACGTACATGTGCGTAGCCAGTAGGGAGCGCGCCCTGTGCGTTCACCCGCTGATGCTATACATGTAGCACGGGTTCGCTGTGGTACCAAAAAATATAACGCGTGCGGCCAGAGCACGTAATCCCCCACACGGCCGAAAACTACACCTGCAGGTACGGCAGGGAATAATTTTCCTCAAATTTTTTGATTAGCAATTTCAGCCGATGGATAAATATTTCAAATGAAATTCTGTACATTTCAAAAGATATTTTGTATATCAGTCAATTTGTGTACTTTGATCTCTCTCCCTCTCTCTCTCTCTCTCTCTCTCTCTCTAGCTACATGTACATGTACAATGTACAGGGTGTATAACACTAACCATGGATCATGCACTAACATCTTCCAATCATGACCTTCCATTCAAACTTCTCAATTGGGAGTATAGACTGCTCACGTAGACATTTTTACTGAAATATCTTTTTTAACACTTCTCATACATGATTTACTGCACGAGCTTGACACCCGTGTCTAATGCTGTGAGAATAAGATACTAGAACTTACATACCATATTACTAAGGCATTTGAAGAGCCATCATGCTTGTCAGGGAACATTTTTGTATACTGATGTTCATACTTGTATAATAACAATGATAACGCTCACAAATTATTTTTTCACCTCTTCCCATAACTCAACCTTCTCTTTAAGTTTTGTTAAACTTACGGTAGTTACCGTTATTACTGTACATGTATATTGTGTATATTGTGTAAATTTATTGATGTTAAAAAAGAAAAATAATTCAAAGTTTGTTGCTGTTTCATATTCAAATTGGTAGTCAAATAGCGCACCTGTACTTCCATGTAGGCCCATTTTTAGTTCATGTGTGTAACATATAATTTTTCCGGGTGAGTACATGTACTTGTCTACACTGTATGATGATTTTCCATAAAATACATGTACATGTACATGTATACAATTACATGTACTGGTAGCCAAATAATGAACTCAACAAGTCTCGTTCATTATCTGATTGTGACTTTACATGTACACTGTGCATGTACAGTACCAGGCGCGTACGCAGGGGGGGGGGGGGGGGGGGGTTTGGGGGGTTAAACCCCCCCCTTTGGAATTTTTTTGTGTGTAAACCCCCCTAAAAAAAAACCTAAAAACCCCCCCCCCCCCCCCCTTTTGGTTTTTTTTTTTTTTTTTTTTTTTTTTTTTTTTTTAATTATTAAAAAAAAAAAAAAAAAAAAAAAAAAAATTATTCTCATGGCCGACCTAAAAAAGGTGACCTTACCCCCCCCCAACGGAGCAAAATGTCAAATTTCCAAATTTGCGATTTTTTTGGGACCAAAAAAAAAAAAAAATGTGTCCTCTTACCCCCCCCCCCCCCCCCCCCCCCCGCTTATTCACCGGCTGGCTGAGTCGTTGCGAAATTTTCGGACCGATTTATAAATGTTAAAACCCCCCCTTGAAAAAATCCTGCGTACGCGCCTGTACAGTACATGTACATAGTACCTGCGTGCAGTGCATATTGACAAATGCAGTAATCATGAGTTATTTATGATACAGTCAAACCTGTCTACAGCGACCGCCCAAGGGAAACACAAAAAGTGGTCCTTGTAGACAGGTTCCTTTAGTACTGTGCATGTTTCAATGAGAAACCGTTTTCAAGGGAAACCAAAAATGTGCTTGTTGTAGACAGGTGGTCACTAAAGCAGGGTTTGACTGTGCATGTACAGTGTACATGTTACATGACTAACCTGAGGAGTAAATTCTGAGTATGATTTGTTAATCATGACTAGATATTAGTGTCTCATTTCACCAACTTTGTACTTCCTCATTCATCATCTTGATTGTTATGACTTTCCGTGCGTGCAGTGGTGCAGTGGTGCAGTGCGTATTGAACAATGCCCAGTTTGTAAACATGAGTTATTTGTATAATACCATAACTAAACTGCCTTTAACATGAGGAGTAAGTTCTGAGTATTCTTTGTACAGTAATTTGGTTTCATTGAACTGAAAGTTGCTCCTTTGTCCTTACCCTGTACATGTATGTTTTCAGTTTCCTTTCAGTTGTAGTTTACCTAAGATACATGTACAGTAATCACTCTGTGATTTCAATCATGTTATTTGAAATTTGTTCTGTACAGGTGTATCTTAGACTAGTTTTTCTGTGTTTCTTAAACTTTTTTTTTCTTCATCAAGATACAAAGAATGCCAAGGTCATGAACTTCAATTTTTTGTCTCGCCTGCATAATTTCATCCATTGTTATTTCTTGTTCAAAGTCTCTGAATGTCCCGTACATGTACGTCACAATCCAATTACATGTACATTAGCTTGGACCTGTCTATAGATATATTGTACCTTCTTTTGTATTCATATTTGCATTTTGTATTGATTGATTGATTGATTTGTATGTTCATGTACATGTACATGTACATGTATATCGCCATGAGTGTCATGTCTGACGGACCTGGGGGTGTTTCACAAAGACTACACTTCACTACAGTAAGACTGACTTTATGTTTGCCACTGTTTGCTATCACCATTTACTGGCATCGGTCACTCAAGGGACGTACAAATCATGGGCACAAATCTACAAAATTTACATATTTTGATGATTTATTATTAGGAGGAGAAAATATTATCTAAAGACCATAATTGAGAGACTAATGGTGAGACAGAGAGCAACAAGTGGCATGAATGGCTTGCTATAGTTAAGTCCAACTTAAAATTGATCTTAAATTCTAAATAGTCTTTGTGAAACACTTTCCAGGTGCGCTTGACATGTATAAGAACTTAGCTAGAAGCCAAGCCACCACTATTATTATATATTATGATGTTTTTCATGTTTTCATGACTGGATTTTAGTTTGTCATTTCACCGGTGTATTTCCTTGTTCTTCTTCTTCTGTCACAGGAATACCAGGATGTAAAAACAGATCCCCCACAACAATGTACAGCAGGCCCTGTTTGTGACGATAATTGTAAGTACATTTACTCAAGAAACCTCTTTAAAGGTAAAGACCAGTATTGGAAACGCCCCAATTTCAAAAAATGAAATGGAAGCTCTCATTACCAATCATGTGAAAGAATATATTTTGACTAATACATGATGATAAAAAATTTGCTGGGAAACCGCCTACTAATTCATATATTTGGTAAATTTTTTTCTCTCATGGACTGTGAGAGATATAGGGTAGTCCCATATACATCTTTCTGTGTATAGTGCTTGTAACTTTACGAAGAATGGGCCAAATTTCTTATCATTTTGATGATTCCAGAACCTTGCAGATGCTAGATGCTAGATGATCAACCTTTTCTGATCGATTTCACAATGTTTCTTTCACAATGCAATCGCATGACCATAACTGGTCTTTACCTTTAAAGGTATACAAAGTTTTGGTATGGGGTCATGAATTTGGTTCAAATGAACATATTGGAAGCATATGCGATCCTACCACCATCAGTGATCGTTGTTGGGATTGAAATCGGGTCTAAAGTTATGAAATTGTTAATAATAAACTATTTATGTTGTATAGCTCCCTCTCAAGGTCAAGATATTAATTAAGCTATAAAACAATGTTTCTTGACTAAAATCGACTGACTAGCTATCCCATTTGCAAAATATATCAGAACTACACATTCTGAGATTTTCATGGTCGCAGCTACTATTGTGTGGCCGTAGGCGCTATTTGAAATTTATCAAGATTTACCGGGAGCACCGGTAAATTTTTATATGCAATATTTCTCGAAAGCAGGAGTGTTTTAGGGGCTAAATTTTCTAGTGCTTATAATACATCCACAGGGGCATCCAAATATATCCAAATTGTAAAGAATCACTATCCACCCGATTTTCAAAATTTCCCAAAACTTTGTATTACTTTTAAGGGTCTCATCCTTAATATTCCTTCTCTTAATCAGAAACAATCTTCTCTGTTTATGTCGAATAGACCTGTCCTCATCAGCTCAAGATTGCCAAATATCCCGCTATTTGAACTATCCCGATCACAAATTGTCCAGCTAATTTGCGTCTTCATCAGCCCGAAGTTGCAATTAGCGGGATATTTGGTCAAGATAATCATCCTAAGATATCTTGGGCTAGTTTGCAAAATATCCCACTATTTGGCAAATATCCTGCTATTTGTCCGGTGCGTCTTCTCCAGCCCGAAGACTCGCACTATTTGTGTGAGCAAATTGCCCAAAAATGCGTCCGTGCAGTGTTGGCATGCCGCTTTTTTAGATTCATAGCGCCGCCTAGGAAATTACTGATTTTTTCCACAAATTACTGATTTTGAGCCTTGTGATTACTGATTTTCTGTTCTGGAGGTTGGCAGCTCTGCAAAAGTCATGTCAAAGGTCACTTAAGCCTTAGGTCAGTTATGCTGCAAAAAAACTTAGCATGAGATTATAGATAATCTTGAGGTTTGATACCAATCAAAACTACGTTCAAGAGTAGATTTATGTGCATTCATGTGAACTTGAATCATTTTCTTATTTTTTTACCAACAGTATATCATTGGCAAGCAACAATAATGGGTCCGGTAAGTATACAAATAAAATAAAAATCATTAATAAAGTAGGGCCTATTTATATACGTAGTGCATTTTCCATGTACGTGTTCAAATGTGTTTTACAATTATGTTAACAGTGGAGGTGAGTTTTGAGATCATTTCTGAAGGTACTGTTATTGAGTGATTGTTGGTTCCAAAGAAATCTGGGTAGGTTATCTATTTTAGCAGAAAAGAAAAAGAAAACAGTTGATGTTGCATTATGCACATGTATTTTGTCTCCCCCCCTCCAAAAAAAAAGGTAAACACATGTACCTGTACATAGCATTTTTATAGCAATTTTGTTCGTATTTTGTCTAGTATTTGTGTGTGGCTTGTTTACTAGTTTGTAAGCATGCGTAATGCCCACTTTTATTCTGACCTTGCATTAACCCTGTCTAAACTGATCATTTTTTTGTCATGTTTTTTTTTCCTCACAGGTAAACAGTCCATACCAAAATGGTATATTTTTCCTCACGATCGAGTTCCCAACAGATTATCCCTTCAAACCTCCCAAGGTGAGTCTAAAACTAGTCCAAGCTCAGTAGCTTGAATATTAAATGACCAAGATTTAGTAGATTAATATATTTTAATGTTTATAATCTGAATGGTATCCACATAATTTTAGTTAGAAAGGCTGAGTGTTGATCCTTCTTTTTTCCCTCAAATTTTTGGTCCGTATTAAACCAAAAAATGATTTAGAGAAATAACATATCAGGCCTAAAATAAAAACTTGTTGTATTGCCCTTTGCGAACGACCCAAAAATCTGAAAATCTACGGTCGGCATTTTAAAAAAGTTTTTTTTTAAACCGTTTTTTAGAATTTTTTATTATGAATGAATAAAAAAATATGTATTTTGTTTGTCGGGATAAATGGGATATAAATGCATAAAGGCAAATCATTACCAAATCGTCTTCTGCCCTAGTTACAAAATCCTACTAGCGTACACATCTCGATCAACACAACATTGCAAACCATGGAATATTATGAGGTGAAAAAGATATGAATGGAATGATGACGCTGAAACACATGTATTAAAGCATTAAAAACCGAGAAATATCAGCCAAAAGAGGGCGGGAAAAAAATAATTTGAAACTGAAAAATATCGGCCCAAAGAGGGCGACAAAAAAAAAACTTTTCCGACCGACCGACCCATGTTTTGGCACTCAAAGGGCAATACAACAAGTTTTTATTTTAGGCCTCACTGTTCTTTAGACATTGCATGGATAAGTACATGTATGTGTGGCATGCATGTGGTGAAGTAAAGGTCTCATTTGAAATCATGTGTTCCTCGATATGCTAAGAGCAAAACCTCCCAATGTTCATACATGTAAATACAATGTATATAGCCTGAAAAACTATGGAGACCATTTTTGATTTTTTTTTTTTTAGATTAAAATGAGCAGCTTTGAAAAATTGTGAGGGCTCCTCCTATACTGATTAGTACATGTAGTTTGTAAGGAGTGTTCATGCCAAATTTGGTGCTTTTGTCCACTCTGTCATGATGAAAACGGCCTCAAAAGCTCTCAAATCCTTATTAGATTTGATTCTGTGTCTCAAAATAATGTTGCAAAATTTTCATTGACAACCTCTCAGAAAATGTCATCAAAATTCACATAAATTCATAAAACAGGCCTGATAAAAACCCGATTTAAATCGGTTTCCCGATTTTTTTTAAATTTTTTTTTTCCCGATTTTTTTTCTTCTTCCCGATTTAAAAAAAAAAAAAAAATCCAGATATTTTTTTTTTCTTTTTTTTTTCACAATTTTTTTTTCTTCTTCCCTATTTTATCCTGATTTTTCCGATGTCCCTCTTATTTTCTCTATTCTTCCCTATTTTGCCCTATTTTTTCCCCAATTTTGTCCCAATTTTCTTACTCGAAAGGGGGGAATGGTGTTAGATGCCATATTTTCCCCGCGAATCCTCTTCTTTTTTTTTTACTCAAGTGGTTGAGGGGAACAAAAAACCTATTTTTTTTTTAGTGCTCACTATCACCCCTGTAAAAGAATAAAGAAGTTGTGATTGTTTTTGTAATACATCATATTTGTATGCCTCCGTCCACCAAAGGTGGTGCCAGAGACAATGTTTGTGGGTTGTCTGTCCGTCCATCCGTTTGTCCCACTTTTTCGTTAAAATCGCATTATCTCAAGAACCACTTCAGGTTTAGGCTTCAAGTTCAAACCTGATGATAGTGTTGTGACCATAGGAGGATGATCTGATTAGATTTTGGGGAAAGTAGTTTGATAGAGGTAAATTTCTAAAGAGCAGGTTTTAGCATCGTTATTGCTATTGCAATATCTCAAGGGCTATTAGAGGTATGAGCTTCTCCATGGATGATATTGGAAGACGATATGATTCAATTTTTTAGTAAGTAGGTCAAAAGTCAAAGGTCATCTAGAGGTAAATTTATGAAAATTACAGGTATTAGACTCATCACAAGATCTCAAGAACCACTACAGGTATGGGCTTCAAGTTCAAAGCTGGCGATATTGTTATCACCAAAGAAAAATGATCTGATAGATTTTGGGAAAGTAGGTCAAAGGTCATAGAGGTAAATTTCTGAAAACACATGTACATCTTTTAGCCTTGGTATCGCAATATCTCAAGAACCATTACATGTGTGAGTCTTAAATGTGGGCGTAAATCATGTTGAACCTTTTTATATATCACGGACTGTGAGATCAGATCAGGTTTTGCTTTTGATGTCACTCAAAAGTGTTCAGTGTCTTAACGTTACTTTTTCCATTTTATATACAGGTTGCTTTCACCACAAAAATCTACCATCCAAATATCAACAGCAATGGCAGCATCTGGTTAGGAATCCTCAGATCACAGTGGTCGCCAGCGCTCACCATCTCAAAAGGTATTTATTTCTGAGGGCCATTTTGTTACTACATGTAATTTTGTTGAGTCTTTGTATAATGCCTCAGTCACACCTTTGCATATTTGGCATGCGTTTGAGCACTGCGTATTTATGGCAAGCCATTTTTAAAGAGATGGTTCATTGAAATGTGGAAAATGGCCAAATTACACCTCTACAGATTGCTGAGAACATTAACAAAATGAGCAAAGTACATTTGAAGCCCTCACTGTTGTGAAGAATAAATTAAATGCAATTTTGTTACCCTTTCCTGAACCCACTCACTAAGCGAATTGACGGCGTTATTTTACATGCGAAACGATGACGTCACAATATGAACAACCTACATCACACATTCGGGACAATGTTGGATACCCATTGCAATTTTCAGATATGGGTTAACGTTGTTTGTACATTTACCGCCAGTGGTGATATTTCCTCTATTTGTGGCATTTTGAATGAGATACACTGAATAAATGATACTTTCTACAAATTTTGTTTGATTTTTATATTTTTTCCCGTCACATTTGAGCATAAAAATCGGAAAACTAATCACATATTCTGAGGGCACTTCAGCGTCTTGGAAGGCAAAGGACATTTTGCATGCTGACCTAACGACTCTTTTGGAGTAAAGTAGCTAGCGACAAATTTACATAGAATTGTCCAGATATTCATTACAAAAATGTGTGATTAGGCTGATTAATTTACATTTTTGATAAATTAAGTCGTAGGACCTGATAAACCGAGAGAAACAGATCAGTCCGGTTCGCGATTCACAGCTAGCTGGAGCGCCGGGCTACGGGCTAGGCTGGCTAGCAAGCTGCGCTAGATAATGATGCACCCATACTACGTACGTGCTATATTGCACACACAGAGTACGCACGCACAGCTACTAGCTACGGGAAACTTGAACGCTACATGCATCGACGATAATTATATTCACTCGCTTTTTGGAAGTTATATACCATTTATCTATTCAATTCAATTCAATTCAATTTATTTTGCCAAGCAATACAAAACATACAGGGTAAAACAAAAGCAGTATACAATTACAATTACTAACATAGATAAACACAGAAATACACAGAATCAATTTACAAACATGAATAATACAAAGGAAATTGCTAATGCTGGTAGCAGCCAGAAAGGAGGTGGTCCTTGTATGCGGCTGACCAATTAATCAAATATAAAAAGTTAAGCTGTAATAAAAAGTGAAACAAACAACAATTACATGTAAAATATAATGAATTTAACAACCGTTAAAATCTGTAGCTAATATCAGTATACGTCCATCAAGTATTTTTTGTATTTACGTTTGAAAGTGTTAACAAACTTCAATTCACGTACAGTGTATATTACGAGGTATAGTACTCCATAAGCAAGGTCCATTAAATATTACTGTACGTTTATATGAAGTTGTATGTACAAGTGGCAAGTGAAAATTCTCAGCATTTCTAGTGCTATAGTGGTGTATATTACAATTTAGTATAAAAAGTTTTAAAAGTGATTTGGGAAGGATTTGTAAATAGCACTGGAACATAAATATTGCACATTGATAATTATACATGTACATATCAGTAAAATTCAATATTTTCATTTCTTTAAAAAGTGGATGTGAATGGGCAAGATAAGAAGTATGACAAATAGTACGAATTGCACGTTTTTGCAATAAAATCACTTTCCTAATATGGGTTTCATGTGCATTCCCCCATGCAAGTATTCCATAATACAAAAATGGTAATATCAAACTGTTATATATCATCTTCAATATACATTTAGGAAATGATTTTAATTTATACATAACACCAATATTTTTCGATAATACATTACAAACAGCATTTATATGATCAGTCCATTTCAACTTATTATCAATGGTTATGCCAAGAAACTTAAGTGAAGAGACCTGTTTAATTTCTGTATTACACAAACGAATAATAATAGAATCAGTGTCACATTTTTTATTAGTAAAAATCATATAATGTGTCTTACTTATATTAATTGACAATTTATTTACAGAAAACCATGTGTTTATTAACTTAATTTCTTGATTAAATATATCTTGAAGTGATTGTATATTTTGATGGGATAAAAAAATGCTTGTATCGTCGGCAAATAAAATTGATTTTAAAATTCTCGACACACTAGGAAGATCATTGATATATAAAATAAACAATAATGGGCCTAATATGGATCCTTGAGGTACTCCACATTTGATTTCTTGGTAATTTGATTTTACATTAGCAATAGAAACAATTTGATGACGGTGTAACAAATAACTTTTAAAAAGATCTAAACCGATTCCCCTTATTCCATATTGATATAATTTCACCAACAGTATATGATGGTCTAACGTGTCAAAAGCCTTACTAAGGTCTAAAAACAATCCAAGCATAACTTCATTATTATCTATTGCAGAGGCTACCTTATGAATAAAATCAATTATTGCACATGAAGTTGAATGTCCAGCTCTAAAACCATACTGATTATCATTAATAATATTGCACTTTGTTAAAAAAGCATATAATCTATTATACATACATTTTTCTAAAATTTTTGAAAAAACTGTTAAAACGGATATAGGGCGATAATTAGACATTGTTTCAGACACTCCATTTTTAAAAACAGGTATCACTTTTGCTATTTTCATTTTATCTGGAAATACTCCTTGTTCAAGACATTGATTAAATATTGTACATAAATGACTGCTTAATAAATAGATACATTTTTTCACAATTTTAACATCAACATCATCATATCCAGCACTTGTATTATTTTTTATTTTTTTAACAATATCTTCAATTTCTGAACTTGTTACAAGTTTAAAGAACATAGACTTGTCATTCATACCAATATACTTGATACACTCTGAATCATCAAAACAATCAAATTTACAATTCAAATTATACCCAACATCTACAAAATATTCATTAAAATTATTAGAAATATCATTCTTATCAGTTATCACTGTATCATTGTTATTAATCTCTTTAATGTTAGTCATCTTACATTTTTTCCCCATTGCTTTATTGATAATATCCCACGTTTTCTTCATATTTCCTGTAGAATCTTTAAAACTTTTCTTTAAATAATTTTTTTTTTCAATCTTAATCTTATTATTCAATTCATTACGAATTTTCCTATATACTTCTTTTCTATAAACATTAGGATTTTTGATTAACAACTTATATAGTCTACATTTTTTCTTACTCAACTTAATAATTTCATTTGTAATCCAAGGTTTATTTTTACGCTTATATTTCATACGAACTAATTTCACAGGGAAACACAAATTATACACTTTCATGAATTTAAAAACAAAGTTATTATAACTACTATTCACATCACTAGATAGATACCATTCAGTTGAATACAGCAATTGTAAAAACATTCTAATATTATTTTCATTTAAATGACGTTTATAAAAGTCAGTTTCACAGGAACTTTTGGGAATATCAGTATCACAGATACAGTATACCGGGAAGTGGTCAGAAATGTCAGTGAATAATATTCCAGAATAAATATAGCAAGAATCATTTGTAAAAATATTATCTAATAATGATGAAGATCTGTCAGTAACACGAGTTGGTTCATTTATTAAAGGAATCATAGAATGTAGCATTAAAATGTTTAAAAAATCATTAACAGATTGAACCTTCCCAACATTTAATAAATCAATATTAAAATCACCCATTAAATAAAATAATTTCTTTTCCACATTTACAACATCGAAAACATTAACGAGAGACATTAAAAAATCATCCACTGGTTGACTGGGTGGCCTATACATAACACATATTAAAATACTTGAATTGAAACGTTCAATTTCAATAAAGATACTTTCTAAAAATGATTCATTAATATCCAAGTCAGTGCGGCGTTTAAAATTAATGTCCTTGCGAATAAAAATACCAACACCTCCTCCACGTCCAAGTCTTCTATTATTTCCCACAAATACATAATTATCTAAATTGCACAGAGAATATTGCGAATTTTCATCCCTTAGCCATGTTTCTGAAACACCAATAATTGAAACTTGCATACGCAATGACATCATAAGTACAGACAATGCATCAAAATTATGTTGGAGACTTCTACAATTAATATTAATAAACGATAATTTGTTGACATCCTTATCAAGTGATTTCTGTGTTACAAACGTATTGAATTCATCTGGAGTATAATGTGACTGAGTGAAGTTATTAGTACTTTGAGGGTCTGATGGTGACAAAAATTCTCTCAAGGTTGATACAGATACATGTTTTTCATTGAGACATTGAACAAATCGAGCACGACACAACATTTGAAAACCAAAAAAGCAAAGGAATATGAATTCTACACTTAAAACAAAGTAGTAAAAAGCAAACAACAACAACAACTATGTACAAAATGTAAAGAAGAACTTAAATGGATAAAATGTAAGAAAGTTATTGGATGTCTAGAGAATATATTACTCTAGCATATGTATATAAAATGTATTACATAAATTACTGTATACTTTTAAAATATGGCATACATATACATGTAATTGCATATTGTTTGCATAGAGGACAAGAAGAAGGAAATGATCCTTCAATTTCAATGTTTGTGATCATATGTTGTCTAGTTCGTTCTTGTCATGAATCTGTTTCCGTATGCTCTTACCGTGTGATGCCTTCACCGAGACGATGATCTGTCCGTCCATCGACCATGCTGCCTCTATCTTACTGTTCAGCTTCTTGCTTGCGATGAAAGCATCATGGAGAAGAGTACGATTTGCATCAGTCAGATCCTCGCAGATGCTTATTCCGCTCCCTTTCAGATTCTTCCGATTGACAATCAGCCTCTGCCTATGTTGATATGATGTCAGCTTCACGATGATGGCCGCTGGTTTTGGCCGTGATCCTGGATGGAGAGGTGGATTCCGTCTTCGAACGCGGTGAGATCTGTCGATGTCTTCTGGCTTTAAAGTGATGCGCAGTTTCTCTTGCGCAATCTTGCAGATTGTTGTAGTGGTGTCTTCTTGAGGAGATTCAGGGACACCAAACACCCGGATGCAGTTCCGCCGAGAATATTGTTCCTGGTCATTCTGCTCTAATTGAAGCTTCTTGATGAGGTTTTGCTGCCCCTCAGATTTTGTCTTCAGAATGGTGTTTTGATGCTCAGTAGAATCGAGCTTTTGCTGAAGCTCAAATATTTGGCCTTCTTGTTTCTCCATTCTCACAATGAGGTCGTGGCATTTGGCTTCCATTGACTGGGCCACTCTCTCCTTTATCACGTTGAGAATGTCTTCATCCTTCAAAAGAATTTCCTTGATGAGGGCCTTTGTTGACCTTGTATCGGGCATTGTGAGTGTCTAAAAGGCAGATCAGACTACAATACACAGGCTAACAACAGGCAGCTTATACGCAAACTGAATAGGGTTACTGTGGTAAATACTTAGGCTATAGTCGCTATAAATAATTGCAAACGTACAGACCTGCGGATGGGACCGAAGAAGAGGTATAACTCCAAAAGCAGTTTTAAAAAAGCTGGTAAATCAAGGCAAGAAACGACGAATTCACAGTATAAAAGTCAGAAGAATCGATTGAATATTTCTCCAGACATCCAGTGGAGTATTACAGTCACAGTATTACATGTCTCATACACAATAAAAGCAGGTTTTAACGAGGAAAATAGCAGAGCAACATCTCAGTGTGAGTAGCAAAGAAGACTAAAGTCAGATTAAGAACCAAAACCATGCCATGGAGGAGCCTTCTTCTATCTCCTCAAAACTCAAATCAAGTATTTTTTCGTCCATATCCATATTTCCAGGGGATTTTGATGAAGGTAAACAGCGTATAAATGGGTACGGTACTCGAGAGTCAATGCAATACATGTGAATAGCACGCAAACTGCATCTCGCACCGTCGTCAATCATTTCAGCTGAGCGGCCCACTGTTCATATTGTGTCGTCACTTCAAAAATCAGCTGACTTACAATGTTTTTGGGGCGTTGAGTGGGGTGATTTTTCGTCAAGTTCAATCAACTTTTATAAATTTCGCTCGAATGTACAAGTTACACAAAATGTAATGATTTTACTCAGTGTAATTTTTCGATTGCAATGATACCAAATTCAGTCAAGTTTGAAATCAATGAACCATCTCTTTAACATTTATTCCTTTTTCTTGATATCAAGAAATGATTTTCTGTTGTAAAGCAATGGTAATTCTTGATATCCAAGAAATGATTTTCTGTTGTAAAGCAATGGTAATTCTTGGTATCCAAGAAGTCAATTTCTTGATATCAAGAAATATAAATAAATGTTAAAACTGCTTGCCATAACTGCGCAGCAAAATGCAAGCCAAATACGCAAAGGTGTGACTGAGGCATAAGGCCCACTCACTTAGTCCCACATCAGAGTAGGAATGACCATGGAAAACGGTAGTTCCACGCAGGTCCGGCTACATCCGTCATTTTATCAATGTAGATCCGGCCACCTTGAAGGATGCCACTGGCGTTCCAGCAAACTCTACTGAAGTTTTGAACTGCTCAAAACTTCCATGGAGGTGCTACGGGTAAGTGTTGACGTACAATATCCCAGACACTGCCCTAGCACAGTTTTCCTTTTCTCTATGCAAATCCCATCCGCTTCCCTCCCGATTGTGGGCATTAAATAATTCCTTGGAATCGATATGGATGATATTAGGGTCTTACAAAGGTTGAATTATGGTTATCGTAATTCCACCCCATGACGACTGGCGAGGGCTGCAATGGATTTTCAACAACAGATATTCTTTGGACATCCCTAAAAATACATCATTGATGCACTCAGGGTAGAGTTTAATAGAGAAAAGGAAGACTGTGCTAGGGCAGTGTCCGGAATATTGTACGTCAACACAAACCCGTAGCACCTCCATTGAAATTTGAATAATTCAAAACTTCAGTAGAGTTTTCTGGAACGCACCAATATTTATGAAATATAAAATCAACATCTTCTGATGTTTCTATCACAATTCAATTATCAGGAGAGAAGATGGGTGCCTACGATAGCGCTGCCTTTTAGGTTTGTAGTCAACAGTTCAAATGTCACTGGAGATACCTTCCATTTAGAGGTCCTGTATTTATGCAAAGTATAGACATCAATGCTCTTTAGATGCAAATATAGATGTATTCATGTCATTATGTTCAAAGTGGTGTGAAGTAATTACAATCAATTGGATTTATGCAAGCACAGAATATGAAGTTTTGAACGAATAATTTTGATCTATTTTTTGTTTTCTGTTTCAGTACTCCTGTCGATCTGCTCGCTGCTATGCGACCCTAACCCTGATGACCCCCTGGTACCAGAAATCGCACAACTATACAAGAGGGACAGAGCATTGTACGAAGCAGAAGCTAAAAAATATACTTACAAACATGCCATGTGACCTCTCATGTGACCTCTCATGTGACCTCCCAATATTGACTCCATCTCCTTATTACATGCCATACAGAGTAGACTAATCAATCGGAGATCAGCGTCTACCTGTACAGTCGGCATAGAGCAAGATTTTCCTGTTGTCAATAATAGTAAACAAAAATCATAGAGCTTTCATGAGAGAGATATTAAAGAGACGGAGTGAATCCTCATGTACTTTATTATGTGCTCTGTCGTTTGCCGATCATATGGTTTGAATTTTTCGGTTAGACCATGATAAATCCAGACATGATTCTCATTCAAACTGTGACTTATTACGACCAACATTTGTAAGAATAGTAGATACCGTAAGCTTTATCAGATTATAAGGGTACAAAGCACCGTGGATTTAGAGTTGGATTTAAAAAAGAGAAATCTGGATATAGTACACTGTAGTTATAGTATATCAGACTTCATTCCATTTGGTACTGAAAGTGAGAAAAGTTGGCACAAGGGGGAGGGGAAAAAGGATTTAAAAAAAAAGTAATTAGAACTTTGGAGTATGTGTATATATAAACAGTTCTTTGTATCAAGATTTGAACCGTAGATTTTAATAATGACCTTGTCTGTAAGTATTTTTCTCTACCGTAATCTTTGTAAACCATGCTGTGTTTCTACTGCTGCTTTGTATCGACACGTAGACATTCATGTGAAATTATAAGTTCATGTAAACTTGAAGAGGGTTGGATCCAGGTTCAGTATCATTGGGCAATAAGTATTTCTTCTGTCACCCTACATAGCCTCTCTTCTGTCACCCTGCATAGTCTCTCTAATGTTACCATTCCAGGGGGATGTTTCATAAAGATCCTAAGTCGAACTTAACTCTAAGTTGGACTTAAAAGTTATGGACAGCCATTTGTAGGCTTAAAAGTAAATATATTAAAAAGCGAAAATTCAAGTATTTCAGACTTTTCATAAATTTCACATCAAGAACATGAAATTTCCCAGGATAATAAAAAATATGAATGATTTGAATCAACATTTAAAACCTTTTAAAATAACTTTTACAAAATATTTTCAAAGATGCTAATGGCTTTCCATAACTGTTAAGTCCAACTTAGAGATAAGTTCAACTTAGGATCTTTGTGAAACACCCCCCAGGCTGGATGATCTCATCTGAGTTTCTGTGTCACCGTATTATTTCAAATTTTGATATTCTCATTGTGTCGATAGAAAGGGCTATTCTTTAAAGATGTGAAGTTTCGTAAGTTGCTTTTACTTGTCTCCCAAGAAACTTTGAATTGTCCAGGATATTCTGTGAATAAATATCAACCATTAACTGGCAGCGCAGTGTGAGAAGTAATGCAACAGTGCAAATGGTTTATATTTGTTTGCAAACTCCCTTTCCTATATTTCTTCAAGTACATGCATGTTACATATTCTCGTTTTAAGTATTCCATTTATACATGGAGGTATATTAGAAGTGAAAAGGTGAGAACTAAGTTACCAATGTAAATTATGTGGCATGTCTATTCTTTTTTTAAATTACATGTATATTGAAAAGTGTGTCCCATAAAAGATCGAAATTGATTTTGTGGCAGAAATTTCCTTGATGAGGGGTATGCATGGATGAAAAGCTCTGTTTCTTTTCTGTCACTTGAAGCACAGCTTATTATTTAATAATTCCCCATCAAAAAATTCTGATTTAATCTACTCATCTAATGTTTATAACATTGCCACAGCTGATATTTTTGTCAAATTTTTCCCATAATGCATCACATGAAATCGACTGAAGACTGGAGTCGCTAGATGGCACTCTGAGATGTGAATCCTCAGCATCAATATTGATTAAGTTGTGAATCAAATGAAAGTAGAGAAGCAGAAATTTCCATAAATGTACAGTATATCTCATTAAGGAAATGATTCATTTCAATAGAAACATTTTGCCATGAAATCTGTTTTCATTTTTTCTGGGGCACACTGTAGATAGGGTTTCGCTCTTGTTTCTCATGTCACAATGCCAATACCGGTAGTCAGCAACAAAATACATCTGATCTCAAGAGAATGAATAAAGTGCATAGAGGTAAAAATGATGAAACCTCTTGATCATATCCTGTTCAATCATCCTCAGCAAAGGTAACTATAAGACTGCTGCTACTGCATGACCGGTATAAGCAGGGGGACGTTTCACAAAACTTGTAATATCAGTGACAAATGCCAGTTTTTGTTAAAAGCTACTGAAATCCTTGCTTCTGATTGGTTATCAGCTGATTCGTCACTGATTTTTGTCATTTGTCATCGAAAAAAGGCTTTGTGAAACGGGCCCCTGGGTTACTGGGAATGGAAGTTGAATATCGTCTAATTTTCTTTTTAACATGAACAACTTTTGTTTAATATTGTTTAATTGTTTAATAATATTTTTTTCGAAAAAATAAAAATATGAACAAAATTTAAATATCTGTTCAGATTTATCTTGAAAATCGTTTGTCCCTCAAGTATTGTTTCATAGTGTAGTGCATTGGTGTTGGTATATGCTTTATACGATTTTGATGCTTGTTTGAAAAGGTGATTACTCTTAATAATTATTTGGCTGTCAGTGAGCCAAGTATATGGCATCTATGGAAGAAAAGTACAAAAATTTATGTCATTGCTAACTTTCTACAGTTGAAATATACTCAAGGATTTATGATACATTAAAAGGACCTTTTTGTAGAAGATTGGTCTTCATGACAGTGGAAAATCAGAGAAAAGACAAAGAAGGAAAAGTGATTTTCTTTTAATGAAGTGTAATTTCACCATCTTTTGTACACACATGTCTCCGCCTCTCATTTCCCTGAGCTTTGTAGATTGTAGTGAAAAAAAGGATGGCATTTGGTCATTAAAATGTAAATATTGATTCAGTGATGGTGGAAGTATCTTTGTCTTGTATTCTCAGAAATGCGGGGGGGGGGAAGATTGACAGGACTTAAATCCAGCCTGTTTTCGTAACATGGAAATGAGAAGGGAAGGAGCTGATGTAAATGGAAGTAAATATGATGTTGTCTGCTGCTGACAGAGATTTTTATTAAAGTTAGAACAGGTATAACTACGAGGTATTGTGTGAAATATATTTTGCTTAGATAGTGATTTTGCTTGACACACATCAGGGCCCCGTCTTATAGAGAGTTGATGTTAAAGATAAACTCCAGTACTGGTAAAAAAAATTTTTTCACAGAATCAAACAAAATTTACACTGAATGTTCAAGATTACAAATAAATGACATGTGCCAAACAATTTTGGAAGAAAATGTATACCGGCTGAGTTATGAGCATAGAAAGACAAGGAAACCAAGGTAGTACCATCCCCGACACCATGTGTGTTGTCCCATATATAGCTTTCCATGTGAGTGTTTGTTACTTTACCAAGACTCGGTCAAATTTATTATGATTTTGATGACTCCAGAACCTTGCAGTGCACACCAATACTTACATGCTACATGATCAACTGTTTCTGATCCTTTCACACCTTTTCTTTCACAATGCAATCGCATTACCAGTACTAAAGTTTATCTTTAATCGCAACAATAACGCAACCTATTTGCAACCGATATCAATCGCAACAATGTACGTAAGATATACGTGGCTTCAAACTTATTATAGTATCAAATCTCCAATTCCCTAAATAAAACAGTGAAACCTCGGCCTTTCGATACGCAAAAGAAGATTACTAAATTTGGGGCATGGTTTAATAGTGTTGGCACTCGGTTTAATGGTGATGGCTTGTTTGAGACTAGAATGCCTTTGCATTGTTTCATTAATTAAATATATATCGAATCAAATGAGACTAAGTGATATTATCGAGCATCTTACCAGTATTAAATTTCCATTTTCCTAGATAAACCCGGGTAACCTCGGTTTTTCGATACACAAAAGAAGATTACTAAATTTGGCGCATGGTTTAATGGTGTTGGTTTGTTTGAGACTTTATAGCCTTGGTATGGTTTCATTAATGAGAAATATCTCGGATCAAATCATATACTGAGTGATGTAATCGAACATTATAGTATTACAAATTTCATTTTCCTAAATATACCCGGGTAACCTCGGTCTTTCGACACACAAAAGAAGATTACTAAACTTGGGGCATGGTTTAATGGTGTTGGCACTCGG
Organism: Strongylocentrotus purpuratus; assembly: GCF_000002235.5. Lineage (NCBI taxonomy): Eukaryota > Metazoa > Echinodermata > Echinoidea > Camarodonta > Strongylocentrotidae > Strongylocentrotus > Strongylocentrotus purpuratus. The sequence goes on from NW_022145595.1 coordinate 14,374,583, forward strand.
TTTAATGGTGTTGGTTTGTTTGAGACTTTATAGCCTTAGTATGGTTTCATTAATAAGATATATCTCGGATAAAATCATATACTGAGTGATGTAATCAACCATTATAGTATCAAATTTCATTTCCTAAATATACCCGGGTAACCTCGGTCTTTCGACACACAAAAGAAGATTACTAAATTTGGGGCATGGTTTAATGGTGTTGGCACTCGGTTTAATGGTGTTGGTTTGTTTGAGACTTTATAGCCTTAGTATGGTTTCATTAATGAGATATATCTCGGATCAAATCATATACTGAGTGATGTAATCGAACATTATAGTATCAAATTTCATTTTCCTAAATATACCCGGGTAACCTCGGTCTTTCGACACACAAAAGAAGATTACTAAATTTGGGGCATGGTTTAATGGTGTTGGCACTCGGTTTAATGGTGTTTGTTTGTTTGAGACTTTATAGCCTTAGTATGGTTTCATTAATGAGATATATCTCGAATCAAATCATATACTGAGTGAAGTAATCGAAAATTATAGTATCAAATCTCCAATTCCCTAAATAAAACAGTGAAACCTCGGCCTTTCGATACACAAAAGAAGATTATTAAATTTGGCGCATGGTTTAATGGTGTTGGCACTCGGTTTAATGGTGTTTGTTTGTTTGAGAATTTATAGCCTTAGTATGGTTTCATTAATAAGATATATCTCGGATCAAATCATATACTGAGTGATGTAATCGACCATTATAGTATCAAATTTCATTTTCCTAAATATACCCGGGTAACCTCGGTCTTTCGACACACAAAAGAAGATTACTAAATTTGGCGCATGGTTTATTGGTGTTGGCACTCGGTTTAATGGTGTTGGTTTGTTTGAGACTTTATAGCCTTGGTATGGTTTCATTAATGAGAAATATCTGGGATCAAATCATATACTGAGTGATGTAATCGAACATTATAGTATTACAAATTTCATTTTCCTAAATATACCCGGGTAACCTCGGTCTTTCGACACACAAAAGAAGATTACTAAACTTGGGGCATGGTTTAATGGTGTTGGCACTCGGTTTAATGGTGTTGGTTTGTTTGAGACTTTATAGCCTTAGTATGGTTTCATTAATGAGATATATCTCGGATCAAATCATATACTGAGTGATGTAATCGAACATTATAGTATCAAATTTCATTTTCCTAAATATACCCGGGTAACCTCGGTCTTTCGACACACAAAAGAAGATTACTAAATTTGGGGCATGGTTTAATGGTGTTGGCACTCGGTTTAATGGTGTTTGTTTGTTTGAGACTTTATAGCCTTAGTATGGTTTCATTAATGAGTTATATCTCGAATCAAATCATATACTGAGTGAAGTAATCGAAAATTATAGTATCAAATCTCCAATTCCCTAAATAAAACAGTGAAACCTCGGCCTTTCGATACACAAAAGAAGATTATTAAATTTGGCGCATGGTTTAATGGTGTTGGCACTCGGTTTAATGGTGTTTGTTTGTTTGAGAATTTATAGCCTTAGTATGGTTTCATTAATAAGATATATCTCGGATCAAATCATATACTGAGTGATGTAATCGACCATTATAGTATCAAATTTCATTTTCCTAAATATACCCGGGTAACCTCGGTCTTTCGACACACAAAGAAGATTACTAAATTTGGGGCATGGTTTAATGGTGTTGGCACTCGGTTTAATGGTGTTGGTTTGTTTGAGACTTTATAGCCTTAGTATGGTTTCATTAATAAGATATATCTCGGATCAAATCATATACTGAGTGATGTAATCGAACATTATAGTATCAAATTTCATTTTCCTAAATATACCCGGGTACCCTCGGTCTTTCGACACACAAAAGAAGATATAATTTGGGGCATGGTTTAATGGTGTTGGCACTCGGTTTAATGGTGTTGGTTTGTTTGAGACTTTATAGCCTTAGTAGGGTTTCATTAATGAGATATATCTCAGGTCAAATCATATACTGAGTGATGTAATCGAACATTATAGTATCAAATTTCCAATTCCCTAAATAAAACAGTGAAACCTCGGCCTTTCGATACACAAAAGAAGATTACTAAATTTGGGGCATGGTTTAATGGTGTTGGCACTCGGTTTAATGGTGTTGGTTTATTTGAGACTTTATAGCCTTAGTATGGTTTCATTAATGAGATATCTCTCGAATCAAATCATATACTGAGTGAAGTAATCGAAAATTATAGTATCAAATCTCCAATTCCCTAAATAAAACAGTGAAACCTCGGCCTTTCGATACACAAGAGAAGATTACTAAATTTGGGGCATGGTTTAATAGTGTTGGCACTCGGTTTAATGGTGATGGCTTGTTTGAGACTAGAATGCCTTTGCATTGTTTCATTAATGAAATATATATCGAATCAAATGAGACTAAGTGATATTATCGAGCATCTTACCAGTATAAAATTTCCATTTTCCTAGATAAACCCGGGTAACCTCGGTTTTTCGATACACAAAAGAAGATTACTAAATTTGGCGCATGGTTTATTGGTGTTGGCACTCGGTTTAATGGTGTTGGTTTGTTTGAGACTTTATAGCCTTGGTATGGTTTCATTAATGAGAAATATCTGGGATCAAATCATATACTGAGTGATGTAATCGAACATTATAGTATTACAAATTTCATTTTCCTAAATATACCCGGGTAACCTCGGTCTTTCGACACACAAAAGAAGATTACTAAACTTGGGGCATGGTTTAATGCTGTTGGCACTCGGTTTAATGGTGTTGGTTTGTTTGAGACTTTATAGCCTTAGTATGGTTTCATTAATAAGATATATCTCGGATAAAATCATATACTGAGTGATGTAATCGACCATTATAGTATCAAATTTCATTTTCCTAAATATACCCGGGTAACCTCGGTCTTTCGACACACAAAAGAAGATTACTAAATTTGGGGCATGGTTTAATGGTGTTGGCACTCGGTTTAATGGTGTTGGTTTGTTTGAGACTTTATAGCCTTAATATGGTTTCATTAATGAGATATATCTCGGATCAAATCATATACTGAGTGATGTAATCGAACATTATAGTATCAAATTTCATTTTCCTAAATATACCTGGGTAACCTCGGTCTTTCGACACACAAAAGAAGATTACTAAATTTGGGGCATGGTTTAATGGTGTTGGCACTCGGTTTAATGGTGTTGGTTTGTTTGAGACTTTATAGCCTTAGTATGGTTTCATTAATGAGATATATCTCGAATCAAATCATATACTGAGTGAAGTAATCGAAAATTATAGTATCAAATCTCCAATTCCCTAAATAAAACAGTGAAACCTCGGCCTTTCGATACACAAAAGAAGATTACTAAATTTGGCGCATGGTTTAATGGTGTTGGCACTTGGTTTAATGGTGTTTGTTTGTTTGAGACTTTATAGCCTTAGTATGGTTTCATTAATAAGATCTATCTCGGATAAAATCATATACTGAGTGATGTAATCGACCATTATAGTATCAAATTTCATTTTCCTAAATATACCCGGGTAACCTCGGTCTTTCGACACACAAAAGAAGATTACTAAATTTGGGGCATGGTTTAATGGTGTTGGCACTCGGTTTAATGGTGTTGGTTTGTTTGAGACTTTATAGCCTTAGTATGGTTTCATTAATAAGATATATCTCGGATCAAATCATATACTGAGTGATGTAATCGAACATTATAGTATCAAATTTCATTTTCCTAAATTTACCCGGGTAACCTCGGTCTTTCGACACACAAAAGAAGATATAATTTGGGGCATGGTTTAATGGTGTTGGCACTCGGTTTAATGGTGTTGGTTTGTTTGAGACTTTATAGCCTTAGTAGGGTTTCATTAATGAGATATATCTCAGGTCAAATCATATACTGAGTGATGTAATCGAACATTATAGTATCAAATTTCCAATTCCCTTAATAAAACAGTGAAACCTCGGCCTTTCGATACACAAAAGAAGATTACTAAATTTGGGGCATGGTTTAATGGTGTTGGCACTCGGTTAATGGTGTTGGTTTGTTTGAGACTTTATAGCCTTAGTATGGTTTCATTAATGAGATATATGATCTCGAATCAAATCATTTACTGAGTGAAGTAATCGAAAATTATAGTATCAAATCTCCAATTCCCTAAATAAAACAGTGAAACCTCGGCCTTTCGATACACAAGAGAAGATTACTAAATTTGGGGCATGGTTTAATAGTGTTGGCACTCGGTTTAATGGTGATGGCTTGTTTGAGACTAGAATGCCTTTGCATTGTTTCATTAATGAAATATATATCGAATCAAATGAGACTAAGTGATATTATCGAGCATCTTACCAGTATTAAATTTCCATTTTCCTAGATAAACCCGGGTAACCTCGGTTTTTCGATACACAAAAGAAGATTACTAAATTTGGCGCATGGTTTAATGGTGTTGGCACTCGGTTTAATGGTGTTGGTTTGTTTGAGACTTTATAGCCTTAGTATGGTTTCATTAATAAGATATATCTCGGATAAAATCATATACTGAGTGATGTAATCGACCATTATAGTATCAAATTTCATTTTCCTAAATATACCCGGGTAACCTCGGTCTTTCGATACACAAAAGAAGATTACTAAATTTGGGGCATGGTTTAATGGTGTTGGCACTCGGTTTAATGGTGTTGGTTTGTTTGAGACTTTATAGCCTTAGTATGGTTTCATTAATGAGATATATCTCGGATAAAATCATATACTGAGTGATGTATTCGAACATTATAGTATCAAATTTCATTTTCCTAAATATACCCGGGTAACCTCGGTCTTTCGACACACAAAAGAAGATTACTAAATTTGGGGCATGGTTTAATGGTGTTGGCACTCGGTTTAATGGTGTTGGTTTGTTAGAGACTTTATAGCCTTAGTATGGTTTCGTTAATGAGATATATCTCGAATCAAATCATATACTGAGTGATGTAATCGAACATTATAGTATCAAATTTCCAATTCCCTAAATAAACCAGTGAAACCTCGGCCTTTCGATACACAAAAGAAGATTACTAAATTTGGGGCATGGTTTAATGGTGTTGGCACTCGGTTTAATGGTGACGGTTCGTTTGAGACTAGAATGCCTTTGCATTGTTTCATTAATGAAATATATATCGAATCAAATGAGACTAAGTGATATTATCGAGCATCTTACCAGTATTAAATTTCCATTTTCCTAGATAAACCAGTGAAACCTCGGTCTTTCGATACACAAAAGAAGATTACTAAATTTGGGGCATTGTTTAATGGTGTTGGCACTCGATTTAATGGTGACGGTTCGTTTGAGACTAGAATGGCTTTGCATTGTTTCATTAATGAAATATATATCGAATCAAATGAGACTAAGTGATATTATCGAGCATCTTACCAGTATTAAATTCCAGTTTCCTAGATAAACCCGGGTAACCTCGGTCTTTCGATACAAAAAAGAAGATTACTAAATTTGGCGCATGGTTTAATGGTGTTGGCACTCGGCTTAATGGTGTTGGTTTGTTTGAGACTTTATAGCCTTGGTATGGTTTCATTAATGAGATATATCTCGGATCAAATCATATACTGAGTGATGTAATCGAACATTATAGTATCAAATTTCCAATTCCCTAAATAAACCAGTGAAACCTCGGTCTTTCGATACCCAAAAGAAGATTACTTAATAATTTGGGGGCATGGTTTAATGGTGCTGGCACTCGGTTTAATGGTGTAGGTATGTTTGAGACTTTATAGCCTTTACATGGTTTCATTAATGAGATATATATTGAATCATACTATACTGAGTGATGTTATCGAGCAACTTACCAGTATTAAAACACATGAAACACCTATTATGTTACTTAATACTGTGGTTGTCAACTATCGAACTATTTAAGCAACATGCAAGTAATATTTGGTAGTGGGTATGTAGGTATATGAACTGCATTGAACTGCTGGGTACACATGTTTTCTTTTTTTTTCATTTATCTACAATATCATCTTTTGAAAGTTCCTTTAAAAGTATGTAGCCTTGAAAGAATAAACTATTATGAAAACATTAACTATATGTTATTACAAAAATAGCTAGATTAGGGAGTGTAGTTGCTTTCAATTCTCTGTTCGTACTTGGCTTCATGGAGTAATTTGTCCTTTAAATAGTGATTCTCTTCATTCCGCAGCAAAGTACATGTACAATGTAGGTATACTTACGAACGTACTCGTACGTGTACTAGTACATGTGTAAATAGGGACTTTTAGATTGAGTGGACGAGAACACGACGAACGCCGACTGATCATGCGTGTCAACGTACCTCAACTGCCCATGTTGACTACAATTAGAAATCTTTTAGATTGCACTCGACGAAATACATGCATGCAGGAAGTAACACTATGAACATGTCGGGCAAAGAAAGAGGACAAAATAAACAGTTCCTTATTCTACCCTCGACAATAGACCATTTTCGTAATGTAACCAAATTTAATGCGCACGTCTTTGTGAAGTGCCTCACTACAAATTATTTCATTCACCTGATAAGAATAATAGTAATTCAATAGTCAAAATGCAAACTGCATATATCAAGTGCTGCTAGGTAGGTCAAGCCATAAAGTTTGTCCAACCTGGCAACAACTAATGTACGCAGTTTGGATTATGTCTATTGAAATACTTCACAAAGACTTATGCATTAAATTTGGTTACATTACGAAAATGGCCTATTGCTGTGGTAGAACGTCCCTTCACTGCAATTATGTAAAAATGTGTAGAACAGGTGAATATGCATGTGACACCTGTTCTACACATTTTTACATAATAGCAGGGAAGGGATGTTCCTTTGTCTACCTGAGGAACTGTATATTTTATGCGCAAGCGGGATATACTAGTACCGTACTAGATTTAGGAAAATCAAGGTTGACGCATTCTCGATCGCCGACTGAGACGACGTGACGCATGCGCAGTGCCTTAAAATGACGTCACACGTTGCAGTCAAAGATGTTGACGTGCAAATCTAAAAGTCCCTTATGACAGAGTATGCACGCCGCACGTCTGTGACGTAGGGAATAATGAATATTCATGAATCCACTAAAGCTCGTGCCAATATATGCTACCGTGCATGCTGCTGTACTTCTATTTTGTGCCGACAATAAAAGATAAATATAAAATAAATAAAAAGAGTGCCGACTCCCTAAACAAAGCACGCAAATAGATGTAGTAACATGGCGAGATTCGTTGATATTCTGATAAATTGAAGTTTATTTTATTTGCTGATGACCCTGATGACACAAGTGTTTTTATGTCTGATCCTGGTGTCCAGGTTTTACAAAATGTTTTTAAGCAAGACATTTTTAAACTTTCTAATTGGTTTTTATATAATAAATTGGTTTTAAATTATGATAAAACTATAAGTTTATGGTTTTTACAAATAGAAATATTGATTTTAACAACATTTATTTACGAGTGAATGATCATAATTTTGAACGTGTAGATAATTTTAAGTTTTTAGGTATTGTAATTAATCATGAACTGAAGTGGCATGAGCATATACATGTTGTGTGTAATAAAATAGCAAAAAATATTGGTATTTTATATAAAATTCATTTTTATCCCTTAAATATTCTGAAAATGTTGTATCATACTTTAATAACACCATATTTCAATCACTGTACAGTTGCTTTGGGCAAATTTTAATAAAAATAATATGTTAAGGTTACTTAAGCTTCAAAAGAAAGCAATGTGCATTATAACTCATTCCCAATAATATGCTCACTGTAATCCTTTATTTTGTAAACTTGGAATTTTGAATGTAATCGATATGCATAATTTATTGCAGTTTTCATGTTTTCATGTTTTAATGGCAATTTGCCTACTTTTTTATCAACATGTTTTAACTTGAATTGTGATGTGCATAATTTTAATACTAGAAATGCCCTAAATTACCACCTCCCCATGCAAGATTAGAACGACTTGTATGAACAATTCACTATTTTTTAAAGGACCAGTAATATGGAATAGTATACCTCAGGAAACTAAAAATGCAAAACTCTCAATCTTTTTAAAATTAAATATAAACAATTTCTGTTAAATAAGTATAATATTCAGTATAGCATGGACAAACGTTGACACTTTTTTTTTTTTACTCTGATCGTACATGATAGTAAGTTTTAGTATATTCTTTATTTTTTGTTCTGTTCTTTTGTTCTCATTTTCCTGTATGTGTGTTTTTAGGGATAGGCTTTTATATAAGGAATCCCTTTTTCTGCTTATCCCAAATGCTCTTATAAATTGCCATTGTATTTGTTATCACTTTAATTGTTTGTTTTTTATAACTCCATTCTGTATTATTTTGTATTTTTTAAATGTTTTTATGAAGAGTGTTGAATAAACTTTGAATTTGAATTTGAATTTGTTGTTGTTTCAACGGAGCGTTCGATTCAGTTGTTAATATTCGAGAAGAGTCGAGGGTTCTTTATACATGTTGTTAATCGTGGCATCATCCGCTAATACAATATTACGTCGCGAAGCAGATCTACAGAGATTAAATTAACTACATGAAAGGAGGAATGAGAGGTGCAAGGGAAATGGACGTAAAAGGTGCACTGTGACGGGAATGGGGGGGGGGGGACCAGAGTATGCCGCCCCGCGATTTTCTGCAATATTTGGCAGGAATTTCAAGAATCGTAAAAAAAAGTCATCTGCTTTATTTTTTTCATAAATCAACATCTCCAATTCATAAAAAAGAGAAATGTAAATAATATGCGTTTAATGTAGAGTGTTTAAAATATATTATTCAAAATCAAACTCTACTAAGGACTTCAAGTGTACGAGAAATGTTTTAACTTTCATGCACACACTGGTCGGATCTTGGATACACAAAACAATTAAAAGGAAAGACGTCAAAATTGTCATTGAATTTGTTAAAATTGTATTTTTTTTACTCGAAATTGTCCTGATATTCGATCAAGCAAAATCACATAACAAAACAAAGACCGTGAAACAACAACAAAAGATTAATTTGACCAGGGGTGCATGGCGGAGCGTCTTCCAAAGTGGGAGGCCGGGGAGGGGGGCACCAACAGAAAAGGGACACTTCTTGCAAGTTCTTGCATGGAGAAAAAATAGCGGGAGAACCTACAAAGGGAAACCGTTTAAGCGGAAAACTATACATAATATTTTTAGACATTGGATCTTATAATGTATACCGCTACATTGTGATTAATACATTACGTACCATGCAGGAATCATTTAAATATTTTGTTGTTTCTCTCTTTCCATGGTCAAAGATACTGCATTAAGCATCATAGTTTGCAGTTGGGTGTGATGGTCTTGATATTTATTTATATTGCAAAAAACACGAAGATTTGTGCAGTCCTATTAATTGCGACCAATTGGATTTTATCATATGGACTAAGTCTTCAGCACAATCTCATCATGAACTTCGTACTGGAAAGGCAGTAAGTCATTAGTACATAATTATTAGGCCTATATAAACTATAAATGCGAGCGAGCATAGTGATCTAGCTTTAAAGAAAAAATCGAGAAAAAAGGGTTGCTCTTAGTCACATGAAAAGTGGGCACTTATCAGAAGGAAAAATTACACTCTTTAGAAAAGAAAAGGAGCACGGTCGTGTCAATTAAAGTAAAAAGGGGCAATTACCAGAGGTGAAAAGGGGCACCTATCAGAGGTGAGAAGGGGAAGGGGCTCCTATTGAAAAGGTAAATGGCACTTATTAAAGAGGGCACGTGTCAAAATAAAAGGGACAAAATGGGAAGGGCACTTAATTACTAACGGAAAAAAGGACATTGTCAAAAGAAAAAGGGGCATCTGTGAGATTTCAATAGAGGCAATTCAATTGACAATGTCAGAGGTGAAAGTGTATAATGGGCTATAGAAATGTAATTTATTATTATTTTATTTTCGGAAAAACGAACCTTCGGAATTATGAACTCTATTTCATTTTCGGAATTATGAACCCTATTTCATTTTTCGGAATTATGAACCCTATTTCATTTTTCGGAAATACCAACCTTCGGAATAACGGACCTTCGGAATTATGAATCTTCGGAAATACGAACCTTCGGTAATACGAACCTTCGGAAAAACAACATTTAACCGTTAGTTTCTTATCTCTCCACACTTAAAAATGCATATCATGTGCAGATCTCCCCCCCCCCCCCCCGCTCCCCGGTTGTAGGTCTACTAAAAACTGTATAGAAAGAACTACACCATTATAGTTACTTAGCGCCACCACCATCCAGCCAGGCACCGTAATATCATTCAGTGTTTATATAGACCGAGGTTTCTTTAGTTTCTTTAGGAAAAAAATGCAAAATTGTTCGATTTCTCCCGAGGCCGCCATCGATTTCAAGCTTTCCGCTCATGATGCATGGCGGTCTCCTGCTTTTTTTGTAATTTATCTTGTTTCATTGAAAAATATTTGTGTTTGTATGCATCTTATTTAATGTACTTAAACATTTAGAATTATGTATAATGAAGAAATTATTGTTCAAAAGAGGATTATGGGGGATCAACAGGCACCGATTGGGGAAGTTTTCTATATAGAGGGAGCAAGTAGCTACAGTGGGGCTTTAAACCAAATGCCACCGCCATCCAACCAGGCATCATAATCAAGTAATCTTCTTTTGTGTATCTGAAGACCGATGCTTCCTTGGTTTAATCCGGAAATTGCTAAATAACTCTGCTTTTTAGAATGCAAACGAATTCTATGTTTAGTTCGATGAACCCATGAATTAAAGCTGAATAGAAAAGAAGTAAGATGGATGAACATTATACTCTTTAATGGATTGGAAATATATTATTTTTGGCGGTGTTGAGGGATTTTTAAATCCAAAGGGATGCGTTCACCCAGTTATTTCTCTTCATATCTTGTCAAGTTAAACACTGAAAGGCTCTATTAAGTGTGGATTGTTTAAATCTAGGCCTATATGCCAATGGATTGCCACCCAACACTTTATAACTAATGATCGTTTCCTCTGTTGAAATCAGTTAAGCCCATCTGGACTAGTTTGGTCAGGAGGGATTAGGCCTCCCTGCAGGGTCACTAACAGGTGGTTATCTCATCAAATCAGCTCTCAATTAACATAAGAAAAAGGGGACCACGGGGGACCAATGGTCACCGATTAGGCATTGTTTGCTATAAAGAGGGCGCAAGTAGCTTAGTGCAGTGGGGATTTAAATTTATGTACATCATGGGTGTCGATCCCGGGGGGGATGGGGGGATATATCCCCCCCCCAAAAAAAAAAAATATTTCAGGTGGGGGGGGGGGTGGCCTGTACAATCATCCCCCCAATAATTCACCATCAAAAAAAAAAATGAAGAGAAAAATTAATGAGAGCCCGATGAGAGTAGTTAATGGTTATTACTCGCAAGATGACCATCAATATACACATTTTGCTATCTCATTTTCATAATACATAGATATATATATACGAAGTAAATGAGACAACGTATATGAGACAAGAATAAATTGAATTCTCGCTCATACGTCTTCATCAGGAATTGATGAATTTATTCAATGTGTTCAATCAACAGCATCATAGAAATGCAGTGCACCAAATGCAAAGCCGCAGCGTTAAAAAGCAACGAGCTAAATGTTAAGCGCGAAGCGCAAAAGTAGCGATCTGCAATTAATGCACACCAAACAATTCTGGACAGTGTAAACATAGGCCTAGATGAACTCTGTGACGAATTGGTAATTAGATCGGGGATAAGGAGAAAGAATCGTCTTCTTTCTCTAATAATTTAGTGAAACGGCAAAGCTCCCGCGCTTTGCGCGGGAGGGGGCAACTGAATTCAGACTAGGATTAAGAGTTATAATTAAATGAAACGTCCACGATACAACGAATCGTCTTCTTTTTCTAATAATTTAAGGAAACGTGAAAGCTTCCGCGCTACGCGCGGGATGGGCGAAAATGATTTTAGACGTGGATTAAGAGTAATAATTAAAGGAAACGTCAAAGCTTCCGCGCTTCGCGCGGGAGGGGGGAACTGAATTCAGACAAAGACACGATACAACGAATCGTCTTCCTTCTCTAATAATTTAATGAAACGGTAAAGCTTCCGCGCTTCGCGCGGGATGGCCGAAAATGAATACACACAAGGATTAAGAGTAATAATTTATTGAACCGTCAAAGCTTAGGGGGGGGGGAACTGAATTCAGACAAGGACACAATACAACGAATCGTCTTCTTTCTCTAATAACTTAATGAAACGTGAGAGCTTCCGCGCTTCGCGCGGGATGGGCGAAAATGAATTCTGACAAGGATTAAGAGTAATAATTTATTGAAATGCAAAGCTTCCGCGCGGGAAAACTGAATTCAGACAAAAACACGAGACAACGAATCGTCTTCTTTCTCTAATAATTTAATGAAACGGTAAAGCTTCCGCGCTTCGCGCGGGATGGGCGAAAATGAATACACACAAGGATTAAGAGTAATAATTTATTGAACCGTCAAAGCTTCCGCGCTTCGCGCGGTAGGGGGGGGGGGGGAACTGAATTCAGACAAAGACACGATACAACGAATCGTCTTCCTTCTCTAATAATTTAATGAAACGGTAAAGCTTCCGCGCTTCGCGCGGGATGGGTGAAAATGAATACACACAAGGATTAAGAGTAATAATTTATTGAACCGTCAAAGCTTCCGCGCTTCGCGCGGTAGGGGGGGGGGTACTGAATTCAGACAAGGACACAATACAACGAATCGTCTTCTTTCTCTAATAACTTAATGAAACGCGGGATGGGCGAAAATGAATTCTGACAAGGATTAAGAGTAATAATTTATTGAAATGCAAAGCTTACGCGCGGGGAAACTGAATTCAGACAAGAACACGAGACAACGAATCGTCTTCTTTCTCTATTAATTAAATGAAACGTGAAAGCTTCCGCGTTTCGCGGGGAGGAGGGAAACTGCCCCTCCCTGCACCCAACCTCCTAGTGACCGCGCTCTGTAAGTGATTCGCGTGCTCACTACCGCCCCCCTAAAATGAAATCCTGGCTACGCGCTTGGGGAGGGGTGCAACCTGCCACACGCTTCTACCTCTTGGTTGCTTTGATCCATTGCTGAAAATATTTTGGCACCTATCATCCCCCCCAACCACAGATACAAATCGACACCCTTGTGTACAGGTTACTAATAAACTCTATGTTGTGTTTATCGCCCTTTCCAAATTGAAATTAAAGTTCTTATCGGTTTATCCTATTATATAGAAAACACTTACTCTTGAACACATCACTCACAACAAAAGGTACGCAAAAAAAAAAAAAAGAGAAGAAGAAGAAGACGCAACACACCCGGACTCCTCGCATTTCCCAAGCATCCTGTGCTTATACACGTACATGACTTTGTGTTATGCAATAGCTACAACTGGCTGATTCAATGCCAGCTCTAAAAACACTTTTGCATCCATGAAAGTAAGAATTTTGCTCCTTACGGGGCACTTTCCGTTACTAAAGAGGAATATTAATTGACTCTATAGGGCACTTTGCCCAACTTGAATATGGCACTTTGCGCCCGACGGTGCACTTCATAACAAAATAGGGGAATTTTAGCTCTCTCTCTCTCTCTCTCTCTCTCTCTCACTCACTCTCTCTCTCTCTCTCTCTCTCTCTCTCTCTCACTCTCTCTCACTTTCTCTCTCTCTCTATATAGAGAGAGAGAGAGAGAGAGCAGGGCTCAAATTAATTTTTTGTCCACGGGGGCTCTTCCCCTCAAAAAAGAGCCCCCGTAAGCCTTCTCACGTGGGCTCTTTTTTATACAAATTTCCATTGAATTGGTACCTATGATACTCCTCAATTATTTGCTATTTCATCAATATCATTTTAATCAGCATTTTCCCTCTTACAAATTAACAAGCTATACATAGCTGTTACTGACTTTCATCCCCTGATGACATTCTCTCGATTTCTTCCCGTTGTGCACATTATTTCCTCCTCATTATTAGGAGCAACCTTTACATTCTTTCTTTACTGAGCCGCGTAGCGGCGAGGCGATTCTGTTTTTGTTGCTTTTTTGTACAGGCGCGGAGCCAAGGGCCGATTCTAACGGCCCGCCCCCCGGGCCCCCCCCCCTAGCCTCCCAAACCGGTACAAAATAGGATAATAACGTAAATTTAACCTTTAAAAAAAAAGCCCCCCCCCCCCCCCCCCCTTGACCTACCAATGACATAAATGCGGCAACAAAATATATGTGCTTCTCTGACCGTAATTAAATGCCTAAAACCCCTGAGCTTCCGGGGGCTCCACTCCCTGAACCCCCCCACACCAATTTACGCTCGCTACCCTCTACCTGATCGTAAATACTTTAGCCCCCCCCCCCCCCCCCCACTTTGATAAACGTTCCGCGGGGCCTGTGTATATAATATAATATACGCATACAACACTGATCTTTATGATGTAGTGCGGTATGGTATGTAATCCCGTATGATTTTTTTTGCCAAAGTTGATTTTTTGCTGTTTTGGCTTCAAAAGGGTCCCAATTGGCCAAAAATGATGGGGTTCAAATTTTCAGACCCCTCCTTCATTTCCTGGGGGGTCCATATTGGGCGCCAAAATGGCTTATATAGAGCGCAATAGAGAAATTTGGTGTATTCGGGAAAATTTGAACCCCATCAATTTTTGATAGCTTGGACCCCAATGAATAAAAAAATGCAAAAATGCAAAAAAAAATTGCACAAAAGTCCTACGGGAGCTGTTTCAGTGACATACCTTACCACACTATGACATATCTTCTTCTCCCCTTGCAAACGAGAAAGAAAACAAGGTCATTTAAAGGGATTAAGCGACAAATAATGATTGTGATTCAAATTGATGCGAATATTTGTTTGAATAAGCACTGCTATTCACCAGAATCTTCTTTGTAAAAACAACTTTTACAAATCTCAGCCATGCTTACTGAGTTGAGACGTTCCATTCAATTTAAAATACTCATTAAAGAATACACTTCTCCTAATGTGAAAGTGATCTTTCAACACAGTGGCAGAATTGCATGGCTGAGATTTTTAAAAGTCGTTTTTACAAAGAAGATTCTGGTAAAAAGCATTGCTTATTCAAAAAAATCCTTGCATCAATTGAATCACAATGATCATTTTGTCCCAGGATCCTTTTATTAAATAACCTTGTTTTCTTTTTTGTTTGCAGGGGGAGAAGAAGCTATAATTTTTTATGTCACGTTAAGAAATCACAAAGATCAGTTGTATTATGCGTATATACATTGATAACAGAACAAAATGTTGATTATCAGAATGTCATTTTGGAATACCTCTATACAAATACCTGATCTTACAGTGCCGATACCACATTGTCTTTATCCCGTATCAGTATTAGTATGAGCCAATATAAAGTTATTATTCTATATTCAGTTCAGTATAATGCTTTTCCTCAAAAATAGTTTCGCTATTTGTTTAGGGTTGAGACGCTAAGAAATGATTTCAAACGTACATTACACAAACCCTGAACCATTGCATAATGATGGTGGTTCTCTCTCTCTCTCTCTCTCTCTCTCTCTATTTATTGTAATCATGCATTGGGATAGGTGAAAGTGAGAGTTAAAAATAAAAAAATAAAAAAAAAAAAAAAAAAGCGCAAAAATGTTAAACCCCCTAACCCCCCCCCCCCCCCCCCCGTAGATCTGCCTATGTTACCATATCATTCAACGACATCTTGGTCTTCCTCTCTCTCCTCTCTTCCCAATAGAGACTTTTAGATTTGCGTGGGCGTGGACGTGTTACGTCCTTTTAAGGCACTGGCAGTCACAATCATGTGACGTCCTTTTAAGCACTGGCAGTGCCTTAAAAGGAGGTCACACGTACGTTGCAGTCCACGTTCTCGTCGTGCAAATCTAAAAGTCCCTAATATTAATTTACTGGTCGAGGTTCACTATATATTTGCTGGTCATTTGAAATCACCAGATTTCAGCGCGTTTACGCTTTTCACGACGAAAAAATTCTCGATGACCATGTTTCTGCCCTTGCGCGATCGCCTCCAGCTCCAGCAGATATATGGGGCGGCAGCGTGAACACGTACCGTTACTAACGGCGCAGTAGGCCTATAACCACTAGTACTGCTGACGGCGGCACTGCACTGCGAGCTGAATCGGTAATAATACTCATAGAACGAGAAATCTTGCACGCTAATCTAAGTTCCATTTCATTGGTTTAAGGTTTGAAAATTGAAACTCAATTTTGTGTTAAAGTTATAACAGAAAAGATGATCTTTATTTTATAATTCCACGGGGGCGATTTTTAATTTTGCAATCGCCCCCGTGAGCAACTTGGCGGGGGCGATTATGTAGCTCACGGGGGCGAATCGCCTATCGCCCCCGTGTATTTTAAGCGCTGAGAGAGAGAGAGAGAGAGAGAGAGGAAGGGCAATTTTACCTCTGAAAATGTTGATTTTGCCCATTTATAAATTGATATTGAGACCCAATACCTTTTTATAACCGTTTTCTCGAAAACAGAAAAGTTCTAGGTGCTTAATCCTCAGTTATCTTCTGTTTATGATCAGTCCACATGGACATTAAGAAAACTAGCTAGAGTAATAAATTGTCTAATCAATTTTCAAAAATTCCCAATACTGTATACAATAATAATTATGCTTCGTTTAAAATTATAGTGCATGTCAGGCGCGGATCCAGGATTTTCCAATAGGGGGGGCCGGAAATTCGAAATTCGCGCAGACCGTTATATAAACTTACCAATACTGACAAGGTCATATTAGAAGCACTGTACTTTAATAGTGTATTGGTACCTACAAACGGGCACAATTATTTTGGAAAGGGGACATGCTCACGTCACATCTCTTGTCCGATATCAACATTCCCCGTTTTTAAGTTATGCTCGCGCGCAATTTTTTTTGACATTTCCATCAGTGGGGGCTGAAGCCTCTTGCCCGAATATCTATTTCCTGGTTTAATAATTTGGCGAGTGAGCGAAGCGAGTGAGCGGAAATTTGAGCTTATGTATGTTGTGAAAAGTGTTAATTGTCACCAAAATATACGAGATAAGATATAACAAATGCATATTGGTAATTTTTAAATTTTCGGGGAAAGAGAGGCTGCAACACCATCACGCATTAACTGCAGGTGTTTTGAAATCAAATCAGACTCCCCAAAAAATTGTTAACCAAAACGCACGAATCCAGTTTCAAAAAATCCAAAAAAATGTCAGCTTCAGAGGGGCGCACATCACCCATCAGACTCCCTCTAAAAGTATTAACCGAATCGCACGAATCTAGGTATAAAAAAAAATCAGCTTCAGAGCTAGAGAGGAACCCCCCCCCCCCCCCACACACACACACACACACCCTGTGCGCGCCAGCGTGAAATTAACGCTGGCGCTAATGCGTAAGCAGGGGCGGAGGAGCTATTTCCAAAGTGGAAAGCACCAACAAAAAGGGCACCTACAAAGCGAAATCTCAAAGCGAAAATATACATTTTTTTAGACATTGGTATATACCCTTTCAGTGTGATCCCATTATCAGGGACGATTTCAATATTTGTTTTTCCTTATATATCATACAAGTTATTGCTTAAGCATCACACTTTCGGCTAAGTGTGATTGTCTGAATATTCATTTGCGAGCGAGCAAAGCGAGCGAGAAAAAATGTAAGATCTGTGAGGTCGTAGAGTAAAAAAATTACATCTTATAAAGAGGGGAGAAAAAAAATCATGATGGGGTTATAAGCATCACGGAAGACTAAAAAACCATTTGTTTTAAAGTGACATATAATTGTATCATCTATAAATGCGAGCGAGCGAGCGAGCTTTAGGGGAAATTACTCTTAGTCGCTTTAAATTTGGTGCAAGACTAATGATGAGCAGGTTAGGGGGCACGTGCCCCCCCCCCCCGATGATGAGAGGTTAAGGGGACACATATCGAAAGGGTTAAAGACACTTATTAGAAAAGAAAAGGAGCATGTGTCAAGGTACAAAGAGTAATTATCAAAGGTTCAAACTGGGCACTTCTTACACCTGAAAGGAGGCACTCACCAGAAATGAGATAGGGCACTTATGAGTATGGGAAATGGGCATTTGTCGACGGAAAAGGGGCATCCATCAGAAATTGATTTATCAGAGGTGAAAAGGGGCATTTATGAAAAGGGGATAGGTCCCTATATAGAAAGGAAAAGGGGCACGATTCAAAATTAAAGGGCAGTTAGCAAAGGTGAAAATGGGCACCCATCATAGATGAAAAGAGTACTTATCAGAAGGGGAAGGGGTACTTTTCAAGGTAAAATGAGCATCTCTCAGATTCGAATAGGGGCAATTATCGGAGGTGAAGAGCGCACTGAAGTGAAACGAATTAACTTCATATATAAAAATGGTCATTTACCAGAGATGAAAAGGGACACTTTTTATTTATGAAGGGCCTCATTTTTCTAAATAGCCCTTATCAGATAGGAAAGGGGGCACATGTGTTGATGAAATGTGCGCTTATCCGAGTTAAAAAGGGGAAGGGGCACATCTTTACATAGTAAAAGTGGCCCTTTTGGGGGGGGGGTACTTGAAGAGTGGGGCGAACTTTGCCCCCTACCCCTGCCACCCGCCCCATCATCTGAAAATCCAAAATGATGTTGTAGGGGCCGGGCGCGGCTTTATCATGAGTGCTTTTATGTGAACCTCTTTTTTAATAAATATATTATGCTGGATTCTAAACCAGATTGCACACTCTAAAATGATAGTATGATCATCCCCAATACGCTTGTAGTTCACGTATGCACCCCTTCCTCCTAATTCGTCGTTACCGTCACTGCCATTTACGTATGGCCGGTGTGACCGCGTAGAATGTAATCCGCACCGATCGTCCGACTATTAGAGATCGATCGAGAGCGGACGATCGGTGCGCGCCTCAAATGTCTGACGGACAATCCATGCGGAAGAGGTCTCGCACCAATAGTCCGCCTGCCGCACCGAATGTCCGTACTCTAGTCCACACATAATATACATAGTCAATATAGTGGAGGCTGTTAGGGCTAAATAGGGGTTGTTTGGTGCAGATTCTTCTAAAAGCACCAAATTTGGCCCAGAGGTAGATTATACCATACTTTTACGATTTCTTCCGGACGCCAAGAAGGGTACCCTCTGGGTATGCCATATTGGGCAAATTCAAAATGGCCGCCATCTGAGTTAAAGGTCAAGCGTAGTTTTAAAAGGAAAAGCGGTTGTATGATAATAGTTTATATATTTATGGGGTTTTGGGGGTCAGAGAATCTGATTATGATATTCTTTCATCAATTTAAGATCTCCTTGGGGCTGCCATACTGGTCATATTGGTCAAATCCAAAATGGCCGCCATCTGATAGTTACAGGTCAAGTGTAGTTACGAAAGAAAATGGGCTAGTATGATAAAAGTTTATATATTTATGGGGTTTTCGGGGTCAGAGAATCTGATTATGATATTCTTTCATCGATTTGAGATCTCCTCGGGTCATACTGGTAATATTGGTCAAATCCAAAATGGCCGCCATTTGATAGTTCCAGATCAATAGTAGTTCCAAAAGGAAAAGAGCTAAAATGATAAAAAAAATTATATAGTAAGGGGGTTTTCTGGGTCAGAGAATCTGATTTTGATGTTGCTTGTATCACTATTGCAGGTCTCCTTGGGGCTGTCATGCTGGCCATATTGGCCAAATAAAAAATGGCCGCCATCCGAGTTAAAGGTCAAGCGTAGTTTCAAAAGGAAAAGGACCAGTATGATAAAAGTTGATGAATTCATGGGGTTTCCGGGGTCGGATAATCTGATTATGATGTTCTTTTATCAATTTTAATTCACCATCCTGTCCTAAGGCTACAATGAATCCATTTCCTAGTTGAAGAAGATGAGTGAAGATGCGCCAAATTCACACTTGAGTGGGTTTAAATCTTGGCCTGCGCCCATATGTTTCATCAATATGCAAACTTTCCTCTGTGAAATGCATAATAAATTCGTTTTCGAGGATTGGCAAGGAAAATAGATAAACAGTAGAAACAGACCATGAATAAAGAAATAAACAGCTTGTTTGATTTGTTTTGAAGCATTATATTCAAAGACCCGGACAGCTTTATCTTTATTATCCATATAAATAACGTCTCTAATCACTGTCAGACGGGAGATAATACCAATACGAAATGCATTAAGCAACGTCTAGACATAACGGTCGAATCTCAACTTTAGTTTTCTCATTCTTCTTTACATTTCGAAGCGTTACATGGGATCTTAATCCTTAATCTTAATTTAAGCATGCTTTGAATCTGGTCACGCTTCGAAAAGTTCGTGGCCTAGCATTTTGCTTCTGTTGATGATCAAATAGAGAAAGCACCCTTTATAGATCAAGGGGAGTTTGAACAAAGCACGAAGTAGGAGCAGTGCAATTTAAATATCAAGGGATGGATTAGAGTTTATTTCTAAAATGAAATGAAAGGGCTATTTTATTTTCATGAGTCCTTTCACTTCATTGAAGAAATAACCTCTCTTTATATCTTAGAGACACTTTCTCTTGAAAGTCAAATAAACTCGAGAGCATCCTAGGGCTCCGCCCTGGAACCCCTGGTAGGGGCTCTTCCAGGCCCCTTAAGCTGTGCCATATTGTACGGATCCATTAGAAAGCAAAATAAGCCCAATAAATAATTTGTATATATATATATATATATATATATATATGTATGTATGTATATATATATATATATATAATAATAATATAATAATACATAACATTTATTAGGCGCTTAATACTGATGTTTCTAAGCGCACAGTGTTCTGATTAAGAGAAGACTATAACCCGTAGAATTAAATTAGAAGAAAAAGCAAAAATACAAAAGTAACATAGATAAGGTAAGAAAAACAGTGGCAATCAACTAAATAAAGACAAATATGGTGCGCACCTCCATTGACCGACGCACAACTGCAATTTACAATTTGAAAAGATAGGTTTTGAGTAGAGATTTGAATTGAGATACAGAGGGGGCGCAGTGAATAAAGGCGGGCAGTTTGTTCCAGAGAGCGGGGGCAATAACTGAAAAGGCGCGGTCACCATACCGGGTGTTAGTGCGGGGTCCAGGTGTTAACAGTAATGTGGAAGATGAACGAAGTGTTCGTGACGACGTACGGGAACGTAAGGATATGAGATCGGAAAGGTAAGAGGGGGCTAAGCCATTGATAGCTTTGTAGCACAGGAGAAGAATTTTGAAGGATATGCGGTGGTGAATTTTAAGCCAATGTAGTGAGTTCAATATTGGAGTTATGTGCTCTGATTTACGCGAGAGAGTCACAAGCCGAGCAGCGCTATTCTGTACCCTTTGAAGTGGGACTAGATGTGACTGAGGGAGGCCAGAAAGAGAAGAATTACAGTAATCGATATGGGTCGAGACAAAAGCATGGACTAATTTTGAAGTTGTGGGTCGGTCAAGTAGCCTCCTGATTCTACTGATCTTATATATACCAAAGGAAGCAGACTTACAAATATTACTAATGTGTTGTTTGAAAGTAAGATTGCTGTCAATATTTAAACCAAGGTCACGCACAGAAGCACAACAACTGAGAGAGCCATCACTCATAACAAGATCAGGAAAGGGGTCTGAGTTCCGAAATTTAGAAGTAATATGAATCATTTCAGATTTTGAATCATTAAGGCAGAGACAGTTTTGAAAAGACCAGGTTTTGATTTCATTGAGGCAACTGGTGAGTTTGTTCGCGGCTACTGTCCTGCTGTTTGGGTGAAGAGTTACATAAATCTGGGTGTCGTCTGCATACATAGTGTGTTGAATATTCTGATGAAGGTTAATAACATTTGAGAGAGGGCTGGTGTAAAGAATAAACAGGAGGGGGCCGACCACGGAACCCTGAGGAACGCCGCAGATGAGGGGAAATGATTCCGAGTTGGTGTCATTGATGATCACCTTCTGAGTTCGGTGCATGAGATAGGAGCGAATCCATTGAAGTACGGTGCCGGTGATGGAGAAGTCGTTCTCTAAGCGATGGAGTAACAGGTCGTGGTTGATAGTGTCAAATGCGGCAGTGTAATCAAGCAAGATGAGGACAGCTTCATTACCCTTATCTACAGCTAGAAGTAGGTCATTTAGGACCTTGACAGTTGCAGTCTCAGTAGAATGATGATTCCGATAGGCAGATTGGTGGATTGGAAACAAACCGAGATTGTCAATGTGGGCTTTCAGCTGTAGTGACACAATACGTTCCAAAACCTTCCCAAGGAATGGCAGGTTTGCGATGGGCCTGTAGTTCTTAAGTCCATTCGTGTCGAGACTCGGCTTCTTTAGGAGGGGAAGAAGCAGAGAAGTCTTAAAAGACTCTGGAACTATTCCGGATGATAACGAGAGATTGAACAGTTTGGTTATGTGAGGAAGGAGTTCATCGAGGACTTCCTTTAGAAGCCAGGTAGGAATCGGATCTAGCTTACAGTGTTTAGAAGGAAGTGAAGTGATGAGCTTCCTGACTTGTGAGAGGGATACAAGGCAGAAATCAGAGAGTTCATGACGAGGGCCTGGAGCAAAAGATCTTGAAGCTGGTGCTGGTACTACATTAGGGAAAGAGGATACAACTTTGGCGACTTTTTCCCTGAGAA
Organism: Strongylocentrotus purpuratus; assembly: GCF_000002235.5. Taxonomy (NCBI): domain Eukaryota; kingdom Metazoa; phylum Echinodermata; class Echinoidea; order Camarodonta; family Strongylocentrotidae; genus Strongylocentrotus; species Strongylocentrotus purpuratus. Next base: position 14,397,144 of record NW_022145595.1, read on the forward strand.
TGTAGCAAATCTGTTGGTGAGTTCACTATCAGAAGAATGATCTGGAAGAGGTGAAGATTGAGTGGGCGTTGAGAGTGTCTTCACAAGACGAAACAGTTCTTTAGTGTCAGCATTCTTGATGAGATCTTTGAGATACGCTGACTTCGTATTGAAGATGCACTCATAATATGACTCGCATTCACGGCGGTACAGCTCTCTATCAACAAAAAGTCCAGATTTGATCGAACGACGTTCCGCACGACGCCTTCGCCTCTTGGCTTCCTGGATATCATCGGTAAACCATGGCGCATCAGGTCTGATTGATACAGTCTTGACCTGGATTGGAGCGTGCTCATCAATCAACGTCCGCAAAGATGAGTTGTAATGCTCCGCGGAAGCAGATGGACAAGATAGATCAGGAAGTGAATGGAACATTGTGTCAATAGAGTTGCGTAGAGAGTCCTTGTCAATGCTGCGATATTTCCTGAAGGAAACCTCTTTCTTGGGATTCTTCGGCCTTGCGATATTGACAGTGGTGACAAGTGCACAATGGTCGGAAGGCATGGAAGATAGCGAGTTCACGTTGCAGACATCATCCGAATTCCTTGTGAAAATCAAATCTAGAGTGTGACCTGCGCGATGGGTTGGTTCACGAACATGTTGCTTGAACCCTAACGAATCAACACATGTCATAACAGATTTTGCAAAATTATCATTGGGATCATCAACATGTATGTTGAAATCACCCAATAATAGAGGAAAATGATCATCTACAACAGCACCTTCAAGGAGAGTTGGAAATTCATCCAAGAATGTGCCGTTGGAGAGATTATTATTGGCAGACGGGGGTGGTCGATAAATACAGTACAACCTTACAGCAGATGAAGGTGTCAGATTGAGTGTGACATCCAGTACTTCAAAAGATGCAAAATCATTGTTGTTGTTCAAGGTACAGCGAGCCGTGGATCTATAGAGAAGCAAAATCCCACCGCCCTTGGAAGATAACCGGGGTCGATGGGTGAAATCATAATTAGGCAAACCAGATCTTAGATCAGCTAATATGAGACCATCCCTCTTACTGTCTCCAGAGAGCCACGACTCGGTGATGACTAGAACATCTAGATCATGTTCAACAATCAAATCAGTAATTGCGTGTGTTTTATTGGTCATGGAACGTGCATTCCAAAGGCCAAGTTTGAGGCTATTGGATGATACCGACATTGGTGGAGGGAAATCCGGCCTTGGTATCGTACGCCGCCCACGTCCGCGATGAGTTCGACGTCGGCGACCGATGCCAAGATCGCAGATCCTGCTCCAAACATTCATGGGTAGTAAATTAAGCGGCTGGTTATTAATCTGATGGAGATCATTCAAGTTGTATGAAATATGTAAAGCTGTACAATCAGCTGAATAAGGAGGTGAGTTGGTATGGCCAATATTGGAAACATTCTCAGTGCGATTCACTGGACCAGGATTGGGCTGGATATCTCCAGAATTAAGGAGACATCGAAATGTAGCTGTCGAATTACAGTAGTATAGTATAGGTTGACTACAATATTTGAGATGTTTACAGTGGAGGCTCTTCATGTGTGAGCCAGTACAAGTGAAACATTCCTTGGTTATATAGGGCTGATTCAAAGTGTACAGAATAGAAATAACAAGCCCTATAGAAAACAACACTTTCAATGGCTTTCCATCCATTGTACAAGCAGGAATAGCTTACACAAAAGGAGCATACAAAAGAGACTATTGTGAATGTCAGTACATTCAAATGGTATACAAGCAAAGTACCAGTAAAGCTTAATGCACATGCCTGTACAGTAAAATTGAACAAGAACATCAAACATTAAACTTAACAGAAATACTGCAAATTCACACCAAAATACACCTTACAAATTGATTACCTCTGTTCCTTGACCAATATCAAACACAATGTTGAAAATACAAATACTAAATCCAACCAAAATTGGTGAAAAATGAAACAAATTACAGAGCTCAAAATGAGAGAGGCTACCTATAGAGGTGCACACCAAAATATCATATATATATATATAGTTCTCCTATGCAAACTTCCTCTGTGAAATGCATACTAAATTCGTTTTCGAGGGTTGGCAATGAAAATAGATAAACAGTAGAAACAGACCATGAATAAAGAAATAAACAGCTTGTTCGATTTGTTTTGACGCATTATCTTTAAAAACCCGGACAGCTTTATCTTTATTATCCTTAAAAAATAACTTCTATAATCACTCTGAGATGGAATAAAATACCAAAACGAATTGCATTATGCAACGTCTAGACATAAAGGTTGAATCTCAACTTTATTTTTCTTATTCTTCTTTTAAATTTCGAAGCGTTGCATGGGATCTTAATCCTGTTTTTTTTTTTCTACATACATTAATGCCCCCATTTAAGCATACTTGGAATCTGGTCACGCTTCGAAAAGTTCGTGGCCTAGCCTTTCGCTTCTGTTGATGATCAAATAAAGAAAGCAGTCTTTATAGATCAGGGAGAGTGTGAAAAAGCACACAGTAGGAGTAGTGCAGTTTAAATATCAAAGGATGGATTAGAGTTTATGTCTAAAATGAAATAATAATAATAATAATAATATGACAAATTTATATAGCGCTTGTGACAAAAGTTTCAAAGCGCTGTACATGTACACAAATCAAAATTACTTCAAACAAAATCGATATTACTAATGGAATTAACATTACTCAAATTACCAAGAAAAAAAATATTACCTACATAACTTAACTAATTATCATTACTTATATTAACAAGAAAATCAAATATTTCTATCATAACTTAACAAATTGACATTACTCAAATTACCAAGAAGATCAAACATTACTAACATTACTAAAGAAATTAACAAAACATGTAAATTCCTTGGAAATTTACACATTATATCAGTAATAGTAATAATTTGAAAAGACATAATGAAGGCATGGTAATATTTATTCGAACTTATTTTAGAGTTATTTGGGTTGCTTTTGGAATAGATGAGTTTTTAGATTCTTTTTGAAAATGTCAATGGTGGGTGAGTCCTGGATATGGGCGGGGAGAATGTTCCAAAGAGTGGGGCACAGACTGAGAAGGCCCTGTTACCATAGCGGTTGTGGGTGCGAGGACCAAGTGCGAGCTGGGGTCTGGATGATGATCTAAGGTTCATGCCGGTAGTCTGTTTGGGTGAGATCAGTTCAATCAGGTATGATGGTGCGTGTTGATGGATGATGTGGAACGTGAGAAGAAGAATCTTGAATTGGATACGTTGGGGAATTAAGAGCCAATGTAGGGTGCGGATGACTGGAGTGATGTGATCGTGCTTTCTGGTGCGAAATGAAACTGAAAGGGCTATTTTATTTTCAAGAGTCCTTTCACTTCATTTAAGAAATAATCACTCTGAGATGGAATTAAAATACCAAAACGAATTGCATTGTGCAACGTCTAGACATAAAGGTGAAATCTCAACTTTATTTTTCTTATTCTTCTTTTAAATTTCGAAGCGTTGCATGGGATCTTAATCCTGTTTTTTCTACATACATCAATACCCCATTTAAGCATACTTATAATCTGGTCACGCTTCGAAAAGTTCGTGGCCTAGCATTTTGCTTCTGTTGATGATCAAATAAAGAAAACACCCTTTATAGAACAGGAAAAGTGTGAACAAAGCACGAAGTAGGAGCAGTGCAATTTAAATATCAATTTATAAACCCAGACAGCTTTATCTTTATTATCCTTAAAAAATAACGTCTATAATCACTCTGAGATGGAATAAAATACCAATACGAATTGCATTATGCAACGTCTAGACATAAAGGTCGAGTCCTTGGGGACTTGGATCACGATAATGCCGATAATACTTTACCGATGACCAGATTCCAAGTAAAGTTTACTATAAAGAACCAATTCCGACATTCAGAAATGATTTTCGGTGACTGATGTGTCAGATGTGATCATTCACAAAGGAAAGGCCAGCACACAAAAACAAATTACAGTTCCTCTCTCAGCTCTCTTTATGTTCATGTAATCTTTGTAAAAGTTCGTTCCCGATTTTGGCGCATGCGGAGTGTGCAATTACGAACTCGCTTATGGATAAAAGAACATCATAATCAGATTATCCGACCCCGAAAACCCAATGAATTCATCAACTTTTATCATACTAGCCCATTTCTTTTCATAACTATACTTGACCTGTAACTCAGATGGCGGCCATTTTGGATTTGACCAATATGACGAGTAAGGCAGCCCCAAGGAGACCTCAAATCAATGAAAGAACATCAAAATCAGATTCTCTGACCCCCAAAACCCTATAAATATATAAACTATAATCATACAAGCGCTTTTCCTTTTGGAACTACGCTTGACCTTTAACTCAGATAGTGGCCATTTTGGATTTGCCCAAGATGGCAGTCCCAGAGAGCGCCCTTCTTGGCGTCCGGCAGAAATCGTAATAGTATGGTATAATCTACCTCTGGGGCAAGTTTGGTGCTTTTAGAAGAATCTGCACCAAAATATCCCTAACAGCCCCCACTAATACAAGTATAATTATACTTAATGAATGAAACGACTGGATAACCGATATTCAGCTTTGCCAGCTAGCTAGGGACTACACTACAGGTCTTCCCGGCGCGGGTCCATGGGGGAGGGGGGGGGGGGGCGCGGGGCGAGAGGGTCTTGACCCCAAACCGCCAACAAAAAATGAAGAGAGAGAGAGAGAGAGAGTCAGAGAGAGAGAGAAGGTAAAGCGGAGAGTAAGGGAAAGGAAGAAGAGGAAGAAGAAAAGAAAGGGGAAAAGAAGGAGATCGGGGGCGAAAGGCCTTTGCCACCCCCTCCCCCCTCCCCTCAGCAAAAGAGAGAGAGAGAGAGAGAGAGAGAGAGAGAGAGAAAGAGAGAGAAAGAAGGAAGGAAAATAAAGGAAAGGGAAAGAAGAGACAAAGGGAAAGGAAGAAGAAAAGAAAAGGGGAAAGAAGGAGATCGGGGAGCCGCCGAAAGGGCTTTGCTTCCCAGGTTGTTGCCCCCCCCCCCCCCCCCCCCAAGCAAAAAGAAAGAGAGAAGGAAGAGAAGGGAAAGAAAAAAGGGAAAAGAGGAGATAAAGGGAAAGAAAGAAAGAAGGGGATATCAGTTGCAGTTTTCCCGCCAACAAGTTGGGGATCGGGGGAGGGCAAATGGCCCTTGTCCCCCCCCCCCCCCTTCTACAGCAAACTTAAAAGAGAGAGAAAGGAAGAGAAGGGAAGGGAAAGAAAAGAAAGGTACGGGAGATCAATTGTGGTTTTTCCCATCACGCGGTGTGGATCGGGGGCGAAAGGCCTTCGCCTGCCCTCCCCTGGCAAACAAAGAGAGAGAGAGAGAGAAGGAAGGAAAAGAAGGGAAAGGGAAAGAAGAGAGAAGAGGAAAGGAAGAAGAAAAGAAAAAGGGGAAAAGAAGGAGATCGGGGGGGGGGAGGGTGGAAGGGCCTTGCCGCCCATGCTGTTGCCTCACCCCCCCCCCCCCCCCCGCAAAACAAGAGAGAAGGAAGGAAAGCGTAAGAAACAAAAGATGAAAAGAAAAGAAGGGATATCAGTTGGGAAAGAGGAGAGCTAAAATGGAATACAAAAGAGGAAGAAGAAAAGAAAAGGGTGAAAAGAAGCAAAGATCAGTTGCGATTAATCCCACCAAATTCGTGTGGATCGGGGGAGGTGGCGAAAGGCCCCTGCCTCCCTCAGCAAACTAAAATGTGTGAGAGAGAGAGAGAGAGAGAAGTAAGGGAAGGGAAAGGGGGAAAAAAGAGGAAGAAGAAAGGTAGGGGAGATCAGTTGCAATTTGTCCCGATTTATACCCTCCCCCCCCCCCCCCTTAGCAAAGAGAGAGAGAGAAGGAAGGAAAAGAAGGGAAGGGAAATAAGAGAAAAAGAAGAAGAAAAGAAAAAAGCGAAAAGAAGGAGATTGGGGGCCGGAAGGGCCTTGCCGCCCATGCTGTTGTCCCCCCCTCCCCCGCGCAAAACAAGAGAGAAGGAAGGAAAGGGAAAGAAACAAAAGAGGAAAGAAAAGAAGGAATATCAGTTGCAATTTTTCTGCAAACAAGATGTGTAACGCGGAGAAAGGTCTTTGTCTCTGCCCCCTCCCCTCCCCGACCACCCCACCCCCTCCCCGCCAAAAAAAAGAGAGAAAGAAGGGAAAGGGAAAGAGGAGAGCTAAAATGAAACACAAAAGAGGAAGAAGAAAAGAAAAGGGTGAAAAGAAGCAGAGATCAGTTGCGATTAATCCCACCAAAATCGCGTGGATCGGGGGGAGGGGGCGAAGGGCCCCTGCCACCCTCAGCAAACTTAAATGAGAGAGAGAGAGAGAGAGAAGTAAGGGAAGTGAAAGGGAAAGAGGAGAGAAAGGGACAGAAAACAAAGAGGAAGAAAAGAAAAGGAATTAGGGAAGATCAGTTGCGATTTTCATTGGTTCTTCTATCATCAATTCAGTGGCGGATCCAGGGGGGGGGGGGGGGCCGGGGGGCCCGGCCCCCCCCCCCCTTGAGAAAAAAATCATGTAAAATCACGTGATTTTTACCTTTTTGGGGGGTTGGGCCCCCCCCCCTGGCGCTCAAGGGGGGGGGGTGCAAATCGATTTTTTTTTTTTTGACGATCCAAAAAAAAAAAATGTGCTCACTACCCCCCCCCCCCCCCCCCCCCCCCCCCCCCCCCCCCCCCCCCCCACTGAGCGAATTTTTGGCCGGCGCGTTTTTCAAATTTTCGGGAGCAAAAAAAGAAAAAAGTTGGGCCCCCTCCCCTAATAAATCCTGGATCCGCGCCTGCATCAATTTACAATTATCATTGTACAAATGTATTTATATATTCATTTATTTATTCTTGTTTGATAACAAAATATGAATATAAACTCATAAACTCATAACAGCAACAAAATTAAATGTAGAAGGAAACTATCTTGCTGGGAGCAAGAAGCGCAAAAATTATCATGTATTTGCATGTACATGTCAGTGTATCATTAATATAATTCATATTGTTTAATTACATCTTGTGAAATAGTATGCATTCAAGCTTTGGGGATTTTTTGTTGGTGTTTTTGTTTGAAAGAAAGCGTTTGGAGCTTATAATGCACATGTTGCAATTTCAGGTGCAACTTGGTGTTCAAATATGGAACACGCACGGCCAGGCACTAGTGTAGGAAATCTTCAAATGTTAATCAGGTATATGACTAAATTACTTGTCTGTTGCCTTACGAAAAAGTTTATATTTAGTCAGGCCTGAGTTGAGTCGCAAAACAATTATTATGTTAAAAGGAAAAAAACATATATGTGATGACATTCGAAATTCCCCGATTGGAGAGCGAGTACTCGTTTTTGTTTTTCTTCAAAACTTACTCAACTATAAATAGCTGGCCCGGATACTTGAGCCTCTCACAAAACGCAAGTATAGGCCTGATGTGTCGTCAGTGGCGTCGCTAGTCCTTTTTCAGTGGGGGGGGGGGGGGGGGGGGGGGGATAGAGGTCAACGATTCCCGACAAAACAAGCCACCAATTAATTACCGACAAAATCAAATGTTCCAATATCTACAAATTTAACCCTATAAACCCGGGGCCAAAGGCTAAATTGTTATGCGCAAACGGTCATTGTCGTCGACGACATCAATATACAAATTATTTCGTCAACTTAGTAAGCATCATAGCTATATATTTTAATGCAGGCGCGTAGCTATAGGATCTTATTTCAGGGAGGGGCGGTATTGAGCAAGCGAATCACTTAAAGAGTGCGCAAAGCGCTCCCTAGGTGGGGGAGGGGATGGGTGAAAGGCATCCCACGCGAAGCGCAGTAGCTTAGACGTTCCATTAAATTATTATGAAAAGAAGACGATTTGTTGTACCGTTCTCGACTCTTAATCCTTGTCTGAATCCAGTTTCCCCATCCCACACGAAGCGCGGAGGCTTAGACGTTTCATTAAATTATTATAGAAAGAAAACAATTTGTTGTATACCGTTCTCTACTCTTAAGCCTAATTGTCTGAATTCAGTTTCTCCCCCTTTAGCGACGCCCCTGAATGTAGAGTGGCCTGAGCGGGTAGGCACAGGGCGTGGTTCTAAACTTACAGAGACACTTCGATGAAGACACCTTTATTTCATGATTGCGTGTGTTGAACTGCCATGGGCTTTACAACTTTAAACCTCCAGGGTTTATTTTGCATATATAGGGATTTACATGATCATTTATATAATAAAAGGAAATAATGAATATTCAAATATCATAGGTAGCAAATAAAGGATGACTAACAGAGGAATGAAAACAAACAGATAGGAGAGGATGATCAAGCATAATGATGTGCACCAATCTATACATGTGAATTACTAAGTAGCCTGTTCACACTACAGCTCTACAATAACAAAGCATTTGTAGCCTTACTTTTAAGCAGTTGAAGAAATTAATAAAAGTAGGCCTACTTGAAGAAATCGTTGAATTATAAGATATTCAGTTTATTTTATTAAGTATGACAAAACACACATTTAACACCTTTGGAAAAAATAATACCCCAGGAACGTGAAAAACAAAACTTTTATTGTCACACATGCCTATAATCGGACATATTTAAAAACGGAAATGTGGCACTTTGTCTTTGTCTTTAATTTGCACCTGAAAATAAATTCTTTGTTCCTCGTCTATGTCATCGCGGCGAAAAATTTCAGACTTTTCTTCTTTTCATGCAGCCTCAGACAAATGTGCCAAAGAAGTTCTGTCTTCTTGTATTCCTGAAAACAAAGTTTGGGCAATAGTTTTCAAGTTCAGTTTATCTTTACGAGATTTCGTGTAATATTAAGCTTTGGTTGAGATTTCTTTGGGTCATTGTACTTATCAGAGAAGTTTTGATCCGTTTCAAGACAGAGAATGTTCTCTCGCAAGTTGCCGTTGTAACCGGGATTGTAAGGTAAATGAGAAGAAGGATGTGCACCTCTGAGAATGATCTCTGATAGATTGGACTGTTGTTGAAAATCTCACAGATTGTTTTAATGTATATTTGATAAGTTTACTCTCATCGTCGCACACGTCTTGGAGGCTTGTTAGCTGCCGAGTTAATGCTACAAAGGCAATATCTCCGGCATACACTTCCCTCAACTCATCAGCACGAACAAAATATTGGGGAGGGGGCTCATGATAACCGAGCCCGGCTATATATATATATATATATATATTTTTTTTTTTTTTTTTTTTTTTTTTTTTGGGGGGGGGGGTGGTTCAATGATATCCGGGCCCCTCAAAAATATCGGGGGGCTCCGTGATGTTATCCGAGCCCCACACAAATATCGGGGGGCTCCGTGATTTTATCCGAGCCCCACCAAAAATACTTGAGGGGGGGGGGGCTTATGATATCTGAGCCCCACCAACATAAGGGGGGGGGGCTCAATGATATTAGAGTCCCTCCAAAATATTTGGGGGTTTAAATGATATCCGAGATCTACCAAATATATTTTGGGGTCAATGATAAGCGAGATCCGATGTCTGAGCCCCCCCCCCCCCCCCTCTCCTCCCTAAATAAATATTTATAAAATGTTTATATTTGAATGGTACGTCTGTAGATTATAGGTATACATGAGTTTCATGCCTAGAATATAATCATTGGGGAGGAGGGGGTTCATGACTCAATGATATCTAAGCCCCACCAAAAGATGGGGGCTCAATTAATGATATCTATAAGCCCCGCCAAAAATATTGGGGGGGGGGGCTCAATGATCTCTGAGCCCCCCCCCCCCAATATTTTTTTTCTGCGCCCCCCCCCCCCCAATCCCCCTCCCCCCGATTCCTAAGCGTAATTACAGTTCAATGAAGTCTATTTTTTAAACTTAAAGGGATTGGCTAACTTTGTTTTAGGTTCTGAAACAAAAAATCCTGGAATGATAGTTAGGGCTAGTTCTGATCGGAAAACGACCCAAATATCGGAGTATGGCAAGCTGCCCCAGGGCCTTTTCATATATACGGATCAGAGAAAAAATACTTTAAACATTTCGGGGGTTACTTTTATGACTTTCGGGGGCTCTTTTTGGCATTTCGGGGGCTAATTCACCCCGAGCCCCCGTGTTTTTTTCCTCCTGATACGGATAAGTGAGTGCCCTGATGGGTCTACTTCTAACTCGTGTTTTTAGCCCTTCTTTCTTTACTTTTCCCTTTCCTTTCTTTTTTCTTTCCTTTCATTTCCTATTTTTTCAAAGAGGGGGGGGGGGGGCGGGTCCATCGCCCCCCGTATATCCGCGCCTGAGTGACACCCACACAACTAACCTTATTTATTACCGAATAAAAAAAATGAAGAAAGAGCCCCTCGACACCATAGGTGTAAGTATTCAGCCAGTTCCTATCCCCCCCCCCCACCAATATAAACTTTAAAAGTGATTATTTTTTTCTAATTTTTGCTCATGTAACCGTAATTAAATGCCCATACCCCTGAGCTAATTCCGGAGGCTCTGCCCCCTGGACCCCATCTTGGGCCCTAAGGCTGGCCCCTGGATGCTAATCTGACCTTAATTGTAATGTCTAAAACCCCTGCGCTTCCGGGGGCTCCGCCCCTTGGACCATACGCCAATTAGTGACCTGCCAGTGTCATGAATATGGTATTAAAATATGCTCATCTGACCGTAAGTACGAAGCCACGTACAATCGATTACAACAGTAATGTGGGGCCAATATCACGAGTATGCCTTCATAGAATAAATGTTTTAAAGAAAATATTCACTTCTACTTTCAAAAGGACTGGCCCATTTGCTTTAAAAAATTGTAAAGAGTTATTATTATGTAATTTCTAGAAAAAATGCCAACCACATGATTTACAATGAGTCTAAATACATTGATTTGCCGAGTTTCTTCCTTTTTATCAAATATACACGTAAAACAATGGGGGGACAGACTGCGCGGATAGCAATCCGCACGGATCGTCCCTCGGACGATCCGTGCGAGCAGAAAACCCGCATATTATGTCCGACGGACAAACGAAACTGGTAGGACAAACGGCCCGGTCACACCGGCCGGCGTATTTTTTATTTACACGCTAGCGAGGGGAATTTCTCGATTAATTCCAATGAAACCGCTTAAAATTCCAATTTACATCCAGGAGAAAGTTTGCTTAACTTTTTCTTGAAACACTTGAACGGTTATGGAAACTGTTTGTGTTTCTAATCTCCAAATATTAATATTATTCTGCATCAAATATAAAACATTGATTTCTACTGTGATATGTAAAGGCACGAACTTACGTTAATACATACACATATTTTTTTTGTAACCAAGAAGGTGCACCATGGTAATACATTTAACAAACACATGAACATGTTACCTAGACAACTCATCACCATAGCCATTGTAAAACCATATATTAATGATACATGTAAAATATAGATTGAAGCAATTCTCGTCGATTGGCTGTATCCTGAGTGTGATTTATATAATGGATTTTGAGTAACATTTGCATCTACCTGTAGTTGAAGAATAGATACAGTGTATAACATCAATTAAGTTGGAGTTCAATTGGAAGGAAGTAACGAGGAATATTGAAGCAAGGGAGACTGGGAGATGAGGAAAGCAGGAAGTTAGAAATTGAGAGATTACTCGCGTGATAGCCTTGCATTAATGAATCCTTTATATAATGTTGTCTTGAGAGAAAGTAGACGATTTTTTTTTAAATTGGAGATTAGTGCAAGCATTAGATATATTGGAAATAGAATTAATGAGAAAGTTATTTTTATCGAGATCAATACATGGGGGGGGGGCACCATCAAAATAGGGCACTTTCTGGAATATAAGGTGCACCTACAAAGGGAAACATCAAAATGTAAATCTACCCTATTAAGACATTGATAGACGTACGCGTAACGCATGTCACACACAGAAAAATGAGAAGAAAAGAAAGAATAATTTTTTTTTTTAAGAAGATAGAGGAAAAAGAGAGAGACAGAGAGAGGGAGAGAAAGAAAGAAAGAAAGAAAAAAGGAAGAACATGAAACTTAACTTTACACTTAGGCCTACATATTACATTTCCGACTGAGTTGGCTCGATATGTGCTTAAGTAGTCTGCGGACGAAAGTACAACAATACGAAAACAGAAGTTATATGAAATTGTCTTTAAGAGAGAAAGAGAGGTTAAATTCTAAAATGAAATGAAAGGGGTTATGTGACTCTCAAGGAGGAAATTACAATTTCTATCGCTCATGACGACTATTTGGAATTTCCTAATTTTTTTTAAAGTTCAAGAACTTCCTGGGGCTCCGCCCCATGCAAGACTCCCGGCAACAGCAAATTATTTACACAATTTCTTGCTGTCTGCTGCCTCGAGATCACTGGAGCGAAGAAAGGTAACATATAGCAAGAATCCCTATTCAGTGAAGGATTTATCCCTTTTATTATTAAAGACTCCCGACAAAGGCTCTCCCTGCAAAATTGGAGAGAGTTTTATGTAGTTTAAGCTTCTAACAACCACGCCCGTGGACCTTTTATTATTTACACAAAGGTAAAAGTGTATCGCAAGAATCCCTATTCAGTGAAGGATTCATCCTTTTTATGCAGATGCTTCTTCTACCATTCTTGACCAGAAGTGCGTTTCAAACTCAATGATATGGGCATCATCCCATTGAATGTTGTGTCCAGTGTTACGGGTTTGTTTTGCTACTTGCTGCCTAATCTGAGGGCTCTGTTGTGCTCTTTAAAAAGAGGACACAATAGGGGCGGCGCAATTTAAATATCAAGGAATGTATTAGAGTTCATTTCTAAAATGAAATGAAAGGGCTATTTGACTCTCAATAAAAACTCTAATCCATCCCTTGAAATTTAAATTGCACTGCCCCCATTCAGTGTGCCATTTTCAAAGAGCACAAAAAGGCTTCAGATTGAAGATTCCATCTCATAAAATCGTCTATAAGAGAGAAAGAGAGTTTATTTCGAGAGAAAAAATGAAATGAAAGGGCTATTTGACAAGAGTCCTTTCATTTCATTTTAGAAATAACCTCTTTTTTCTCCTAAAGACAATTTCTCTCTTGAAAAGGCTCTGCCAGACCCCTCAAGCTCTGCCATGTTGTATGGATCCATTAGAAAGCAAAATAAGCCTACTCAATAATTGATATATATTAAAACGTCATAGCCAGGGCTCAAATTAATTTTTTGTCCACGGGGGCTCTTCCCCCCCCAAAAAAAAAGAGCCCCCGTGAGCCTTCTCACGGGGGCTCTTTTAGTACTGACGGGGGCTCTTTTTTATACAAATATCCATTGAATTGGTACCTACATGTATGATACTCCTCAATTATTTGCTATTTCATCATTATCATTCCAATCAGCATTTTCCCTCTTACAAATTTACAAGCTACATAGCTGTTACTGGCCTGTGTATATAATATATACGCATACAACACTGATCTTTATGATGTCTTTAACGTGACATATCTTCTTCTCCCCTTGCAAACGAGAAAGAAAACAAGGTCATTAAAAGGGATTAAGCGACAAATAATGATTGTGATTCAAATTGATGCGAATATTATTTTGTTTGAATAAGCACTGCTATTCACCCGAATCTTCTTTGTACAAACAACTTTTACAAATCTCAGTCATGCTTACTGAGTTGAGACTCATAGCGATTCATCCAAATAAGAAATCCAAGTAAGAGGCATTTTGAAAGTTTTAAGAAAATTCTTTCAAATTCCAGGATATTGGGTGTTCTTTTTCAGGAAACTCTATTTAAACGAGTGGAAGCACTAGCGGTTCTGTTTTTTTAAACTGTAACAATTCTCATTTAACAAGTGTCATTTCGGACCTTACAGCTTTCATAGAAATCGCTTCTGGACCGTCAAAGAAAAAGTTTGAGAACCCCTGGTCTACGCATTATACACATCAGGACCAACTTGACAACTTGACAAAAATGTGAGGGAGGTTCGACCCCCCCCCTCCCCCCCTCCCCCCTCCCCCTCCCCCCCCCCTCCCCCCCCCCCCTCCCCCCTCCCCCTCCCCCCCCCCCTCCCCCCCCCCTGCGTACGCGCCTGCATGTGCATCCCTTCCTCCTTATTCCCTTATCCATCGTTACGGTCACTACCATTTGAGTTGGGCCGGCCCCCTCCTTAATAACGACTCCAAAGCCATCAAGAATGACCCCATAATTTATAGATTACCATTCTGCCGTTCTTTGGAGGGGCCGGGCGCGGCCTTTTCAGAAGTGTTTCTACACTAACCTTTTCATGCACTCCGGCTTAACATAAACAAGCATGCTAAGATTGTTTTGAAAAGAAGCATAATTTCGACCCAGTTTCGCATAACCTAAAAATAAGAATACGGCCAGTCACCCCTTCCCCCTCCCCCTCCCCTCAATACATCCGCCTTCACGCACCCCCTTCCCCTTGTCTTTCCCTTATTCGTCGTTACTGTCACTATTTTTTAGTGCCATTTCGTTGTCTTTCTTTCTCCCCGGCTCCTCTCTTCTTTTTCTTTCCTCTTTTTTGAACTCTCTCTCTCTTTTCTTTACTTTTTTGTTCTCTTTTCTTTTATCTTCTCCTTTTTCCCCCTTTTTTTTCCCTTCTTTTTTTCTTTCTCTTTTTTCCTTCTCAATTTTTTTTGCTTCGCCAATAGGGGGGGCCGCGGCCGTTTCGGCCCACCCCTGGATCCGCCACTGCATGTACTTTGAGAAATCATGTAAACAGCTCACCGAGTTTTCCCCATGAGGAATTTATAGTGCTTCATTTCTTTCTTGAAATGACGCATAGAATGCCACACCCTGTTTAGCTGGAGGGACTGTGTGCAAAGCAGCCATTATCTGCAAACAGTGGCGTAGACAGGTTCGTACACCTGGGGGGGATGACTCAGGGGCGGATCTAGCTTTTTGCTAAGGGGGGGGGTTGACCAAAATAATGACGATGCGGAGCATCGTCCACGAGCCGCGAAGCGGCGAGCCGATTTTTTTGGGGGTGTTTATTTGAACCCCGTAAGTGATGTTTTCCTGGCATCTATTAACACAATGGAGACCATAAAAAGCAGTGCATGATAACGTCTTTTTAAATCAAGTAACAGTTAAATACACAGTTATATCCAGAGTTATCATGTGTTTGGTTAAGTTACCAGATGAGTTGAATATCTTCTCACAATATTTGCACTTGAAAGGGTTTCTCTCCAGCGTGCGTTCTTTTTTCTTTCTTTTTTTTTGTTTTTTTTTTTTTTTGTTTGTTTTTTGGGCCGACCAAGGGGGGGGGGTTTAAACCCCCTAAACCTCCCCCCCCCCCCCGTAGATCCGCGCCTGTTTAATCTTGTGGTTATCTTGTGGTTTCCAAACCACAAGATAACCTTTTTCTTTTCTTTTTTTTACCGTCTGAATTGGCTTTCACCGTGTGAATGCGGCTAATAACAATAAACACAATTACAATAATGATGAGGATTATTATTATCATCATCATAATTATTATTATTATTAATATTATAATTGTTATCATTAATATTATTACTATTATTATCATCATCATTATGACTTATTAAGTAAGCAAATATCATTTCCCAAAACCTGGGGGGGATGATTGTACATGCCATCCCCCCCACCTTGTGAGGTGGGGGGGGATGCATCCCCCTCATCCCCCCCGTTGTCTACGCCCCTGTCTGCAAATCATGAAACAAACTGCAATATCAAAGTGAATAAAATTTTACGAGCAGTAGGCGTACTTAAATTTGAAAAACAAGTTTTGTATTGAATATAAGTCTAAATACACGTATAGATTTATACTTTTCTGTGTTCATCGTTACTTGCATGCTGATTGTACACATACGATTTAAATTGTAGGCGTTGAAATGCATCTGAGATTGTATTAATGAAAGCACAGTGGATGCAGGCGCGTACGCAGGGGGGGGGGGGTAGGGGGTTGAACCCCCCCCCCCCCTTTGGTAATTTTATGTGTGTATTTTTGAGGAAAACCCCCCTAAACCCCCCCCCCCTTTTTTTTTTTTTTTTATTATAAAAACAAAAGTGTCCTCTTACCCCCCCCCCCCCTCCCCGCCCCGGTTATTCAGCGGCTGGCTGAGTCGTTGCGAAATTTTCGGCCCGATTTGAAAAAATCCTGCGTACGCCACTGAGTGGATGTAATGATAAGGAACATAAAATATAGCGTTTACTTGTCTCACGTGTGATATATTAAAGAAATACAACAAGCATGCATTATTATCAACACTGCCCAATGGCAAAACAGGAGTAATTTGCTTCCTCATTAATTTTTGTGAGTTCGGGCCAAGGTGTGTGCCAAAATAATATGTTTATCACACCTATAATGTGAACAGATACTGATACTGATACTGATACGGGCTAAAGACAATGTGGTATCGGCACATTTAGATCGGGTATTTGTATAGAGGTATTCCAAAATGACATTCTGATAATCAACATTTTGTTCTGTTATCATAATTATGTATATACGCATAATACAACTGATCTTTATGATTTCTTAACGTGACATAGCTTCTTCTCCCCCTGCAATAAAAAAGAAAACAAGGTTATTTAATAAAAGGATCATGCGACAAAATGATCATTGTGATTCAAATTGATGCAAGGATTTTTTTTGTATAAGCATGGACCTATTACGTAATAGGTCCATGGTATAAGCAATGCTTTTCACCAGAATCTTCTTTGTAAAAACGACTTTTACAAATCTCAGCCATGCAATTCTGCCACTGTGTTGTAAGATCACTTTCAGATTAGGAGAAGTGTATTCTTTAATGAGTATTTTAAATTGAATGGAACGTCTCAACTCAGTAAGCATTGCTGAGATTTGTAAAAGTTGTTTTTACAAAGAAGATTCTGGTGAATAGCAATTAAGTTATTCAAGCAAAATATTCGCATCAGAATCACAATAATTATTTGTCGCTTAATCCCTTTTAATGACCTTGTTTTCTTTCTCGTTTGCAAGGGGAGAAGAAGATATGTCACGTTAAAGACATCATAAATATCAGTGTTGTATGCGTATATATTATATACACAGGCCCCGCGGAACATCAAAGTGGGGGGGGGGGGGGCTAAAGTATTTACGATCAGGTAGAGGGTAGCGAGCGTAAATTGGTGTGGGGTGTTCAGGGGGCGGAGCCCCAGGAAGCTCAGGGGTTTTAGGCATTTAATTACGGTCAGAGAAGCACAAATATTTTGATGCCGCATTTGTGTCACTGGCAGGTCGGGGGGGGGGCGTTTTTCTTTGTTTTTTTTAAAGATAAAATTTACGTTACTATCCTAATTGTTACCGGTTTGGGAGGCTAGGGGGGGGGGCCGGGCCGGTAGAATCGGCCCGTGGATCCGCGCCTGTTGTTTAATAAAAGAAAAAAGAAGGAACATTTGATTTAGAAGAGTTAACAATTTCGGTAAATGCCAACAGTCTTGTTTCTTGAAGAAAAGTGCCAAGTGCTTGTAAACAGGTATTTTACTGGATGTTTAATTTCCATGCTGACACCACGTTAATGGTCATCATGGGCAACAAAATTAATGTCATAATAGCCTTGGACAATGTTTATATATGTCTACAACTGTCATGTTTATATCACTATCAATGTTATATGTAGAGAGCAGCCTTTTTGAGGAGTCTAGATTGAACCTCAATAAATTGAAGACATACCTTTCACATCTCTCTCAAAAGTCTGGCATTTCTTTGTAAAGTGTGGCTTGTATGCGCGAATGCTATTATACAACAAAAAACAAGGTTACTTGTTCTCTATAGCCTGAACTAAATATCTTGTGTGCACAGAGCATGACTGATACATTTCTTCGATTATGAGCATTTAGCTCCAAACCTTTGGATATGCTATAGGCCTATTTATTCCTCAAAAGATCCGGAGGTTTTGTTCATTGCATCCAGAAAACATCAGGTTCTCGCTTTTGTGTTCATGATCTTCCGATATGGCGTCAGAACGGTCAAAACGAATAGCAGAGGTAAGTATCAAGAAGCTTCTTCAACATTATTAACTCTCTATTTCACAAGAGCCAGTGAAATAGTGCTAGCCACTATAGATTAAGTCAATATTTTCCTTCCAAAGTATGTATTATCTGTGAAGCACTTAGATCTTTAAGAGGACAACCTGGTAACCTGACAGTCTCTGAACCCTCAGAGCACACGTTAATTTTAGAAAATTTCTCGCCTGCATCATGCGCTGAAGTTTGTCATCGCCATCAAAGTCCTGTGAGTTAGATCCGTTACCTACTTGGTTGATAGGGAAGAATCTTGATCTCTTGGTTCCAGTTATAACAAATATAATTTATTTGTCGTTGGAAGTTGGTACCTTTCCATTCAATTTTAAGAATGCCATAGTTAGACCTCTGATAAAGAAATCCTCATTAGATCCTGAAGATCTGAAGAATTAAAAGGGCCAAATATCATGCTTAGTTTTTGTAATTGCTTGCCGCTACCACACAAACTAAGCACACCTTGTCATTCGAAAGATTTTATAATAATACACAATATTTCAGAGGTTTTTTTTTTTTTTTTGTAGCGTACACCCCTAAATCGGATTTTGTGAATATTAGTTTAAGGAAACCTTAAACCACCATTAATGTGGTGACACATGAAATAGAATTAAATTGTCCATATTTTAATACCAATTTAAACAGAAATGGGTTAATGGATATCGAACATTAAAGAAAAACCCATATTTTTGTGATTTGTTTTGGAAATATCGTATTTTATCAAAAACCGTTACTTTCCATAATTGTGTCATAATCGGAGAGGTGTCTTTTTGGTAACTTTCTAGGAATTTGCCCATGTACAAGGACAATATCCTTTGCACAGGAGAGGCCTATGTCTCTTTTCAGTGAAAAGTTATAGCAACTCAAAGTTATTGGTTTGATTTCCAGAAAGAAAGAAAAAAAAAAAAGAAAAAAAATTTGCCCCCATGTTTACTAACTGTATGCATATATTACGTTTATTATTGTATTGTGGACGTGTTTGGTGTGTTTACATCGAGTTTTAAAGATAAGTTTTAAATAAAATCTCTAATCACCCATGGATATGGTGTCAAAAGATGGATACTTAAAATACCTTCAAGTTGATATCAATTTCATTGAGTTATGTAGTGGGTTAAATATCAATTTTGAGCCAAAAAGGTGCTTAATTTGTTTTAAATATTTTCCCCCTCTAATTTGACCAGTATCTCGGTTTATTAACTGGACAAAAGTGATTGGACATTAATTAGTAGTGGAGAAAGTTCAAATGATTTGGAATGCTGAAGGCAATTCATAAGTCTCCTTCTGTACTATGTGATGTTTCAGGAAATATGGGCATTGGTAGTTGCCTCCTCCCCCCCCCCCCCCCCCCCCACACACACACACTATTCGTTGGCACCCCCTCCATCTGACCGCTTAGTAAAATCTTGTCATGGTAAAGACAAATTTTTAGCGTATTTCAGCATAATCAAAGAAAGATAACTAAACAAATCCTGATTGTGATTTTAATAGCTGGGATTATATAGACAGCCCACGAAACCAGCAATGTAGGTCTCTTGAACCCTCAGGCAAATTGTCAGAATGCCCATTAAACCTGACATACCGGTCTTGTGAATCCTCAAGTAATTTTTTCAGAATACCATGCAGAATGCCCGGCCCCCCACTCAGTGTTATTTAGGGTACGCATATGCTTGTTCCCTCTTTTTGAAAGCACCCCCTATCTGAGGACTGCCAACATTTCCGAACCCCCCTTTCGCGGGCTTTTCGCGGGATTTTCCTGCCTTGGAGACCCCCCTAAATCCTGAAAAATGCTCAATGTACCCCCCTAAATTCGGAATAATTTCTCAGGTGTCCAAATAAATGAGAGAAAAAAAGAAAAAACATCCCCTTTTTAAAGAAATCTCCGGGTGAAAAGTTAATACACCCCTTTTTTTACGATTCTCGGGCCGGACTTTGTCGCACGAAAAGTACCCCTTTACCGGACATTTTGGTAACACGCATGCGGTCATTCCGACCCCGGAGTGGGGGGGGGGGGGGGCCGGGGCAGAATGCCGGAGCGTGTGTAAATTCCTTTTAATACATGCTGATATCAAGTCTGAGCTAAAAATGTATTTTCTTTTCCATTATTGAAGAAAAATCATATAGAAATGAATAATATTACATATCAGATTTGCCCCTGAAGACTGATCTCTAAGGTGTTCCTCCTTTAATTTGTGTTTAGTTGCGTTAATATAGCTGGTACCTTTCTTCTTTCAAATTAAAATAAATTATTTGCTAAGTTGGAAGAAAAATTTCTTATCTTACAACCATTAGAATACAGTTTATTGACACCACGTCTACTCAAAAGTTTGATAAACATTTTATCCTAGCATTTAACGAAAAAAAACTTCAAAACTCAAATGAGCGATTTTTCCTTTTTTTCATATTGAATATTCTTGAATCTGGTCATGAAATTCAATCGTATGAATAACTTTTTCATTTTCTAATGTACACAAATGCATTCTTTAACTTTTGTTTAAAAAAATAATAATTGTGCATCATACATTGTGATTCAATTCTCAAACATTCATCCCACACCCATTTCCATAATAAACATTGTCTTCATGTCTTATGCCTTAATTTATTCAAAAATTCAGAACTAGTTTGCGTTTTAAACACGTCTGGGTAATTTTTAATCTCAAATTTTTACTTTCAAATTGGGATGGCGGGGGGTTGGTGAAACGTTCTTAAACCAATCCAGCATGTGCCAGGATGTACACTTTACCAAATATAGGGACTCAATCATTCCAAGATTTCTCCCACACTTACCCCCACAGTAAATGCATAATGCTGCATTTATCCATAATTTTTCTTCAAAATTAGGAAAAAAATTGCATTATAATCGTGTCTTGGTGATTAAAATCTACTTATGATGAGGGAAAAGACTCTTTCCCCAACCTGCATGTATTTTTGATATATCCAACTGTTTTTTTCAAAAAGGAAAAATATTGTGCATCATTAACTCGTCTGGAGAAAAAAAACCCACATCGTTCCCATAATCATGGAAGACCTGTAAGCAGGGTCTTCTTTCCATTTTCTTCAAAGTTTTATTTGGGTCATTGGCTGATTTAAATGAACAATTGGATTTTCTGAATACAAAAAAAAAAAAAAAAACCCAATGTTCTCAGCATCCCCTTCATTCTCTGAATATCCTTCAAATCGCTCTTAAAGTTATAACATGGTGTGCATCATAGCAAGCCTAAACAATTATACAGAATCTATCCATGTATGTGCCTCCACCCCTTTTTTTTGGCTGGCGTTCTGGATAGCCAAGATAATAGGGACTTTTAGATTTGCACAACGACAACGTGGATTGCTACGATCGACGTCCTTTTAATGCATTGCCTTGAATGGACGTCACACGTATCAGGCCACGCAAATCTAAAAGTCCCTAATGCCTATCTTGTCAGCAAACTACGTTCGCATCAGCCCCTATGCAAAATGTTATCGTGATGCTATAGAAAATACTGAGTATTTAAGGGTGTGTCTGTTTTGCTGACTAGAGACTCTAATCCTTGCCTTGAAATTAATCGCACTGCCACCATTGTGTGCTTCTTTCAAAGAGCACAAAAAGCCCTTAGATTGAACATTCCATCTACTTCAGCAAAACAACCACGCCCTTAAAGGGAGTATATCATGACGAGACTATGTGTCTTTCCTGTGGCCCTACTCGGGGCCAATCGGGTATAATACGACTACGGACGATGCGACCGCAGCATTCACGTCCTTTCAACATACGTGAAACCGAAGCGTGAGGAGAACTTCGGTCTGTTTCGCGAACATAACCCAGTTTAGCGCGCGCTGACCCAGTTAATCAAGTAGGCTAGCTAGTCTGCAGGCACAGACCCTAATTTGACACTTTATCAACAAATCATTGTGCCTTGAGAGAAGTCTAGCCCAGCTACCTACTGGTTTATAGGCGTTTTTTATTCACAACTTGCTAGGCCGTCGTCTCTTTCCAAAATTATTAATTTATTGAATTTTCTCTCTAAAAAAAGTTATAGAGTCTAAAAAGAAAAAAAGAGGAAGGAAAGAGGATGGAAGGAGAAAGAATCCTAAAAATAGTCATTTATGACATGAAATTGTACATATATGTATATATATAAATAATTCATAAAATAGTGTGTGGCAAAAATAGTCAACTGTGACTGATTGCCAAACAAAAACAAATCAAGAAGAAGAAGAAGGTTGTGTCAGGAGCAGCTTCAGTACATGGCCTATGGTAGTCTTATAGTGCAGACTCACTTTTACGACTGACCAGGGTTTGTGCTTGCAGACTATAGGCTAGCTACATTCGTTTACGTGCAGTTGTTTAAAAGAAGACGTAGATGGCGTCAACCAGTAATTCCCATGATACACTTCCTTTAATACTGGACACAACATTCAATGGGATGATGCCGACATTATTGAGTTATCCGTCTGGATAAATAGGATTTATCCTTCACCGAATAGGGACTCTTGCTATACATTGTTACCTTTCTTCGCTAAGTCGCTCAAATGATCTCGAGGCAGCAGACAGCAAGAATTATTGTGTAAACTGATAAAAACAAAGTCCACAGGAGTGGTTTTTAGAAGCTTAAAGGGCCACTCTAATCAAAACGGGCTAAAATGAATGGAAAAAAGACATGTAGTATAATTTTTGAGGGAGATTCCGAACATGACAACGATTTTTCTTAGAAAACATCAATAATTCTGGAATTTAGCTTTAAAAATGACGACTCAGAACGCGCAGAAAAAAGCCCAGTGTCGGTGATGCCGCATTTTACGTCACTGCAGATGCCTCTCCGGTGAAATGAAGGGTGATGTAGGCATTAAAATGTCTTTAAAACGGCTAACTATGATATTTATTAAAGAAAAAAAAAGACATTTATCCGAAAAAATAATATGCACCTGATAATCCCAGTACGTTTTTGGCAATTTCGTCATTCCTAATTATGATATTATGAAATTATCAAATCGGACATGCCCGCAATGACGTTAAATGCGTCATCAAACCACGTTACCGTATTACCCTTTTTTCGAAGGGTGTAGTCCAACAAGCATGAGAACTGTGTAAAATGGATGGCTATTATCTCTTTTTGGTCAATTTAGAGATTTTCTGAAAAATCAGAGGCTGGAATATTAATAAGAAGAGGTGTATTCATGTTTTGAAAGGCTATGTTAGTTGGGTTAGAGTGGCCCTTTAAACTACCTAAAACTCACACTCAATCTCTCCTAAGGACAATTGTAAACAACAGCGGGTTGTCTTGGGAACCACTTCTATCTTTAATAATGGGGTCCAGGGGTCCGCCTTAGGGCCCCTGGATAGCCGTCGTTAGCGATACAAACGCTAATCCACCCCTTGAAACGTAGATCTGTAATTGATACCTATTGTTCAGGGGGGGGGATGATCTATTCATTCATCCCCCCCCCCTGAACAATTGGTATTACGTAAGGATTGACGCCCATGCCTTGAAATGTAAATTGCACTGCCCCCATTGTGTGCTCCTTTCATAGAGCACAACAAGCCCTTAGATTGAACATTCCATCTCATTCAGCAATTATGATTCCAGAACCTTGCAGCTAGTACACACCAATACTTATATGCTAGATGATCAACCTTTTCTGATCGATTCCACAACGTTTCTTTCACAATGGAATCGCATGACCATAACTGGTCTTTACCTTTACTTAAATGCACAAAACCCCTGAGCTTCGGGGGACTCAGACGCCCCGTGACCCCCCGTCAGGGCTTTGCCCATGGATGGTGGACCCACGCCAATTTACGCTCTAACCTGATCGTTAATACTTAAGCCCCCCCCCCCCAAACACTTTGAAAAACGTTCCGCGGGGCCAGCATGTAACATGTAAGAGTGGTGGTAAAGCGGATTCTTTTTCTGCCCCTCCCCCTCCCCTCCCCCCCCCCCCCAAAAAAAAAAAAAAACAGTTTTGCTCATTACGCCACTGGGTGGCCTCAATTGAGAGGCTGCTACTGACAAAGACAGTTTAGACTGTGTATAATTATATTCTTGGACATGCTTTTGCCAACCATGTATTTTAAAAGCTTATCCGTAGTAGATTTTCTTTCCAATTAGGACACGGTGGCTAGACAGCGGGGTATGCATTTAGTTACACTCTAAGCGCTTTTTACACTGCATGGCTTTTTCGGATTTGAAAATTTTACATGATTCTGTAGTCGGCCAAACAAGACAATCCAAACACGGTGAGTTCAAACAGATCTTGGGTTATCAGCGAAAAAGCAGATTAACCAGATCCATAGTCGGGAGTCTTCAATTTCTTGTAAAATATCCATATTTATACCCTTCCAGTGGGACAGATGAAAATGATTGCGCAATCAGAAGGAAATAATTGAACTATAATTATGCCCTCTAAGTTTCATGGAAGAAAACACGCAACTTTTCTTGTGTGAACAAGAGAGAGGGGCTATTTGTTTGATTGTGCCTTCTCTAGTGGAGGGAGCATAAATAAGTATAACATTGATCAAATAGTCTATACAACAAAAGCTCACTTTTTTCCTTCCATTTTTAGGAACTAAAATCTTGGCAAAAACCCCCAAATAACTGCTCTGCTGGTCCAGTTGGTGATGATAGTAAGTAGACCTACTTTTGAAAATCAAGTTAATTCCATTTCCTCACAGCGAAGTGAGCATACCAATACAGAAGAAAGTGGGATTGTCTGTGTTTATACACTGTTGGTCATAATGGTGGAATAATTATTTTTACCCAAATTTATTGAATATGTTGACGATGATTTATTCCTCATAGATCTAGATAATAGTATACATTCTCAGATTTTATTGAATGACAATTGGGGTGTTTTTGGTTTGCGTGACTGCTAAAGCATATGTGTGCTACTATGCTAATCAACTAGGGGACTATACGTCCTTAAGTCATAACTGACAGCAACGGGGACGCCCCCACAAAAACAAAAAAACAAAGAAAATGCAATACATTATCAATAATTCATTGCATTTCCCCCCAGTCCCCGATTGAAAAAAATTCCTCTGTAGGGCCATGCATTATGGTGCAAGGCATGCCCGCGTAGAAGATTTTTTTTATGTTGGGGTCGGGGCAAAATGCAATGAATTATTGAAAATTTATTGCATTTTTTTTTTTTTTTTTTTTTTGTGGGGGCGTCGACGTACCCTAGCGCCCGCTGCGTGCAGTCATGATTCATTGGCTAAGCAATGACCTCGTTACTGTGAGCCCCAACGATCAAAACCGTGTCGATGTGCTATATTAGTGCCCTTTTATGAGGTATTAATCCCCATTTCTGTCAGTTATGACTTAAGGACATAGGTCCCCTAGTTGATTAGCATTGTAGCACACACATGCTTTAGCAGTCACGCAAAGAAAAACACTCCCCAATTGTCATTCAATAAAATCTGAGGATGTATACTAATATCTAGATCTATTAGGAATAAATCATTGTCAAAATCATTCAATAAATTGGGGTAAAAATAATTATTCCACCATTATGACCAACAGTGTACATGTAGATGTACAAAGAGAAGGCCAGCCTCAGATGCTTTATCTACACTCTTAACGCCCGTTCAAATATGAAGCGGCAACCCCCCCCCCCCCCTTTCCCCCAATTGTTTTTGATTTTGTTAGTGTTCAGATATGAATGGCGTGATTTGCCGCGCCTCTCATAAGTATAAGTATAAGTATAATAATTTATTGTCCTTTTCAAGAAATTTGGTTTCCACTGGTTACAGAGTAATACAATCAAATATATACATGAAACATGAGACAGTGATAAACAATTATGATAAACATAATGAATGAGGTAATAAATGAGTAAGCCACGGTATATAGGGTGGTTATAAAGATAATATCAGATTCCATTTTACAAAATATGAAGCTAAATTATTTGATATGATTATTCCATAGTAGGCCTAAATCTTAAAATGATAATAAATCCATAAATTATTATTATTATTATTATTGTTGTTATTATCAATTACTATATTCAGTAGTATAATTATTACCGACTTGGTAATGAGATGTGCATTACGGGTCAATACGCTTGTTAGGCATTATAATCTCAAGTAGAAAAACCACCTAATGATTCATACACTGTTAGCAGATGAAGATATAAAACAAATGTTGTAATACGGTCAGGAAAATCATCAACAAAACACGTGTATTATAAGATTGCCTGATATTCTTGTTGGTCCGATAGTATCCCTTGTTAGAACCTTTCTGTTTCGTGCAATGACCATGGAGCGCTGGATTAATTTTTGTTAAAGGTGCTGGGGAACCATCGTTACAAACTAATGTCAACAGTACTATTTCGCGTTTATTTTGGTTCTGGCAATTTCAAGTAATGTTATTACTTTATGAGCGAAAAGAAAGATATTGTTATTGTGAGTAAATTGTTTTGTTTCTTCTTTGCAGTGACCCATTGGCAAGGAACAATAATGGGTCCAGTAAGTATGCTTATGTTTCACAAAAAACATATTTTTTCATCTTGACTTGCAATTCACTCAAACATTAAAAAATAAACTGCTGCCGTTTCCTGCATCACAATGTATATGCAGAATATTGTGTATGATTCTTGTTAATTTGTATGATGTTTTTAATGTTTTCAATTTTGTAAATTCATTTTTAATTTAGCATTTGGCTACAATGAGTGAATACATACCTTGAATTGTTTTGAATTGTACAAGCCTTAAAGCCCCACTGTCCTACTTGTAGCTACTTGCTCCCTCTATATAGAAAACTTCCCCAATCGGTGCCTGTTGGTCCCCCATGATACTCTATTTCTTATGTTATTTGAGAGCTGAGTTGATGAGATAGGCACCTGTCAGTGACATCGCTGTGTGGTCTAATCCCTCCTAGCCTCACTAGTGTTGATAAGCTTTAAGTTTATAATAGTACTGGGACTGCCTGTAAGAGAATTCAAATTAAAAAATAGTCATCTATTACCTGGATTGGCCCGGACACATTAATCTATGAAGACTATATACCTAATATAATTTAACCTTCAAGAAGTTATGCTAGAAAGAGCTTCACTTCTTAGCCTCGGTGTCCTAGCTTATGTTCTTGTAGTTCTTGTAGAAACAATCAAGTATTACACAGAAGTTAAACAGAATTGTGCAATTAATGATATACATGTACAGTATTAAAGGCTAAGTCCACTCCAAAATATAATTTGCTTTTCATAGATGCAGAAAATAAAGAGAGCAAAAGAATTCGAGTAAAATCGGATAACTAATAAGGAAGTTATGAATGTTGTTAAAAGTATGAAAAACTATGGAACTTAGAAAATTACTACACAAATTGCCAATTTGGTTATCACTTTGTGACGTCATTGCCTTACCATTTATCAATCGCTTTATATATTTGTTATCCCATTGATTTCCCTTTTTATCCCAAAAAATTGATTTCCCATGCCTTTGCCCAGGTTATAATTATGATATGTATCATATTGCATGCATGACATTTCACAAAATCTTTTATGAACTTTGAAGATTTGATACTATTTTCTGAATATTGTACATTTATAATCATTGATTTTTATATAAATAGTTTATCAAAATTCACATTTTTCATGATTTAACTGAACAAAATTACTCTATATTAGTGCATCCACACACAAACATATTAATATCAATATAACTTGGATGCTTAGTGGTGTGAGGAAATAAAAAATTTAGGGGGGACATTGGAAATTTATATCATCAATATAAAGAAAACAATTAGTGGATAATCAGGCAATGACGTCACAGACGTATGAGTGAGTTGCCAATTTGTCTTGTGATTTTCAAGGTTGTTCATGTCATTAAAAAAATCATATCTTTCTTATTAGTTATCCGATTTTGCTCAAACTTTTTTAGATTGGTTTGTCTGATTTTTCTGCTTCTATTGAACGTAAGTTATTTTTGGAGTGGACTTGCCAACTAAAGTTACTCATACTCTTACCAAGTATTGCAACTTTTGTTATTGTTTTAAAAACCCTATCTGATGAAAATAAAACCTTATATCAATGGAAAGCTGAATGAACATAGAATACAAATAAAAGCAAAAAGAAAATATTATCCCCTTTAGTATTGCACAAAAGCAAATTAAAACCTCATTGTTCGCTCCCCTCCAGATTACGGGTCAACAGGGGTCGGATATATGCGTACTCCACTTTCAAATCATTAGATTTCGAGTTATTAGCGAGCTGTTACTCCTCTGACAGACACTGAAATAGCTATACACTCAGGTGTAATTGATATTATTGTTAGCTATGGCTTATAAGCTTTTCGTTGATATATAATTCATCTATTTCATTTTTCACTTCTGATAAGGTCTTTCATGATATATTCCAGTATATTCCAGATGTAAGATTTATTTGCAAAACATATTTGTCTTTAATAATTTTCTCTTCATTTTTTTTTCTCCATGTTTTTCCATACAGGTTGGCAGTCCATATAAGGGTGGCGTGTTTTTCCTTTCAATAAAATTTCCTGAAGATTACCCCATCATGCCTCCCAAGGTAAAAATGAATGCACAACAATTATTTCTTACATTTAACAGATTTTAAATGGGTTTTAAACTGTAAAGGTAAAATATGCTGCATTACAAGATAAGTAAAATTTAATGCATTTATGAGATATTTTTTGAAAGTGAGATGGTAATCTGTTTTATATCAGTTGATGTGAAGTAGGCTACGTCCACAATATGAAACTGTTGTTATGTTTGTCTGAAGGCCAAGTTTGGATATGATTTTAAAAAGAATCAGTAACATGTATTTCTTATTTGATGGTACATGTGGTATCTTCCAGTGAAGTGAAATTTGAAGATGAAGATTATATCAGAATTATTCACACTGACTTTAGAATTCACTAAATGGAAAGTCCATTTTTGTCCCTTACGTTACGAACCACATGTCATGATTTCTTGTGACCATCTTGAAGAATTTTTGAACGCAAATGAATCGAAGGTGAGTCGATTCTTATTAGGAAACCCTTATTTATCTATAACAAACAACTTCTTCTGGGCGTCTTAAAGGATTTTGGATCGAAAATGAATTGATGGTGAGCCGAATAATGTGATTTTACAAAATGGCGCATAGAGGGCGGCATGGTTGAATGATCACACTGCAAAAAGGAGGTTTTCTATTCCTGATGATAGGCAATCAATGCAATCCGTCTTTATCTAATGAACATTGTAACTTCTTTGGCAATCTCAAAGAACTTCAAGTTCGAAAAGGGAAATAATAAATTTGAGTCGATTTTCATGATGAAACTCTTCTTTATCTAATGAACATCGTTACTTCTTTGGGCTGTCTAGGAGAACTTTGAAATGCCATTGAAATGGAAGTGAGTTGATTTTCACCAAAATAAACACCTTTTTAAAATTTGATCTGTGAGATCTCGTTTTGTGAATGTGTACCCGATGTTGCTTTCGTTTGGTTCGGCAGTTCAGCTACACCACTTCTACATCCATACATCAATGGTCTGAATGTAATCTAAAGCTGGTTTATGAGTGCAACTTACTCAGTATTCATGAATACCAACCTTTGTAAGAAAAAGTTTTTTTTTTTTTTTTCATCAAAAAATATGTTGTACTATTATAGAGGCAATAAACATTTTTTTTTTTAAATATACATGTTTAGCGTCCCCTCCCGCTTAATTTTTGGGGGCCGCCTCATTTTTTTTCAAATTTTAAATTTAATTTTTTTTTAAAGAAAAAAAAACATGAAAAACATTGCTAAAATGGATCATTTCTGATTTTTAAAAATAAATAAATAAATGCCGGCGGCCTCTTGAAAAATAGCCCGACCGTCAGGGAAAATGTACCGATCGGCCATTTTGAGCGGCCATTTTGAAGGAAAAAAAAAAGAAGAAAAAAAAGGGCCGCATCCTTCCTATTTTTCAAAAAGGCAGGACGCTAAACATGTTTTTTTTTTTTTTTTGTTGGGGGGGGGGGGCCTTAAAGGCTTTAAGAAGCAGTCGACAATTGATAGTTACATGAATCTTAGTCTAAGCAATTCATGAAATGTCTTTATAGGTATGAACTTAAGAAGGTAAGTACATTATTTACAAGGCAACATACTATCAAATTTTGGGTAAAATCTCTTTCCTACCCAT
Source organism: Strongylocentrotus purpuratus (assembly GCF_000002235.5). Taxonomy (NCBI): domain Eukaryota; kingdom Metazoa; phylum Echinodermata; class Echinoidea; order Camarodonta; family Strongylocentrotidae; genus Strongylocentrotus; species Strongylocentrotus purpuratus. The sequence goes on from NW_022145595.1 coordinate 14,427,135, forward strand.
AGGTTGTTTTCACAACAAAAGTCTACCATCCAAATATACACCGCAGTGGCAAGATCTGTCTAGATATCCTCATATCAGAGTGGTCACCAACTGTCACTATTGCACAAGGTATGTATTATGGGTCTCTCCCAGATTAGAATTGCAAGTTTCATTTTGTCCATGAAGTCCTTCAAATACACTTGATATTTGATTGTAGGTGAGGTTCGGAACCGATAAGAATTGATTTGAAATTGATAATCATAATAATGATAATTTTTTTTTTTTTTTTTTGGGGGGGGGGGGGGGAGAGAAAGAAAAAAATCCGCATCACCACCACTCTTACATGTTACGCAGGCCCTGGGACGTTTTCCAAAGTGTGGGGGGCCGGGGGGCTAAAGTATTTGAGATCACGTAAAGCAAAGCAAAGTGCAGCGTAAATTGGCGTGGGGTCCAGGGCAGGTGTCAAGGGGCGGAGCCACATGAAACTCAGGGGTTTTATGCATTTAATTACGGTCAGATGAGCAACCAGGGGCCCGCCTTGGGGCCCTTATTGGGGTCCAGGGGCAGAGCCCCCGGAAGCTGGCGGGAAAATCATGTCATTTTAGCAACATTTTGTAAATCACTGGTATCGAATTAGAAATAAAGCACGTTTGAATTTCATTGGGGGAGAAATGTCCCCAGAGCCCCCCCCCCCCCTATCATGACGTAAGTGCGAGGGAGCAATAGTGAATAAGAGGGATGAAGGTGACGAAAGTTACTACCCCCTCACAGATTTTTGAAGTTTTGCTGTATTAAAAAATTACACTTCTTAGCAAAACTATAGTATAAAAACAAGCAATATACTTTTTTCACACTTCACTTTTTCGATATTTACTTGTAGTACATTTTGAAGGATATTATGCGAGGGAGCGTAGCTACCGAGTGAGAAGATTTTTGCATTTTATTTGTCTAAACGCTGCACTCTTGGGCCCTCCTGGGCCTTAAAGTGTGTTGAGTCAGAATTTGCTATACATTTTTGTTGTTGCACTTTTTCAAATTTTAGGGGGGGGGGCAATCCCCCTATAAAAATTAAGGGGGGACGTGTCCCCCCTCTCTCCCCTCCAGGGACCGCCGCCCCTGCTCCAGACAGATAATCAACAAAGAATTTACTTTCTAAAAATTGATTATCGGCACAGGATTGTAAAATTAAAAATGTGGACTAGTTTGCACTCTCATACTCCGACGATTATTTCCGTTATCGGTCAGGTAGGACCAGTCCCTTTACCTTCCAACCAAGTCTACCGTCTGTCATTGCAATGACGACCTTCGTCATTGCCTTGTTTTCGTTCACATTCTGCCCCATTAATATTCTCCTTTTCCTCCTTTTCCTTTTCCTTATCCTTATCGTCAGGAAATCGCATTCGTTTTGCACGTAATGTTTGTTATTCCTAGTTAGGTGCTTTTCTCATGTCCTTTTCCTTTCACATTTCATAGGCATAGTCTCTAACATCCCTTCAAGGTCACTACATTCTTCGATTTTCGAAATCACTCATGCATAACCGTCCAGGCGCCATTTTGTCCGTTTCTGGTCCATTTTAAGGCCTTTCTTTCTTCCTTCCTATCTCCACTATCCTAGATCCTACACATTTCTAACAAATTCCTCTAGATAGTCTAAGAGATGTTCTTTTATCTGCGACGTATAACCTGCCCTTCAAAATGCCATCTTCATACTCAAAATTCAAATCTGAAACCGACTCCGTCAACTATCTCTCAAATTCTTGAAAAATTGACACCTAAATAATCTAAAACTGCCATAACTTTCTCATATAAATTCCGTTTTGTATTTAAATCTCACAGTATCCTTATCTCATAATTGCACATAGCCATGCCAAATTTCACGCTCCAATGACTTTGCACAACATAAATAGCGCCCTCTAAAGTTCTGGGAATTGGCTTTTCTCTCTGTGGCCGTATCTCCATAATGGCTTGGCAAACCCGTACCCTTTTTTGGATTTAGATACTTGAAGATATGCCCTTTCCAGCCATATACAAATTATATACCCTATCACTGACCAAATTTGAGAAAATTGCCCTCCAAATTCGCCATTTTCAAGAAAATTCCAAATAACTTCAACTTGCTCTAAAATTACGATCCTTTGACCTACGTCAATAAAACTTGGCACACACATGTATTTATATACGTGACAACTGTCCGCAAAGTTTGGTAAAATTTGATTATGTCAGCGCAAAGTTATCTAAAAAAATGATGTATTTACTATGCATTGCGTGATAGCGCGTTAAATGCGTGCAATACATTGCGCGAAGATAACAATGGTGTCAAACTGACCGCAATGAAGTGCCCTTTCGAATGATACCAAGTATAGTATATGTTCACACAGAAAATTGTGAATAAATCGCATTTGAACAAAGGTCACTACACGAATTCCGCCGAGTTTCCGCCCGAATCTAACACGTATCGACTATGACGTCATTTTTTCAGACTACTTTTCGCCCCTTAACGTCCTTTTTTTTCCTTGAAAATGTGCAGTGACATGACGAGTTCCAATACGCAGGGCACCTCTTGGCCGGATTTTTGAAATTGGTCAAGGGGGCCATTTAAGACGCCATTTTGTCCTATAAATCTATATTACATCACGTGTTTCGATAGGATTATCATAGAAAAAAAGAGAGTGGTTTACAATAACAATCATGAAATTTTCTTTCTAATGATACCAAATACGGCCCATAAGAGACAAGAGAGAGAGAAAAAACAATTTAACTCCGGTCATAATACAGATCCTGTACGTTTTCCGCTCAGGCATTACACGCATTGTCTATGGGGCATATCGGGTTCACGCTTTTGACCCCCAGAACGATCTTGATTGCAATGACGAACATGCACCAAATCCCCTTGGTTTTTGCACGCAGTGCTTGCGAGCCCTTTCTACGTTCTTTCCCCTATCCCAATTTTTGTCAAACTTCGTAGGCATAGTCACTACCATCCCATCAAGGTCACTGTTGAGGTCTTTCTTTCGCCCTACCTATCTCCAATATCACAGAAGCTACATACTTCGTACAAATTGCTCTGGATAGGGCGAGAGAAGCTCTTTCGTTTGACACGTAGAAACACGGCGTCATTGCACGCACATCGTTGTGACACGATTGCATTTCTAGTATTGGTATTGTAAATGTGTTTTGTTTTTCATTTATAAATATATCTTTATTTCTTTGACACTTCTGTAGCTGTTACTCTGGTCTATATAATTAATTATGCATTGATCAAGTTTCAGCAATGATATTGCAGAGCTAACGTGCAACTGTATGCAAAAATAGTTGATGACTTTTTTGGTTTTGTCTTTATAGTTTTCGAAGCAATCTGCTTGATGCTAACTGACCCTAACTTGGATGACCCCCTCGTACCAGATATTGCACGAATATACAAAAATGACAAAGATTTTTTCAACGATCAGGCCAAAGAATGGACTCTAAAGTATGCCGCCAATACCAAATAATCTAAATAATCTGGAAGTATAAAAAATGGCTATTCTTACCGTGATTTACGTTACAAAACATATATCATGCACAAATGTAACATTAGAAAAAAAATTGTGTGTAACTTGCAACGTAGAGTGGAGCATAATCAGGTACTGCCATTCTGAACAGATGTGATAAAATTTTGTAACAGAAGAATTTAGAGTTGTGTCTTTTTTGTTTTGTAGAATGTAAATGTAAGGATCTTTGTAACTAGGTAAATTCTGCTCAACTATAAACAAGGTGACTAAAAATTGTTTACTTCTCAAAGAGAAGGTGAAATTGTAATCTTATTAATAAATATAAGCAAATTGAATGATAGGAGGTGAAATAAATATTAACTCATTAATTGTTGTGATATGTATATTTTGAAAACTGTTCCTCATAACTTTAATATTTTTGAATATCTCACTAGGCAGTAATCAATACCCACTTTTAGGTATATGAAACTGGCATATCTAATAACATTTATAAGAAATTCATCTTATATGCGTATATAATTTTGTATCTTAATTAACAATTCCAGTCATATCATGTCAACTTTCAATATATCGCCCTAACCCTTTGCAATGTGACTCACTTTTAGAAACTAAAGTTTCGCTGTCTTTCCCTTCTAATGTTATGTACATATTTGGATAGAGAGTTGACGGGGTGTGGGACAGAAGACTTGAGGGTCATAGTAATTCAGTTCACCTTTTCTTGTCTCAGGCAGCTCCGTCTGCTCTGTTAAAACCTCTTCACCTGTTTTGCATCATGATCAATCTAATGTTTTGTTATTGATTTTATATGTTGAACGACTTTTTTTTCTTTTGAAATGCCGAATAAATAATAATAATGATCTCTGGAAAGTGGCTGAAAACATAACTGAAACAGTGAAACTATAAGTAAGATAGCACATGCAAATGTATTCTAGCGGGGTCGTAAGGACCGCTATTCATAATTTGAGAAAAAGGTCATTATTCCTAAGGGTCATTACTCATAAGGTCCGCTATTCATAGTCGAAGAAGAGGGTCGCTATTCATGATTCAAAATATGGGTCATAATTCGTAGGGGTCCCTATACTTAATACGAGAAGAGGGTCGCTATTCACCTCATCTCGTATTATGGATAGCGACCTTCATTTCGTATTATGAATAGCGGTCCACATGAGTAATGACCCCCAATATAAATTATGAATAGCGCCCCTTCTTCATGTTTATGAATAGCGACCCCGATGTCGTATTATGAATAGCGGTCCTTACGAGTAATGGCACTCAATGTGAATTATGAATAGGATTTATAGAATGCAAATAAGTGTTAAAAATGGGGAGAATGATATTTCAGATTACATGTACGACATGTAAAATGATTCTTGCTTCCAATTGTTTTTTATATGTTTGAACATCACATCTATATGAATAAAGTTATTTGAAAACCTCAGATAATTATTCTTTTGCTGACATTTTTGCTCTGAAGTTTAAAAAAACAAACATTATGACTTTTTTTTTACATTGTGATGTATTTGATTCAAACTATCTACCCGTAATATATTTTTGTTGTATAAGTTTTAATATAATATTATTGATATTATCTTTTTTTTACCGACTCTGTTGGATGTTACTTCATGTATGCGTACAATAAGATATGTCAAATGAAAAGGGAAAACACATATGTTTGTTTAGCTTAAAATTATTACGGGTATACATATACTAAATAATGTACATTGCATGAACTGTGAAATGCATATTGTAATGAAGGATTACCAGAAAGCCATCTATCTTCATGTGATATGAAGGGTTCCACACACACATTTTTCACAGTAGGTCGGGGGAGTGTTTCACACTGATCCTAAGTTGAACCTATCTCTAAGTTGGACTTAACAATTATGGAAAGTCGTTAGCATCTTAAAAAACATTTTATGAAAGTTATTTCAAAAGGCATAAAAAAGTTGATTCAAATCATTCATAGTATCTAGGAGATTTCCTGTTCTTGATGTGGAATTTATGTTAAGTCTAAAATACCTGAATTTTTCCTTTTGAATGTATTTTATGTTAAGGCTACAAATGGCTCTCCATAATTTTTAAGTCCATTAAGAATCTTTGTGAACCCCCCCCCCCCCCCCTGGAATGAAATATTTAGGTTCTATATACGTAGGTCCTCTGTTGAGATTTCAATAATCTGGGGTCCAGAATTAAAATATTTTTACCGAACTCTCGTTGGTGTCGAGCCCTGTGATAGGCAAAATCCTCTTTGGCAATGTTAATACAATAATGAGTCCTTACATTATGTTCACTGCATGTATATGTAAAATTCTTATATTGAAAAGTTAAAAGTCGTTAAATCCCATTGTTAAATTCTGCATGGGTCTTTTAAGACGTTATAGCTATATGGTGTCGGTCCAAAGCGTTCTAGATGACAGGTAACCCGGCCGGAAACACAAACACTACACTGTGAAAAAAATGGGCAACATTTTCAACACTTTGCCCAACGTTGTGCCAATAGTCAACCCAACCATCTATTGGGCAATATTTTCGTATTTTTCCCAACAGCTGGTCAAGATTTTCCCAACAAATGGGCTACCGTAGTCGGACAGTTGAGGGGTCATTATCTTTGCCCAAATTTTGGTCAAAATACGAAAGAACTATGCACGTGTGAAGTAGGGTACTTACGTTTACCAATACCACTGGGCAAAATATTGCCCGATAGATGGTTGGGTTGACTATTGGCACAACGTTGGGCAAAGTGTTGAAATAATATTGCCCAAATTTTTCACAGTGTAGTGACATTTTGTTAAAGAAATAAAATGTAGATAAGTGATTTTTTTTTTCCTTCTCAATATACAGTGTGTTGAAGGACAACAATAATAATTTTACACAGTCCATTTTTTTCTCAACATATAATATGTTCAATTCTGATCACTCAACGCAAAATTTTTGTTGTGAAAATCGCATGGTTATGCAAAGTTTATATTTGGAATAAAATATTAGTTTAAAATGTGATAATGGAAAGACAGAAATTACAGTGTAGTACGAAATGTAAGATTTCAAAGCCAATTGGATCATGCAAGTGCATTTATTGCATCATAATCTAACCACTTAAAAAATAACGCCATAACCATGCTGCTGAGGCAAAATATAATATTTCAAAGCCAATTGGATTATGTATAAGTGCATTTATTGCATCAAAATCTAACCACTTAAAAGATAATGTCATAACCACGCTGATGAGGCTCAAATCATTACTTACTATTCCTAGAAACTTTTGAAGTAAACCAAAAATGTAACAGGTGATGGGGTTAAAATTAATTGAAAATTGTATTACATTATATTTGTATTCATTAAATATTGTATCCCATGACTGTGTGAGAATAAATCTAATACATAAATCAACTTCTATTGTATATTTTAACAGTTTGAGTGTTTAAAGTGGAAGCATTTAAGCGTAATCGCGTGATGTGTGAAAAATGACTGCTTTGTTTTGAAATGGTTCCTTTTTAATACTTAGTTCTTTATTCTATTCTATACAAAAATATTTAAAAGTTATATGTCAGGAATGGACAGAGAGGGGACAAGGGAGAGAGAGAGAGAGAGAGAGAGGGGGAGAGAGAGAGAGGGGTGAAATAGAGAGAGAGAGAGAGATAGATCGAGAGGGAGAGGGGAAGAGAGAAAGAAAGCTTGCAATGTTGATGTTATCATATTTAAAATACCCTTGAGGACTCTACGAAAAAGGCAATATTTTGAAGATAAAATCGAAACAAAAAACTCCCATTTTTTCAAGTACCCCAAACTGCCCCCCTTCTACTTCAGATAAGTGCCTCTTTTTCTTTTTAATATGTTCCCGTTTCACATTATTGTAATCATAGGCGCCGGAAGTGGGGGGGGGCAGGGGGGGGGGGGCAGCTGCCCCCCCCCCCCCCCCAATCAAAAAGTGGGGGGGCAATACCCATTTTTGCCCCCCCAAAACGCCCCCCCCCCCTCCAAAAAAAAAAAAAAAGCAGTAAAGGAGTAAACATGGTTTGTATTTTTAACCCAAAAGAACATAACAATAATAAAAACCTGAATTAAATCACATATACAATTCCATTCAAAGAAAAGGAAAGTTCACAGGAATTAAATTTCCTAAACATTGCGCATGCCACCTATACGGTATCAATGGAGGTCTTTATAATAGCGATACGCGCATATCGTGGACATATTGTGCGATAATGGGAAAGCGTGTCTATTTTTTTGTTATATGGGTGAGAAGACATGAGCCCCTGAACGCTGGCGTACTGATGAGGGGGGGGGGGAGGGGATGTATTTCTTATTCGATACCAGTGATAGCAAATGTTGCTGTTATGACATGATTTTCCGGTATTTTACGTATCTTTACTTATTTTATGAAAGAAATTGGAATAATGATCAGCTGATGAACCATGAGTACATTAATAGATAACACATATCGACAATATTTGGCATCATCATTAAAGGGCATTTATTCCAACTGTAAAAACATTTCTTTTGAGGGTGTACAATTACATATTACAATTAAAATGATTCTTGCCGCCATCATGACAATATACTGAGACAAATCACACGAATAGTTGCAAGAAAACTTGTATTATATTTGTTTTAATCATGTAAGATAGGGCATTCATAAGTACATTGATGATTGTTCACATAAATTTACAATATTTTCTACACATTTACAACACTATCGTGCTGATACAAATAAAGACAAAGAAGGATGATGATGATGATGATGATGAAGATGATGATGACGATGATTGTAACGATAATAATGAGGGGGGGGGAGGGGATGTATTTCTTATTCGATACCAGTGATAGCAAATGTTGCTGTTATGACATGATTTTCCGGTATTTTTCTCCATTTTTTTGTAAGTCATACCTTTTTATAGGTTTGTTGGAAAATAGAAATTCCCAAATTACAGTCTGGCAAAAAATACGCTTATTTAGAAGCCTTTATGTCATGATCTGCAAAGTGGCTGGGCTCGAGCCCCCCCCCCCCCCCCCCCCCCCGCCCTCACTTTTTGAAAAAGTATGTTAAAGAGAAAAAGAAAGAAAGCCAGAGAGAAAAAATAAGTGACCTGCCAATGTCACAAATAAGGTATAAAAAATGCTCATCTGACCGTAATTAAATGCTTAAAACCCCAGAGCTTACGGGGGCTCCGCCCCCGGACCCCACAAGGGGCCCTAAGGCGGTCCACTGGATGCTCATTTGACCGTAATTAAATACCTAAAACCCCTGACCTTCCGGGGGCTCTGCCCCATGGATGCTCATCTGACCGTAATTAAATACCTAAAACCCCTGAGCTTCCGGGGGCTCTGCCCCCTGGATGCTCATCTGACCGTTATAAAATACTTAAAACCCCTGAGCTTCCGGGGGCTCTGCCCCCTGGACCCTACCAAGGGCTCTAAGGCGGGACCCTGGATGCTCATCTGACCGTTATTAAATACTTAAAACCCCTGAGCTTGCGGGGGCTCTGCCCCCTGGACCCCACCAAGGGCCCTAAGGCGGGCCCCTGGATGCTCATCTGACCGCTATTAAATACTTAAAACCCCTGAGCTTCCGGGGGCTCTGTCCCCTGGACCCCATCAAGGGCCCTAAGGCGGGCCCCTGGATGCTCATCTGACCGTAATTAAATACCTAAAAACCCCTGAGCTTCCGGGGCTCTGCCCCCTGGACCCCACCAAGGGCCCTAAGGCGGGTCCCTGGATGCTCATCTGACCGTAATTAAATACCTAAAACCCCTGAGCTTCCGGGGGCCCTCCCCCTCCCCCTGGAACACGTCAATGGCCTTAAAGAGGGCCCCTGGATGCTCATATAACCGTAATTAAATACCTAAAACCCCTGAGCTTCCGGGGGCTTAGCCCCTTGATAACTCTATGTTGTGTTTATCGCCCTTTCCAAATTGAAATTAAAGTTCTTATCGGTTTATCCTATTATATAGAAAACACTTACTCTTGAACACATCACTCACAACAAAAGGTACGCAAAAAAAAAAAAAAAGAGAGAAGAAGAAGACGCAACACACCCGGACTCCTCGCATTTCCCAAGCATCCTGTGCTTATACACGTACATGACTTTGTGTTATGCAATAGCTACAACTGGCTGATTCAATGCCAGCTCTAAAAAACACTTTTGCATCCATGAAGTAAGAATTTTGCTCCTTACGGGGCACTTTCCGTTACTAAAGAGGAATATTAATTGACTCTATAGGGCACTTTGCCCAACTTGAATATGGCACTTTGCGCCCGACGGTGCACTTCATAACAAAATAGGGGAATTTTAGCTCTCTCTCTCTCTCTCTCTCTCTCTCTCACTCACTCTCTCTCTCTCTCTCTCTCTCTCTCTCTCTCTCTCTCTCTCTCTCACTTTCTTTCTCTCTCTCTATATATAGAGAGAGAGAGAGAGAGCAGGGCTCAAATTAATTTTTTGTCCACGGGGGCTCTTCCCCTCAAAAAAGAGCCCCCGTAAGCCTTCTCACGTGGGCTCTTTTTTATACAAATTTCCATTGAATTGGTACCTATGATACTCCTCAATTATTTGCTATTTCATCAATATCATTTTAATCAGCATTTTCCCTCTTACAAATTAACAAGCTATACATAGCTGTTACTGACTTTCATCCCCTGATGACATTCTCTCGATTTCTTCCCGTTGTGCACATTATTTCCTCCTCATTATTCGGAGCAACCTTTACATTCTTTCTTTACTGAGCCGCGTAGCGGCGAGGCGATTCTGTTTTTGTTGCTTTTTTGTACAGGCGCGGAGCCAAGGGCCGATTCTAACGGCCCGCCCCCCGGGCCCCCCCCCCCCTAGCCTCCCAAACCGGTACAAAATAGGATAATAACGTAAATTTAACCTTTAAAAAAAAAGCCCCCCCCCCCTTGACCTACCAGTGACATAAATGCGGCAACAAAATATATGTGCTTCTCTGACCGTAATTAAATGCCTAAAACCCCTGAGCTTCCGGGGGCTCCACTCCCTGAACCCCCCCACACCAATTTACGCTCGCTACCCTCTACCTGATCGTAAATACTTTAGCCCCCCCCCCCCCCCCCCACTTTGATAAACGTTCCGCGGGGCCTGTGTATATAATATAATATACGCATACAACACTGATCTTTATGATGTAGTGCGGTATGGTATGTAATCCCGTATGATTTTTTTTGCCAAAGTTGATTTTTTGCTGTTTTGGCTTCAAAAGGGTCCCAATTGGCCAAAAATGATGGGGTTCAAATTTTCAGACCCCTCCTTCATTTCCTGGGGGGGTCCATATTGGGCGCCAAAATGGCTTATATAGAGCGCAATAGAGAAATTTGGTGTATTCGGGAAAATTTGAACCCCATCAATTTTTGATAGCTTGGACCCCAATGAATAAAAAAATGCAAAAATGCAAAAAAAAATTGCACAAAAGTCCTACGGGAGCTGTTTCAGTGACATACCTTACCACACTATGACATATCTTCTTCTCCCCTTGCAAACGAGAAAGAAAACAAGGTCATTTAAAGGGATTAAGCGACAAATAATGATTGTGATTCAAATTGATGCGAATATTTGTTTGAATAAGCACTGCTATTCACCAGAATCTTCTTTGTAAAAACAACTTTTACAAATCTCAGCCATGCTTACTGAGTTGAGACGTTCCATTCAATTTAAAATACTCATTAAAGAATACACTTCTCCTAATGTGAAAGTGATCTTTCAACACAGTGGCAGAATTGCATGGCTGAGATTTTTAAAAGTCGTTTTTACAAAGAAGATTCTGGTAAAAAGCATTGCTTATTCAAAAAAATCCTTGCATCAATTGAATCACAATGATCATTTTGTCCCAGGATCCTTTTATTAAATAACCTTGTTTTCTTTTTTGTTTGCAGGGGGAGAAGAAGCTATAATTTTTTATGTCACGTTAAGAAATCACAAAGATCAGTTGTATTATGCGTATATACATTGATAACAGAACAAAATGTTGATTATCAGAATGTCATTTTGGAATACCTCTATACAAATACCTGATCTTACAGTGCCGATACCACATTGTCTTTATCCCGTATCAGTATTAGTATGAGCCAATATAAAGTTATTATTCTATATTCAGTTCAGTATAATGCTTTTCCTCAAAAATAGTTTCGCTATTTGTTTAGGGTTGAGACGCTAAGAAATGATTTCAAACGTACATTACACAAACCCTGAACCATTGCATAATGATGGTGGTTCTCTCTCTCTCTCTCTCTCTCTCTCTCTCTATTTATTGTAATCATGCATTGGGATAGGTGAAAGTGAGAGTTAAAAATAAAAAAAATAAAAAAAAAAAAAAGCGCAAAAATGTTAAACCCCCTAACCCCCCCCCCCCCCCGTAGATCTGCCTATGTTACCATATCATTCAACGACATCTTGGTCTTCCTCTCTCTCCTCTCTTCCCAATAGAGACTTTTAGATTTGCGTGGGCGTGGACGTGTTACGTCCTTTTAAGGCACTGGCAGTCACAATCATGTGACGTCCTTTTAAGCACTGGCAGTGCCTTAAAAGGAGGTCACACGTACGTTGCAGTCCACGTTCTCGTCGTGCAAATCTAAAAGTCCCTAATATTAATTTACTGGTCGAGGTTCACTATATATTTGCTGGTCATTTGAAATCACCAGATTTCAGCGCGTTTACGCTTTTCACGACGAAAAAATTCTCGATGACCATGTTTCTGCCCTTGCGCGATCGCCTCCAGCTCCAGCAGATATATGGGGCGGCAGCGTGAACACGTACCGTTACTAACGGCGCAGTAGGCCTATAACCACTAGTACTGCTGACGGCGGCACTGCACTGCGAGCTGAATCGGTAATAATACTCATAGAACGAGAAATCTTGCACGCTAATCTAAGTTCCATTTCATTGGTTTAAGGTTTGAAAATTGAAACTCAATTTTGTGTTAAAGTTATAACAGAAAAGATGATGTTTATTTTATAATTCCACGGGGGCGATTTTTAATTTTGCAATCGCCCCCGTGAGCAACTTGGCGGGGGCGATTATGTAGCTCACGGGGGCGAATCGCCTATCGCCCCCGTGTATTTTAAGCGCTGAGAGAGTGAGAGAGAGAGAGAGAGAGGAAGGGCAATTTTACCTCTGAAAATGTTGATTTTGCCCATTTATAAATTGATATTGAGACCCAATACCTTTTTATAACCGTTTTCTCGAAAACAGAAAAGTTCTAGGTGCTTAATCCTCAGTTATCTTCTGTTTATGATCAGTCCACATGGACATTAAGAAAACTAGCTAGAGTAATAAATTGTCTAATCAATTTTCAAAAATTCCCAATACTGTATACAATAATAATTATGCTTCGTTTAAAATTATAGTGCATGTCAGGCGCGGATCCAGGATTTTCCAATAGGGGGGGGGGGGGCCGGAAATTCGAAATTCGCGCAGACCGTTATATAAACTTACCAATACTGACAAGGTCATATTAGAAGCACTGTACTTTAATAGTGTATTGGTACCTACAAACGGGCACAATTATTTTGGAAAGGGGACATGCTCACGTCACATCTCTTGTCCGATATCAACATTCCCCGTTTTTAAGTTATGCTCGCGCGCAATTTTTTTGACATTTCCATCAGTGGGGGCTGAAGCCTCTTGCCCGAATATCTATTTCCTGGTTTAATAATTTGGCGAGTGAGCGAAGCGAGTGAGCGGAAATTTGAGCTTATGTATGTTGTGAAAAGTGTTAATTGTCACCAAAATATACGAGATAAGATATAACAAATGCATATTGGTAATTTTTAAATTTTCGGGGAAAGAGAGGCTGCAACACCATCACGCATTAACTGCAGGTGTTTTGAAATCAAATCAGACTCCCCAAAAAATTGTTAACCAAAACGCACGAATCCAGTTTCAAAAAATCCAAAAAAATGTCAGCTTCAGAGGGGCGCACATCACCCATCAGACTCCCTCTAAAAGTATTAACCGAATCGCACGAATCTAGGTATAAAAAAAAATCAGCTTCAGAGCTAGAGAGGAACCCCCCCCCCCCCCCCCCACACACACACACACACCCTGTGCGCGCCAGCGTGAAATTAACGCTGGCGCTAATGCGTAAGCAGGGGCGGAGGAGCTATTTCCAAAGTGGAAAGCACCAACAAAAAGGGCACCTACAAAGCGAAATCTCAAAGCGAAAATATACATTTTTTTAGACATTGGTATATACCCTTTCAGTGTGATCCCATTATCAGGGACGATTTCAATATTTGTTTTTCCTTATATATCATACAAGTTATTGCTTAAGCATCACACTTTCGGCTAAGTGTGATTGTCTGAATATTCATTTGCGAGCGAGCAAAGCGAGCGAGAAAAAATGTAAGATCTGTGAGGTCGTAGAGTAAAAAAATTACATCTTATAAAGAGGGGAAAAAAAAAATCATGATGGGGTTATAAGCATCACGGAAGACTAAAAAACCATTTGTTTTAAAGTGACATATAATTGTATCATCTATAAATGCGAGCGAGCGAGCGAGCTTTAGGGGAAATTACTCTTAGTCGCTTTAAATTTGGTGCAAGACTAATGATGAGCAGATTAGGGGGGCACGTGCTCCCCCCCCCCCCCCGATGATGAGAGGTTAAGGGGACACATATCGAAAGGGTTAAAGACACTTATTAGAAAAGAAAAGGAGCATGTGTCAAGGTACAAAGAGTAATTATCAAAGGTTCAAACTGGGCACTTCTTACACCTGAAAGGAGGCACTCACCAGAAATGAGATAGGGCACTTATGAGTATGGGAAATGGGCATTTGTCGACGGAAAAGGGGCATCCATCAGAAATTGATTTATCAGAGGTGAAAAGGGGCATTTATGAAAAGGGGATAGGTCCCTATATAGAAAGGAAAAGGGGCACGATTCAAAATTAAAGGGCAGTTAGCAAAGGTGAAAATGGGCACCCATCATAGATGAAAAGAGTACTTATCAGAAGGGGAAGGGGTACTTTTCAAGGTAAAATGAGCATCTCTCAGATTCGAATAGGGGCAATTATCGGAGGTGAAGAGCGCACTGAAGTGAAACGAATTAACTTCATATATAAAAATGGTCATTTACCAGAGATGAAAAGGGACACTTTTTATTTATGAAGGGCCTCATTTTTCTAAATAGCCCTTATCAGATAGGAAAGGGGGCACATGTGTTAATGAAATGTGCGCTTATCCGAGTTAAAAAGGGGAAGGGGCACATCTTTACATAGTAAAAGTGGCCCTTTGGGGGGGGGGGAGTACTTGAAGAGTGGGGCGAACTTTGCCCCCTACCCCTGCCACCCGCCCCATCATATGAAAATCCAAAATGATGTTGTAGGGGCCGGGCGCGGCTTTATCATGAGTGCTTTTATGTGAACCTCTTTTTTAATAAATATATTATGCTGGATTCTAAACCAGATTGCACACTCTAAAATGATAGTATGATCATCCCCAATACGCTTGTAGTTCACGTATGCACCCCTTCCTCCTAATTCGTCGTTACCGTCACTGCCATTTACGTATGGCCGGTGTGACCGCGTAGAATGTAATCCGCACCGATCGTCCGACTATTAGAGATCGATCGAGAGCGGACGATCGGTGCGCGCCTCAAATGTCTGACGGACAATCCATGCGGAAGAGGTCTCGCACCAATGGTCCGCCTGCCGCACCGAATGTCCGTACTCTAGTCCACACATAATATACATAGTCAATATAGTGGAGGCTGTTAGGGCTAAATAGGGGTTGTTTGGTGCAGATTCTTCTAAAAGCACCAAATTTGGCCCAGAGGTAGATTATACCATACTTTTACGATTTCTTCCGGACGCCAAGAAGGGTACCCTCTGGGTATGCCATATTGGGCAAATTCAAAATGGCCGCCATCTGAGTTAAAGGTCAAGCGTAGTTTTAAAAGGAAAAGCGGTTGTATGATAATAGTTTATATATTTATGGGGTTTTGGGGGTCAGAGAATCTGATTATGATATTCTTTCATCAATTTAAGATCTCCTTGGGGCTGCCATACTGGTCATATTGGTCAAATCCAAAATGGCCGCCATCTGATAGTTACAGGTCAAGTGTAGTTACGAAAGAAAATGGGCTAGTATGATAAAAGTTTATATATTTATGGGGTTTTCGGGGTCAGAGAATCTGATTATGATATTCTTTCATCGATTTGAGATCTCTCTCGGGTCATACTGGTAATATTGGTCAAATCCAAAATGGCCGCCATTTGATAGTTCCAGATCAATAGTAGTTCCAAAAGGAAAAGAGCTAAAATGATAAAAAAATTATATAGTAAGGGGGTTTTCTGGGTCAGAGAATCTGATTTTGATGTTGCTTGTATCACTATTGCAGGTCTCCTTGGGGCTGTCATGCTGGCCATATTGGCCAAATAAAAAATGGCCGCCATCCGAGTTAAAGGTCAAGCGTAGTTTCAAAAGGAAAAGGACCAGTATGATAAAAGTTGATGAATTCATGGGGTTTCCGGGGTCGGATAATCTGATTATGATGTTCTTTTATCAATTTTAATTCACCATCCTGTCCTAAGGCTACAATGAAGTCCATTTCCTAGTTGAAGAAGATGAGTGAAGATGCGCCAAATTCACACTTGAGTGGGTTTAAATCTTGGCCTGCGCCCATATGTTTCATCAATATGCAAACTTTCCTCTGTGAAATGCATAATAAATTCGTTTTCGAGGATTGGCAAGGAAAAAGATAAACAGTAAAAACAGACCATGAATAAAGAAATGAACAGCTTGTTCGATTTGTTTTGAAGCATTATATTCAAAGACCCGGACAGCTTTATCTTTATTATCCATATAAATAACGTCTCTAATCACTGTCAGACGGGAGATAATACCAATACGAAATGCATTAAGCAACGTCTAGACATAACGGTCGAATCTCAACTTTAGTTTTCTCATTCTTCTTTACATTTCGAAGCGTTACATGGGATCTTAATCCTTAATCTTAATTTAAGCATGCTTTGAATCTGGTCACGCTTCGAAAAGTTCGTGGCCTAGCATTTTGCTTCTGTTGATGATCAAATAGAGAAAGCACCCTTTATAGATCAAGGAGAGTTTGAACAAAGCACGAAGTAGGAGCAGTGCAATTTAAATATCAAGGGATGGATTAGAGTTTATTTCTAAAATGAAATGAAAGGGCTATTTTATTTTCATGAGTCCTTTCACTTCATTGAAGAAATAACCTCTCTTTATATCTTAGAGACACTTTCTCTTGAAAGTCAAATAAACTCGAGAGCATCCTAGGGCTCCGCCCTGGAACCCCTGGTAGGGGCTCTTCCAGGCCCCTAAAGCTGTGCCATAGTGTACGGATCCATTAGAAAGCAAAATAAGCCCAATAAATAATTTGTATATATATATATATATATATATATATATATATATATATATGTATGTATGTATGTATGTATGTATGTATGTATGTATGTATGTATTATGTATATATATATATATATATATATATTATATATATATATATATATATATAGTTCTCCTATGCAAACTTCCTCTGTGAAATGCATACTAAATTCGTTTTCGAGGGTTGGCAATGAAAATACATAAACAGTAGAAACAGACCATGAATAAAGAAATAAACAGCTTGTTCGATTTGTTTTGACGCATTATCTTTAAAAACCCGGACAGCTTTATCTTTATTATCCTTAAAAATAACTTCTATAATCACTCTGAGATGGAATAAAATACCAAAACGAATTGCCATATGCAACGTCTAGACATAAAGGTTGAATCTCAACTTTATTTTTTCTTATTCTTCTTTTAAATTTCGAAGCGTTGCATGGGATCTTAATCCTGTTTTTTTTTCTACATACATTAATGCCCCCATTTAAGCATACTTGGAATCTGGTCACGCTTCGAAAAGTTCGTGGCCTAGCCTTTCGCTTCTGTTGATGATCAAATAAAGAAAGCAGTCTTTATAGATCAGGGAGAGTGTGAAAAAGCACACAGTAGGAGTAGTGCAGTTTAAATATCAAAGGATGGATTAGAGTTTATTTCTAAAATGAAATAATAATAATAATAATAATATGACAAATTTATATAGCGCTTGTGACAAAAGTTTCAAAGCGCTGTACATGTACACAAATCAAAATTACTTCAAACAAAATCGATATTACTAATGGAATTAACATTACTCAAATTACCAAAAAACAAAATACTACCTACATAACAACTAATTATCATTACTTATATTAACAAGAAAATCAAATATTTCTATCATAACTTAACAAATTGACATTACTCAAATTACCAAGAAGATCAAACATTACTAATATTACTAAAGAAATTAACAAAACATGTAAATTCCTTGGAAATTAACACATTATATCAGTAATAGTAATAATTTGAAAAGACATAATGAAGGCATGGTAATATTTATTCGAACTTATTTTAGAGTTATTTGGGTTGCTTTTGGAATAGATGAGTTTTTAGATTCTTTTTGAAAATGTCAATGGTGGGTGAGTCCTGGATATGGGCGGGGAGAATGTTCCAAAGAGTGGGGCACAGACTGAGAAGGCCCTGTTACCATAGCGGTTGTGGGTGCGAGGACCAAGTGCGAGCTGGGGTCTGGATGATGATCTAAGGTTCATGCCGGTAGTCTGTTTGGGTGAGATCAGTTCAATCAGGTATGATGGTGCGTGTTGATGGATGATGTGGAACGTGAGAAGAAGAATCTTGAATTGGATACGTTGGGGAATTAAGAGCCAATGTAGGGTGCGGATGACTGGAGTGATGTGATCGTGCTTTCTGGTGCGAAATGAAACTGAAAGGGCTATTTTATTTTCAAGAGTCCTTTCACTTCATTTAAGAAATAATCACTCTGAGATGGAATTAAAATACCAAAACGAATTGCATTGTGCAACGTCTAGACATAAAGGTGAAATCTCAACTTTATTTTTCTTATTCTTCTTTTAAATTTCGAAGCGTTGCATGGGATCTTAATCCTGTTTTTTCTACATACATCAATACCCCATTTAAGCATACTTATAATCTGGTCACGCTTCGAAAAGTTCGTGGCCTAGCATTTTGCTTC
Organism: Strongylocentrotus purpuratus; assembly: GCF_000002235.5. Lineage (NCBI taxonomy): Eukaryota > Metazoa > Echinodermata > Echinoidea > Camarodonta > Strongylocentrotidae > Strongylocentrotus > Strongylocentrotus purpuratus. The sequence continues at coordinate 14,445,660 of NW_022145595.1, forward strand.
TGTTGATGATCAAATAAAGAAAACACCCTTTATAGAACAGGGAGAGTGTGAACAAAGCACGAAGTAGGAGCAGTGCAATTTAAATATCAATTTATAAACCCAGACAGCTTTATCTTTATTATCCTTAAAAAATAACGTCTATAATCACTCTGAGATGGAATAAAATACCAATACGAATTGCATTATGCAACGTCTAGACATAAAGGTCGAGTCCTTGGGGACTTGGATCACGATAATGCCGATAATACTTTACCGATGACCAGATTCCAAGTAAGTTTACTATAAAGAACCAATTCCGACATTCAGAAATGATTTTCGGTGACTGATGTGTCAGATGTGATCATTCACAAAGGAAAGGCCAGCACACAAAAACAAATTACAGTTCCTCTCTCAGCTCTCTTTATGTTCATGTAATCTTTGTAAAAGTTCGTTCCCGATTTTGGCGCATGCGGAGTGTGCAATTACGAACTCGCTTATGGATAAAAGAACATCATAATCAGATTATCCGACCCCGAAAACCCAATGAATTCATCAACTTTTATCATACTAGCCCATTTCTTTTCATAACTATACTTGACCTGTAACTCAGATGGCGGCCATTTTGGATTTGACCATATGACGAGTAAGGCAGCCCCAAGGAGACCTCAAATCAATGAAAGAACATCAAAATCAGATTCTCTGACCCCCAAAACCCTATAAATATATAAACTATAATCATACAAGCGCTTTTCCTTTTGGAACTACGCTTGACCTTTAACTCAGATAGTGGCCATTTTGGATTTGCCCAAGATGGCAGTCCCAGAGAGCGCCCTTCTTGGCGTCCGGCAGAAATCGTAATAGTATGGTATAATCTACCTCTGGGGCAAGTTTGGTGCTTTTAGAAGAATCTGCACCAAAATATCCCTAACAGCCCCCACTAATACAAGTATAATTATACTTAATGAATGAAACGACTGGATAACCGATATTCAGCTTTGCCAGCTAGCTAGGGACTACACTACAGGTCTTCCCGGCGCGGGTCCATGGGGAGGGGGGGGGGGGCGCGGGGCGAGAGGGTCTTGACCCCAAACCGCCAACAAAAAAATGAAGAGAGAGAGAGAGAGAGAGTCAGAGAGAGAGAGAAGGTAAAGCGGAGAGTAAGGGAAAGGAAGAAGAGGAAGAAGAAAAGAAAAGGGGAAAAGAAGGAGATCGGGGGCGAAAGGCCTTTGCCACCCCCTCCCCCCCCCTCCCCTCAGCAAAAGAGAGAGAGAGAGAGAGAGAGAGAGAGAGAGAAAGAGAGAGAAAGAAGGAAGGAAAAATAAAGGAAAGGAAAGAAGAGACAAAGGGAAAGGAAGAAGAAAAGAAAAGGGAAAGAAGGAGATCGGGGAGCCGCCGAAAGGGCTTTGCTTCCCAGGTTGTTGCCCCCCCCCCCCCCCCCCCAAGCAAAAAGAAAGAGAGAAGGAAGAGAAGGGAAAGAAAAAGGGAAAAGAGGAGATAAAGGGAAAGAAAGAAAAAAAGGGGATATCAGTTGCAGTTTTCCCGCCAACAAGTTGGGGATCGGGGAGGGCAAATGGCCCTTGTCCCCCCCCCCCTTCTACAGCAAACTTAAAAGAGAGAGAAAGGAAGAGAAGGGAAAGGGAAAGAAAAGAAAGGTACGGGAGATCAATTGTGGTTTTTCCCATCACGCGGTGTGGATCGGGGGCGAAAGGCCTTCGCCTGCCCTCCCCTGGCAAACAAAGAGAGAGAGAGAGAAGGAAGGAAAAGAAGGGAAAGGGAAGAAGAGAGAAGAGGAAAGGAAGAAGAAAAGAAAAAGGGGAAAAGAAGGAGATCGGGGGGGGGAGGGTGGAAGGGCCTTGCCGCCCATGCTGTTGCCTCACCCCCCCCCCCCCCCCCGCAAAACAAGAGAGAAGGAAGGAAAGGGTAAGAAACAAAAGATGAAAAGAAAAGAAGGATATCAGTTGGGAAAGAGGAGAGCTAAAATGGAATACAAAAGAGGAAGAAGAAAGAAAAGGGTGAAAAGAAGCAAAGATCAGTTGCGATTAATCCCACCAAATTCGTGTGGATCGGGGGGAGGGGGCGAAAGGCCCCTGCCTCCCTCAGCAAACTAAAATGTGTGAGAGAGAGAGAGAGAGAAGTAAGAGAAGGGAAAGGGGGAAAAAAGAGGAAGAAGAAAGGTAGGGAGATCAGTTGCAATTTGTCCCGATTTATACCCCCCCCCCCCCCCCCTTAGCAAGAGAGAGAGAGAAGGAAGGAAAAGAAGGGAAAGGGAAATAAGAGAAAAAGAAGAAGAAAGAAGAAAAGCGAAAAGAAGGAGATTGGGGGCCGGAAGGGCCTTGCCGCCCATGCTGTTGTCCCCCCCCCCCCCCCCCCCGCGCAAAACAAGAGAGAAGGAAGGAAAGGGAAAGAAACAAAAGAGGAAAAGAAAAGAAGGAATATCAGTTGCAATTTTTCTGCAAACAAGATGTGTAACGCGGAGAAAGGCCTTTGTCTCTGCCCCCTCCCCTCCCCGACCACCCCACCCCCTCCCCGCCAAAAAAAAAGAGAGAAAGAAGGGAAAGGGAAAGAGGAGAGCTAAAATGAAACACAAAAGAGGAAGAAGAAAAAAAGGGTGAAAAGAAGCAGAGATCAGTTGCGATTAATCCCACCAAAATCGCGTGGATCGGGGGGAGGGGGCGAAGGGCCCCTGCCACCCTCAGCAAACTTAAATGAGAGAGAGAGAGAGAGAAGTAAGGGAAGTGAAAGGGAAAGAGGAGAGAAAGAGACAGAAAACAAAGAGGAAGAAAAGAAAAGGAATTAGGGAAGATCAGTTGCGATTTTCATTGGTTCTTCTATCATCAATTCAGTGGCGGATCCAGGGGGGGGGGGGGGGGCCCGCCCCCCCCCCCTTGAGAAAAAAATCATGTAAAATCACGTGATTTTTACCTTTTTTGGGGGTTGGGCCCCCCCCCCCCCTGGCGCTCAAGGGGGGGGGGGTGCAAATCGAATTTTTTTTTGACGATCCAAAAAAAAGAATGTGCTCACTACCCCCCCCCCCCCCCCCCCCCCCACTGAGCGAATTTTTGGCCGGCGCGTTTTTCAAATTTTCGGGAACAAAAAAGAAAAAAGTTGGGCCCCTTCCCCTAATAAATCCTGGATCCGCGCCTGTGTCTTGTTATTATTAATTAATGAATTAATTTCGGGAGGAAAAAAAAAAATGTGCCCCCCCCCCCCCCCCCCCCCCCCCCCCCCCCCCCCCCCCCCCCCCCCACTGAGCAACTTTTAGGCCGGCGCGATTTTCAAATTTTCGGGAGCAAAAAAAGAAAAAAGTTGGGCCCCCTCCCCTAATAAATCCTGGATCCGCGCCTGCATCAATTTACAATTATCATTGTACAAATGTATTTATATATTCATTTATTTATTCTTGTTTGATAACAAAATATGAATATAAACTCATAAACTCATAACAGCAACAAAATTAAATGTAGAAGGAAACTATCTTGCTGGGAGCAAGAAGCGCAAAAATTATCATGTATTTGCATGTACATGTCAGTGTATCATTAATATAATTCATATTGTTTAATTACATCTTGTGAAATAGTATGCATTCAAGCTTTGGGGATTTTTTGTTGGTGTATTTGTTTGAAAGAAAGCGTTTGGAGCTTATAATGCACATGTTGCAATTTCAGGTGCAACTTGGTGTTCAAATATGGAACACGCACGGCCAGGCACTAGTGTAGGAAATCTTCAAATGTTAATCAGGTATATGACTAAATTACTTGTCTGTTGCCTTACGAAAAAGTTTATATTTAGTCAGGCCTGAGTTGAGTCGCAAAACAATTATTATGTTAAAAGGAAAAAAACATATATGTGATGACATTCGAAATTCCCCGATTGGAGAGCGAGTACTCGTTTTTGTTTTTCTTCAAAACTTACTCAACTATAAATAGCTGGCCCGGATACTTGAGCCTCTCACAAAACGCAAGTATAGGCCTGATGTGTCGTCAGTGGCGTCGCTAGTCCTTTTTCAGTGGGGGGGGGGGGGGATAGAGGTCAACGATTCCCGACAAAACAAGCCACCAATTAATTACCGACAAAATCAAATGTTCCAATATCTACAAATTTAACCCTATAAACCCGGGGCCAAAGGCTAAATTGTTATGCGCAAATGGTCATTGTCGTCGACGACATCAATATACAAATTATTTCGTCAACTTAGTAAGCATCATAGCTATATATTTTAATGCAGGCGCGTAGCTATAGGATCTTATTTCAGGGAGGGGCGGTATTGAGCAAGCGAATCACTTAAAGAGTGCGCAAAGCGCTCCCTAGGTGGGGGGAGGGGATGGGTGAAAGGCATCCCACGCGAAGCGCAGTAGCTTAGACGTTCCATTAAATTATTATGAAAAGAAGACGATTTGTTGTACCGTTCTCGACTCTTAATCCTTGTCTGAATTCAGTTTCCCCATCCCACACGAAGCGCGGAGGCTTAGACGTTTCATTAAATTATTATAGAAAGAAAACAATTTGTTGTATACCGTTCTCTACTCTTAAGCCTAATTGTCTGAATTCAGTTTCTCCCCCTTTAGCGACGCCCCTGAATGTAGAGTGGCCTGAGCGGGTAGGCACAGGGCGTGGTTCTAAACTTACAGAGACACTTCGATGAAGACACCTTTATTTCATGATTGCGTGTGTTGAACTGCCATGGGCTTTACAACTTTAAACCTCCAGGGTTTATTTTGCATATATAGGGATTTACATGATCATTTATATAATAAAAGGAAATAATGAATATTCAAATATCATAGGTAGCAAATAAAGGATGACTAGCAGAGGAATGAAAACAAACAGATAGGAGAGGATGATCAAGCATAATGATGTGCACCAATCTATACATGTGAATTACTAAGTAGCCTGTTCACACTACAGCTCTACAATAACAAAGCATTTGTAGCCTTACTTTTAAGCAGTTGAAGAAATTAATAAAAGTAGGCCTACTTGAAGAAATCGTTGAATTATAAGATATTCAGTTTATTTTATTAAGTATGACAAAACACACATTTAACACCTTTGGAAAAAATAATACCCCAGGAACGTGAAAAACAAAACTTTTATTGTCACACATGCCTATAATCGGACATATTTAAAAACGGAAATGTGGCACTTTGTCTTTGTCTTTAATTTGCACCTGAAAATAAATTCTTTGTTCCTCGTCTATGTCATCGCGGCGAAAAATTTCAGACTTTTCTTCTTTTCATGCAGCCTCAGACAAATGTGCCAAAGAAGTTCTGTCTTCTTGTATTCCTGAAAACAAAGTTTGGGCAATAGTTTTCAAGTTCAGTTTATCTTTACGAGATTTCGTGTAATATTAAGCTTTGGTTGAGATTTCTTTGGGTCATTGTACTTATCAGAGAAGTTTTGATCCGTTTCAAGACAGAGAATGTTCTCTCGCAAGTTGCCGTTGTAACCGGGATTGTAAGGTAAATGAGAAGAAGGATGTGCACCTCTGAGAATGATCTCTGATAGATTGGACTGTTGTTGAAAATCTCACAGATTGTTTTAATGTATATTTGATAGGTTTACTCTCATCGTCGCACACGTCTTGGAGGCTTGTTAGCTGCCGAGTTAATGCTACAAAGGCAATATCTCCGGCATACACTTCCCTCAACTCATCAGCACGAACAAAATATTGGGGAGGGGGCTCATGATAACCGAGCCCGGCTGAAATATATATATATATATATATTTTTTTTTTTTTTTTTTTTTTTTTTGGGGGGGGGTGGTTCAATGATATCCGGGCCCCTCAAAAATATCGGGGGGCTCCGTGATGTTATCCGAGCCCCACACAAATATCGGGGGGCTCCGTGATTTTATCCGAGCCCCACCAAAAATACTTGAGGGGGGGGGCTTATGATATCTGAGCCCCACCAACATAAGGGGGGGGGGCTCAATGATATTAGAGTCCCTCCAAAATATTTGGGGGTTTAAATGATATCCGAGATCTACCAAATATATTTTGGGGTCAATGATAAGCGAGATCCGATGTCTGAGCCCCCCCCCCCTCTCTCCTCCCTAAATAAATATTTATAAAATGTTTATATTTGAATGGTACGTCTGTAGATTATAGGTATACATGAGTTTCATGCCTAGAATATAATCATTGGGGAGGAGGGGGTTCATGACTCAATGATATCTAAGCCCCACCAAAAGATTGGAGGCTCAATTAATGATATCTCTAAGCCCCGCCAAAAATATTGGGGGGGGGGGGGCTCAATGATCTCTGAGCCCCCCCCCCCCCCAATATTTTTTTTCTGCGCCCCCCCCCCCCCCAATCCCCCTCCCCCTCCCCCCGATTCCTAAGCGTAATTACAGTTCAATGAAGTCTATTTTTTAAACTTAAAGGGATTGGGTAACTTTGTTTTAGGTTCTGAAACAAAAAATCCTGGAATGATAGTTAGGGCTAGTTCTGATCGGAAAACGACCCAAATATCGGAGTATGGCAAGCTGCCCCAGGGCCTTTTCATATATACGGATCAGAGAAAAAATACTTTAAACATTTCGGGGGTTACTTTTATGACTTTCGGGGGCTCTTTTTGGCATTTCGGGGGCTAATTCACCCCGAGCCCCCGTGTTTTTTTCCTCCTGATACGGATAAGTGAGTGCCCTGATGGGTCTACTTCTGACACGTGTTTTTAGCCCTTCTTTCTTTACTTTTCCCTTTCCTTTCTTTTTTCTTTCCTTTCATTTCCTATTTTTTCAAAGAGGGGGGGGGCGGGTCCATCGCCCCCGTATATCCGCGCCTGAGTGACACCCACACAACTAACCTTATTTATTACCGAATAAAAAAAATGAAGAAAGAGCCCCTCGACACCATAGGTGTAAGTATTCAGCCAGTTCCTATCCCCCCCCCCCCCCACCAATATAAACTTTAAAAGTGATTATTTTTTTCTAATTTTTGCTCATGTAACCGTAATTAAATGCCCATACCCCTGAGCTAATTCCGGAGGCTCTGCCCCCTGGACCCCATCTTGGGCCCTAAGGCTGGCCCCTGGATGCTAATCTGACCTTAATTGTAATGTCTAAAACCCCTGCGCTTCCGGGGGCTCCGCCCCTTGGACCATACGCCAATTAGTGACCTGCCAGTGTCATGAATATGGTATTAAAATATGCTCATCTGACCGTAAGTACGAAGCCACGTACAATCGATTACAACAGTAATGTGGGGCCAATATCACGAGTATGCCTTCATAGAATAAATGTTTTAAAGAAAATATTCACTTCTACTTTCAAAAGGACTGGCCCATTTGCTTTAAAAAATTGTAAAGAGTTATTATTATGTAATTTCTAGAAAAAATGCCAACCACATGATTTACAATGAGTCTAAATACATTGATTTGCCGAGTTTCTTCCTTTTTATCAAATATACACGTAAAACAATGGGGGGACAGACTGCGCGGATAGCAATCCGCACGGATCGTCCCTCGGACGATCCGTGCGAGCAGAAAACCGCATATTATGTCCGACGGACAAACGAAACTGGTAGGACAAACGGCCCGGTCACACCGGCCGGCGTATTTTTTATTTACACGCTAGCGAGGGGAATTTCTCGATTAATTCCAATGAAACCGCTTAAAATTCCAATTTACATCCAGGAGAAAGTTTGCTTAACTTTTTCTTGAAACACTTGAACGGTTATGGAAACTGTTTGTGTTTCTAATCTCCAAATATTAATATTATTCTGCATCAAATATAAAACATTGATTTCTACTGTGATATGTAAAGGCACGAACTTACGTTAATACATACACATATTTTTTTGTAACCAAGAAGGTGCACCATGGTAATACATTTAACAAACACATGAACATGTTACCTAGACAACTCATCACCATAGCCATTGTAAAACCATATATTAATGATACATGTAAAATATAGATTGAAGCAATTCTCGTCGATTGGCTGTATCCTGAGTGTGATTTATATAATGGATTTTGAGTAACATTTGCATCTACCTGTAGTTGAAGAATAGATACAGTGTATAACATCAATTAAGTTGGAGTTCAATTGGAAGGAAGTAACGAGGAATATTGAAGCAAGGGAGACTGGGAGATGAGGAAAGCAGGAAGTTAGAAATTGAGAGATTACTCGCGTGATAGCCTTGCATTAATGAATCCTTTATATAATGTTGTCTTGAGAGAAAGTAGACGATTTTTTTTTAAATTGGAGATTAGTGCAAGCATTAGATATATTGGAAATAGAATTAATGAGAAAGTTATTTTTATCGAGATCAATACATGGGGGGGGGGCACCATCAAAATAGGGCACTTTCTGGAATATAAGGTGCACCTACAAAGGGAAACATCAAAATGTAAATCTACCCTATTAAGACATTGATAGACGTACGCGTAACGCATGTCACACACAGAAAAATGAGAAGAAAAGAAAGCATAATTTTTTTTTTTAAGAAGATAGAGAAAAAAGAGAGAGACAGAGAGAGGGAGAGAAAGAAAGAAAGAAAGAAAAAAGGAAGAACATGAAACTTAACTTTACACTTAGGCCTACATATTACATTTCCGACTGAGTTGGCTCGATATGTGCTTAAGTAGTCTGCGGACGAAAGTACAACAATACGAAAACAGAAGTTATATGAAATTGTCTTTAAGAGAGAAAGAGAGGTTAAATTCTAAAATGAAATGAAAGGGGTTATGTGACTCTCAAGGAGGAAATTACAATTTCTATCGCTCATGACGACTATTTGGAATTTCCTAATTTTTTTTAAAGTTCAAGAACTTCCTGGGGCTCCGCCCCATGCAAGACTCCCGGCAACAGCAAATTATTTACACAATTTCTTGCTGTCTGCTGCCTCGAGATCACTGGAGCGAAGAAAGGTAACATATAGCAAGAATCCCTATTCAGTGAAGGATTTATCCCTTTTATTATTAAAGACTCCCGACAAAGGCTCTCCCTGCAAAATTGGAGAGAGTTTTATGTAGTTTAAGCTTCTAACAACCACGCCCGTGGACCTTTTATTATTTACACAAAGGTAAAAGTGTATCGCAAGAATCCCTATTCAGTGAAGGATTCATCCTTTTTATGCAGATGCTTCTTCTACCATTCTTGACCAGAAGTGCGTTTCAAACTCAATGATATGGGCATCATCCCATTGAATGTTGTGTCCAGTGTTACGGGTTTGTTTTGCTACTTGCTGCCTAATCTGAGGGCTCTGTTGTGCTCTTTAAAAAGAGGACACAATAGGGGCGGCGCAATTTAAATATCAAGGAATGTATTAGAGTTCATTTCTAAAATGAAATGAAAGGGCTATTTGACTCTCAATAAAAACTCTAATCCATCCCTTGAAATTTAAATTGCACTGCCCCCATTCAGTGTGCCATTTTCAAAGAGCACAAAAAGGCTTCAGATTGAAGATTCCATCTCATAAAATCGTCTATAAGAGAGAAAGAGAGTTTATTTCGAGAGAAAAAATGAAATGAAAGGGCTATTTGACAAGAGTCCTTTCATTTCATTTTAGAAATAACCTCTTTTTTCTCCTAAAGACAATTTCTCTCTTGAAAAGGCTCTGCCAGACCCCTCAAGCTCTGCCATGTTGTATGGATCCATTAGAAAGCAAAATAAGCCTACTCAATAATTGATATATATTAAAACGTCATAGCCAGGGCTCAAATTAATTTTTTGTCCACGGGGGCTCTTCCCCCCCCAAAAAAAAAGAGCCCCCGTGAGCCTTCTCACGGGGGCTCTTTTAGTACTGACGGGGGCTCTTTTTTATACAAATATCCATTGAATTGGTACCTACATGTATGATACTCCTCAATTATTTGCTATTTCATCATTATCATTCCAATCAGCATTTTCCCTCTTACAAATTTACAAGCTACATAGCTGTTACTGGCCTGTGTATATAATATATACGCATACAACACTGATCTTTATGATGTCTTTAACGTGACATATCTTCTTCTCCCCTTGCAAACGAGAAAGAAAACAAGGTCATTAAAAGGGATTAAGCGACAAATAATGATTGTGATTCAAATTGATGCGAATATTATTTTTTTGAATAAGCACTGCTATTCACCCGAATCTTCTTTGTACAAACAACTTTTACAAATCTCAGTCATGCTTACTGAGTTGAGACTCATAGCGATTCATCCAAATAAGAAATCCAAGTAAGAGGCATTTTGAAAGTTTTAAGAAAATTCTTTCAAATTCCAGGATATTGGGTGTTCTTTTTCAGGAAACTCTATTTAAACGAGTGGAAGCACTAGCGGTTCTGTTTTTTTAAACTGTAACAATTCTCATTTAACAAGTGTCATTTCGGACCTTACAGCTTTCATAGAAATCGCTTCTGGACCGTCAAAGAAAAAGTTTGAGAACCCCTGGTCTACGCATTATACACATCAGGACCAACTTGACAACTTGACAAAAATGTGAGGGAGGTTCGACCCCCCTCCCCCCTCCCCCTCCCCTCCCCCTCCCCCCTCCCCTCCCCCCCTCCCCCCCCTCCCCCCCCCCCCCTCCCCCCCCCCCCCCCCCCCCCCCTGCGTACGCGCCTGCATGTGCATCCCTTCCTCCTTATTCCCTTATCCATCGTTACGGTCACTACCATTTGAGTTGGGCCGGCCCCCTCCTTAATAACGACTCCAAAGCCATCAAGAATGACCCCATAATTTATAGATTACCATTCTGCCGTTCTTTGGAGGGGCCGGGCGCGGCCTTTTCAGAAGTGTTTCTACACTAACCTTTTCATGCACTCCGGCTTAACATGAACAAGCATGCTAAGATTGTTTTGAAAAGAAGCATAATTTCGACCCAGTTTCGCATAACCTAAAAATAAGAATACGGCCAGTCACCCCTTCCCCCTCCCCCTCCCCTCAATGCATCCGCCTTCACGCACCCCCTTCCCTTGTCTTTCCCTTATTCGTCGTTACTGTCACTATTTTTTAGTGCCATTTCGTTGTCTTTCTTTCTCCCCGGCTCCTCTCTTCTTTTTCTTTCCTCTTTTTTGAACTCTCTCTCTTTTCTTTACTTTTTTGTTCTCTTTTCTTTTATCTTCTCCTTTTTCCCCCTTTTTTTCCCTTCTTTTTTTCTTTCTCTTTTTTCCTTCTCAATTTTTTTTGCTTCGCCAATAGGGGGGGCCGCGGCCGTTTCGGCCCACCCCTGGATCCGCCACTGCATGTACTTTGAGAAATCATGTAAACAGCTCACCGAGTTTTCCCCATGAGGAATTTATAGTGCTTCATTTCTTTCTTGAAATGACGCATAGAATGCCACACCCTGTTTAGCTGGAGGGACTGTGTGCAAAGCAGCCATTATCTGCAAATCATGAAACAAACTGCAATATCAAAGTGAATAAAATTTTACGAGCAGTAGGCGTACTTAAATTTGAAAAACAAGTTTTGTATTGAATATAAGTCTAAATACACGTATAGATTTATACTTTTCTGTGTTCATCGTTACTTGCATGCTGATTGTACACATACGATTTAAATTGTAGGCGTTGAAATGCATCTGAGATTGTATTAATGAAAGCACAGTGGATGCAGGCGCGTACGCAGGGGGGGGGGTAGGGGGTTGAACCCCCCCCCCTTTGGTAATTTTATGTGTGTATTTTTGAGGAAAACCCCCTAAACCCCCCCCTTTTTTTTTTTTTTTTTATTATAAAAAAAAAAGTGTCCTCTTACCCCCCCCCCCCCCCCCCCCCCCCCCCTCCCCGCCCCGGTTATTCAGCGGCTGGCTGAGTCGTTGCGAAATTTTCGGCCCGATTTGAAAAAATCCTGCGTACGCCACTGAGTGGATGTAATGATAAGGAACATAAAATATAGCGTTTACTTGTCTCACGTGTGATATATTAAAGAAATACAACAAGCATGCATTATTATCAACACTGCCCAATGGCAAAACAGGAGTAATTTGCTTCCTCATTAATTTTTGTGAGTTCGGGCCAAGGTGTGTGCCAAAATAATATGTTTATCACACCTATAATGTGAACAGATACTGATACTGATACTGATACGGGCTAAAGACAATGTGGTATCGGCACATTTAGATCGGGTATTTGTATAGAGGTATTCCAAAATGACATTCTGATAATCAACATTTTGTTCTGTTATCATAATTATGTATATACGCATAATACAACTGATCTTTATGATTTCTTAACGTGACATAGCTTCTTCTCCCCCTGCAATAAAAAAGAAAACAAGGTTATTTAATAAAAGGATCATGCGACAAAATGATCATTGTGATTCAAATTGATGCAAGGATTTTTTTTGTATAAGCATGGACCTATTACGTAATAGGTCCATGGTATAAGCAATGCTTTTCACCAGAATCTTCTTTGTAAAAACGACTTTTACAAATCTCAGCCATGCAATTCTGCCACTGTGTTGTAAGATCACTTTCATATTAGGAGAAGTGTATTCTTTAATGAGTATTTTAAATTGAATGGAACGTCTCAACTCAGTAAGCATTGCTGAGATTTGTAAAAGTTGTTTTTACAAAGAAGATTCTGGTGAATAGCAATTAAGTTATTCAAGCAAAATATTCGCATCAGAATCACAATAATTATTTGTCGCTTAATCCCTTTTAATGACCTTGTTTTCTTTCTCGTTTGCAAGGGGAGAAGAAGATATGTCACGTTAAAGACATCATAAATATCAGTGTTGTATGCGTATATATTATATACACAGGCCCCGCGGAACATCAAAGTGGGGGGGGGGGGGCTAAAGTATTTACGATCAGGTAGAGGGTAGCGAGCGTAAATTGGTGTGGGGTGTTCAGGGGGCGGAGCCCCAGGAAGCTCAGGGGTTTTAGGCATTTAATTACGGTCAGAGAAGCACAAATATTTTGATGCCGCATTTGTGTCACTGGCAGGTCGGGGGGGGGGGGCGTTTTTCTTTTTGTTTTTTTTAAAGATAAAATTTACGTTACTATCCTAATTGTTACCGGTTTGGGAGGCTAGGGGGGGGCCGGGCCGGTAGAATCGGCCCGTGGATCCGCGCCTGTTGTTTAATAAAAGAAAAAAGAAGGAACATTTGATTTAGAAGAGTTAACAATTTCGGTAAATGCCAACAGTCTGTTTCTTGAAGAAAAGTGCCAAGTGCTTGTAAACAGGTATTTTACTGGATGTTTAATTTCCATGCTGACACCAACCCTAATCCGTTAATGGTCATCATGGGCAACAAAATTAATGTCATAATAGCCTTGGACAATGTTTATATATGTCTACAACTGTCATGTTTATATCACTATCAATGTTATATGTAGAGAGCAGCCTTTTTGAGGAGTCTAGATTGAACCTCAATAAATTGAAGACATACCTTTCACATCTCTCTCAAAAGTCTGGCATTTCTTTGTAAAGTGTGGCTTGTATGCGCGAATGCTATTATACAACAAAAAACAAGGTTACTTGTTCTCTATAGCCTGAACTCACTGGCGTACTGGTGGGGGGGCTAGGGGGGGGGGCGCCAGCCCCCCCTAATAAAATTGAATCATGACTTATTTTCAATTCCATATAGAAGTGATGTATAAATGTTCGTGATATCACATTCTGTTGCAAACTGACACATTCCCAAATGGCCAGGAAGAGCATATGTTTTGTTATAGACACTAAGGGGCCGTGGCCACTAACAGTAACACTAGTAAAAAAAAAATCCTTCCAGAAGCAACTGTGACAAGCACTGCCGGGCGTTCCATACTTACATCATGTAACACTGCACATGTACCCAGTGGCGGATCTAGCCGGCGGGAAGAGGGGGGGGGGGGGCCCAATCCGTGAGAAAATATTAGTTGCAACTCTTTTTTGATGTTGTTGACCCGTCAGCCCCCCCCCCTCCGTGGATCCACGCCTGCAGAGGAGCCAGTCGTCGACAAGGGGGGGGGTGGGGGAGGGGGAGCCAAATCTTAATACAAAATTTAGCGCCGACTCAGCCGGCCAGCGAATAAGCGGGGGGGGGGGGGGAGCGCTTCTTTTTTTTCTTTTTTTGATCGAGTATTTGAGGAAAAATTTAGCACCGAATCAGCCGGTCAGTGAATAATTTTTTTTTTTGGGGGGGGGGAGGGGCGCTTTTGTTTTTGTTTTAAAAAAGGTTAACTTTACGTTATTATCCTATTTTTTTAATCTTTTTTGGGGGGGGGGACTGAATTCAGACAAGAACACGATACAACGAATCGTCTTCTTTCTCTGATAATTTAATGAAACGTGAAAGCTCCCGCGCTTCGCGCGGGATGGGCGAATATGAATTCAGACAAGGATTAAGAGTAATAGTTTAATGAAACGTCAGAGTTTCCGCGCTGCGCGCGAGATGGGCGAAAATGAATTCAGACAAGGATTAAGAGTCGGAACCGGTACAATGAATCGTCTTCTTTCTCTAATAATTTAATGAAGTGTCTAAGCTTCCGCGCTTTGCGCGGGATGGGCGAAGATGAATTCAGACAAGGATTAAGAGTAATAATTTATTAAGACGTCAAAGCTTCCGCGCTTCGCGCGAGATGGGCGAAAATGAATTCAGACAAGGATTAAGAGTAATAGTTTAATGAAACGTTAGAGTTTCCGCGCTTCACGCGAGATGGGCGAAAATGAATTCAGACAAGGATTAAGAGTCGGAACCGGTACAATGAATCGTCTTCTTTCTCTAATAATTTAATGAAGTGTCAAAGCTTCCGCGCTTCGCGCGAGATGGGCGAAAATGATTTCAGACAAGGATTAAGAGTCGGAACCGGTACAATGAATCGTCTTCTTTCTCTAATAATTTAATGAAGTGTCTAAGCTTCCGCGATTCGCGCGGGAGGGGAAAACTAAATTCAGATAATAACACGATACAACGAATCGTCTTCTTTCTCTAATAATTTAATGAAACGTGGAAGCTTCCGCGCTTCGCGCGGGATGGGCGAAAATGAATTCAGACAAGGATTAAGAGTAATAATTTATTAAGACGTCAAAGCTTCCGCGCTTCGCGCGAGATGGGCGAAAATGAATTCAGACAAGGATTAAGAGTAATAATTTATTGAAACGTGAAAACTACCGCGCTTCGCGCGGTAGGGGGGGGGGGACTGGATCCAAACAAGAATTAAGAGTCGAGAACGGTACAACGGATCGTCTTCTTTCTCTAATATTTAATGAAGTGTCAAAGTTTCCGCGCTTCGCGCGGGAGGGGGGAGATAGAAAAATAACTTAGTTCCTGGCCCCGGGTTTATAGGGTTAAATTTGTAGACATTTGGATATTGGCTATAATATATTTGTCGGTAATTGGTTGCTCGTTTTGTCGGTAATTGGTGGCCTCTACTCCCCTCCCCACTCCCCCATTGACAAAGATCTAGCGACGCCCCTGATAACGACACAGTTTATACACTCGAGAAATGTTTGCAAATACTACTGATGAAGTACCGGACCATCGTGTTTGTGCATTGTGCGGCATCAATTAAAGCATATACAGTTGCTCATAACGGTGGAATATTTTTTTTTATCCCAATTTATGGAATTATTTTAAAAATAATTTAAAAATACTAGATCTAGATATATAGTATACAGTCTCAGATTGTATTGAATAAATTTGACAATATGTGTTTTGCGTGACTGCTAAAGCATGTATATTATGCTACTATGTTTATCAACCAGGGGACCTATGCCCTTAAGTCATAAATGACAGTAATGAGGATTAATGCCTCACAAAAGGGCACTAATATAGCACATCGACACGGTGTTGATCCTGGGGCCTCACAGTTACGAGGCCATTGCTTTGTCACTGAACCATGACTGTACGCAGGGGGCTAGGGTAGGGGGCAGTTTCCATAAATTAAAAAAAGAAAAGAAAATGCAATAAATTTTCAATAATTTATTGCATTCTACCCGGTCCCCAACATAAAAAAATCTTCTGTGTGCCCATGCCTTGAGCCATAATGCATGGCCGTCCAGAGTATTTTTTTATGTTGGGGACCGGGGTAAAATGCAATAAATTATTGGAATATTTATTGCATTTTCTGTGTTTTTTTTAATTTATGAAACTGCCCCCTACCCTAGCCCCCGCTGCGTACAGTCATGGTTCAGTGACAAAGCAATGGCCTCGTAACTGTGAGGCCGAGGATCAACACCATGTCGATGTGCTACATTAGTGCCCTTTTGTGAGGCATTAATCCTCATTACTGTCATTTATGACTTAAGGGCATAGGTCCCCTAGTTGATAAACATAGTAGCATAATATACATGCTTTAGCAGTCACGCAAAACACATATTGGCAAATTATTATTCAATAAAATCTGAGACTGTATACTTTTATCTAGATCTAGTATTTTAAATTATTTTTAAAATAATTCCATAAATTGGGATAAAAAAAAATATTCCACCGTTATGAGCAACAGTGTACAACGTCTCAAGACGTGACAGATCACTTTCTCTAACTTCTAACCAATCAGAAGGCCTCGTTTTTTCTCCAAGAAGTGCTGGTGGACATTATGCGCCAAATGTGGTTCTCAAATTGCAAAAGATCCCTACTATTGGAAGGGGTAGGAGAAAGCAATTTTACGTCATATTGCTCCAGGAAGTGCCTGAAAATGCGTCTAATTGGCTCTAAAATTGCAAATGCTTCTTACTCTGGGAGGGGGCCAGAACCCCCTCCCAGACCCACCCCCGCTTGGTCGCTCCGCTCCCTCGCCGCTAAAGCCCTGTTCTGTCGCTTCATCGTTTTTCATATATTTAACCCCATGCCATTTTATGCCCCCCCCCCGGTAAGAAATTCCTGGATTTGCCACTGATGCCCATACCCCTTGAGCTTCGGGGGCTCCGCCCCCCTTGACCCCCGCCGGGGCTTTGCCCCTCGACCCCACTTTGCGAAACGTTCAGCGGAGCCTGCATGTTAGAGTGGGGTGCTGCGGATTTTTTTTTTTGTCAGCCCCCCCAAACGTTTTTGCTCATTACGCCACTGCCTGAACTAAATATCTTGTGTGCACAGAGCATGACTGATACATTTCTTCGATTATGAGCATTTAGCTCCAAACCTTTGGATATGCTATAGGCCTATTTATTCCTCAAAAGATCCGGAGGTTTTGTTCATTGCATCCAGAAAACATCAGGTTCTCGCTTTTGTGTTCATGATCTTCTCGATATGGCGTCAGAACGGTCAAAACGAATAGCAGAGGTAAGTATCAAGAAGCTTCTTCAACATTATTAACTCTCTATTTCACAAGAGCCAGTGAAATAGTGCTAGCCACTATAGATTAAGTCAATATTTTCCTTCCAAAGTATGTATTATCTGTGAAGCACTTAGATCTTTAAGAGGACAACCTGGTAACCTGACAGTCTCTGAATCCTCAGAGCACACGTCAATTTTAGAAAATTTCATCATGCGCTGAAGTTTGTCATCGCCATCAAAGTCCTGTGAGTTAGATCCGTTACCTACTTGGTTGATAGGGAAGAATCTTGATCTCTGTTATAACAAATATAATTAATTTGTCTTTGGAAGTCGGTACCTTTCCAATCGTTTTAAGAATGCCGGCACAGTTAGACCTCTGATAAAGAAATCCTCATTACATCCTGAAGATCTGAAGAATTATCTCGAAAAGGGCCAAGTATAATGCTTAGTTTTTTAATTGCTTGTCACTACCACACAAACTAAGCACACCTTGTCATTCGAAAGATTTTATCATAATACACAATATTTCAGAGGTGTTTTTTTTTTTTTTTTGTAGTGTACACCCCTAAATCGGATTTTGTGAATAATATTTTAAGAAAACCTTAAACCACTATGAATGTGGTGACACATGAAATAGAATTAAATTATCCATATTTTGATACCAATTTAAACAGAATTGGGTTAATGGATATCGAACATTAAGTAAAACCCATATTTTTGTGATTTGTTTTCGAAATATCGTATTTTATCAAAAACCGTTATTTTCCATAATTGTGTCATAAACTTTTTAGGAATTTGCCCATGTACACGGACAATATCCTGTGCACAGGAGAGGCTTATGTCTCTTTTCAGTGAAAAATTATAGCAACCAAAGTTTTTGATTTGATTTCCAGAAAGAAAGAAAAAAAAGAAAAAATTGCCCCCATGTCTATTAACTGTATTACTTTTATTATTGCATTGATGACGTGTTTGGTGTGTTTACATCGAGTTTTAAAGATAAGTTTTAAATAAAATCTCTAATCACCCATGGATATGGTGTCAAAAGATGGATACTTAAAATACCTTCAAGTTGATATCAATTTCATTGAGTTATGTAGTGGGTGAAATACCAATTTTGAGCCAAAAAGGTGCTTAATTTTTTGTAAATATTTTCCCCCTCTAATTTGACCAGTATCTCGGTATATTAACTGGACAAAAGTGATTGGACATTTAGTAGTGGAGAAAGTTCAAATGATTTGGAATGCTGAATGTAATTCATAAGTCTTCTTCTGTACTATGTGATGTTTCAGGAAATATGGGCATTGGCAGTTGCCTCCCCCCCCCCCCCCACCCACACACACACTAACAATTATTCGTTGGCACCCCCTCCATCCGACTACTTAGTAAAATCTTGTCATGGTAAAGACAGATTTTTAGCATATTTCAGCATAATCAAAGAAAGATAACTAAACAAATACTGATTGTGATTTTAATAGCTGGGATTATATAGACAGCCCACGAAAATTGCCCATTAACCTGACATGCCGGTCTTGTGAATCCATGCCATGCAGAATGCCGGAGCGTTAATGTGGTGTAAATTCTGTTCAATACATATCATATAGAAATGAATAATATTACATATCAGATTTGCCCCTGAAGACTGATCTCTAAGGTGTTCCTCCTTTAATTTTGTTTAGTTGCGTTAATATAGCTGGTACCTTTCTTCTTTCAAATTAAAAAAATTATTTGCTAAGTTGGAAGAAAAAATCTTATCTTACAACCATTAGAATACAGTTTATTGACACCACGTCAACTCAAAAGTTTGATAAACATTTTATCCTAGCATTTCACGAAAAAAATCTTCAAAACTCAAATGAGCGATTTTTCCTTTTTTTCATATTGAATATTCTTTAATCTGGTCAGGAAATTCAAATTCTATGTTTTTTTTCGTATGAATAACTTTTTCATTTTCTAAGTTACATAAATGAATTCTTTAACTTTTGTTTAAAAAAAAATAAAAATTGTGCATCATACATTGTGATTCAATTCTCAAACATTCATCCCACACCTATTTTCAGAATAAACATTGTCTTCATGTCTTATGCCTTAATTTATTCAAAAATTCAGAACTAGTTTGCGTTCTAAACACGTCTGGGTAGTTTTGAATCTCAATTTTTTACTTTCAAAGAAGGATGGCGGGGGTTGGTGAAACGTTCTTAAACCAATCCAGGATGTGCCAGGATGTACACTTTACCAAATATAGGGACTCAATCATTCCAAGATTTCTCCCACACTTACCCCCACAGTAAATGCATAATGCTGCATTTATCCATAATTTTTCTTCAAAATTAGGAAAAAAATTGCATTATAATCGTGTCTTGGTGATTAAAATCTACTTATGATGAGGGAAAGACTCTTTCCCCAACCTGCATGTATTTTTGATATATCCAACTGTTTTTTTCAAAAAGGAAAAATATTGTGCATCATTAACTCGTCTGGAGAAAAAAAACCCACATCGTTCCCATAATCATGGAAGACCTGTAAGCAGGGTCTTCTTTCCATTTTCTTCAAAGTTTTATTTGGGTCATTGGCTGATTTAAATGAACAATTGGATTTTCTGAATACAAAAAAAAAAAAAAAAAACCCAATGTTCTCAGCATCCCCTTCATTCTCTGAATATCCTTCAAATCGCTCTTAAAGTTATAACATGGTGTGCATCATAGCAAGCCTAAACAATTATACAGAATCTATCCATGTATGTGCCTCCACCCCTTTTTTTTGGCTGGCGTTCTGGATAGCCAAGATAATAGGGACTTTTAGATTTGCACAACGACAACGTGGATTGCTACGATCGACGTCCTTTTAATGCATTGCCTTGAATGGACGTCACACGTATCAGGCCACGCAAATCTAAAAGTCCCTAATGCCTATCTTGTCAGCAAACTACGTTCGCATCAGCCCCTATGCAAAATGTTATCGTGATGCTATAGAAAATACTGAGTATTTAAGGGTGTGTCTGTTTTGCTGACTAGAGACTCTAATCCTTGCCTTGAAATTAATCGCACTGCCACCATTGTGTGCTTCTTTCAAAGAGCACAAAAAGCCCTTAGATTGAACATTCCATCTACTTCAGCAAAACAACCACGCCCTTAAAGGGAGTATATCATGACGAGACTATGTGTCTTTCCTGTGGCCCTACTCGGGGCCAATCGGGTATAATACGACTACGGACGATGCGACCGCAGCATTCACGTCCTTTCAACATACGTGAAACCGAAGCGTGAGGAGAACTTCGGTCTGTTTCGCGAACATAACCCAGTTTAGCGCGCGCTGACCCAGTTAATCAAGTAGGCTAGCTAGTCTGCAGGCACAGACCCTAATTTGACACTTTATCAACAAATCATTGTGCCTTGAGAGAAGTCTAGCCCAGCTACCTACTGGTTTATAGGCGTTTTTTATTCACAACTTGCTAGGCCGTCGTCTCTTTCCAAAATTATTAATTTATTGAATTTTCTCTCTAAAAAAAGTTATAGAGTCTAAAAAGAAAAAAAGAGGAAGGAAAGAGGATGGAAGGAGAAAGAATCCTAAAAATAGTCATTTATGACATGAAATTGTACATATATGTATATATATAAATAATTCATAAAATAGTGTGTGGCAAAAATAGTCAACTGTGACTG
Source organism: Strongylocentrotus purpuratus (assembly GCF_000002235.5). Classification (NCBI taxonomy): domain Eukaryota; kingdom Metazoa; phylum Echinodermata; class Echinoidea; order Camarodonta; family Strongylocentrotidae; genus Strongylocentrotus; species Strongylocentrotus purpuratus. Next base: position 14,466,415 of record NW_022145595.1, read on the forward strand.
ATTGCCAAACAAAAACAAATCAAGAAGAAGAAGAAGGTTGTGTCAGGAGCAGCTTCAGTACATGGCCTATGGTAGTCTTATAGTGCAGACTCACTTTTACGACTGACCAGGGTTTGTGCTTGCAGACTATAGGCTAGCTACATTCGTTTACGTGCAGTTGTTTAAAAGAAGACGTAGATGGCGTCAACCAGTAATTCCCATGATACACTTCCTTTAATACTGGACACAACATTCAATGGGATGATGCCGACATTATTGAGTTATCCGTCTGGATAAATAGGATTTATCCTTCACCGAATAGGGACTCTTGCTATACATTGTTACCTTTCTTCGCTAAGTCGCTCAAATGATCTCGAGGCAGCAGACAGCAAGAATTATTGTGTAAACTGATAAAAACAAAGTCCACAGGAGTGGTTTTTAGAAGCTTAAAGGGCCACTCTAATCAAAACGGGCTAAAATGAATGGAAAAAAGACATGTAGTATAATTTTTGAGGGAGATTCCGAACATGACAACGATTTTTCTTAGAAAACATCAATAATTCTGGAATTTAGCTTTAAAAATGACGACTCAGAACGCGCAGAAAAAAGCCCAGTGTCGGTGATGCCGCATTTTACGTCACTGCAGATGCCTCTCCGGTGAAATGAAGGGTGATGTAGGCATTAAAATGTCTTTAAAACGGCTAACTATGATATTTATTAAAGAAAAAAAAAGACATTTATCCGAAAAAATAATATGCACCTGATAATCCCAGTACGTTTTTGGCAATTTCGTCATTCCTAATTATGATATTATGAAATTATCAAATCGGACATGCCCGCAATGACGTTAAATGCGTCATCAAACCACGTTACCGTATTACCCTTTTTTCGAAGGGTGTAGTCCAACAAGCATGAGAACTGTGTAAAATGGATGGCTATTATCTCTTTTTGGTCAATTTAGAGATTTTCTGAAAAATCAGAGGCTGGAATATTAATAAGAAGAGGTGTATTCATGTTTTGAAAGGCTATGTTAGTTGGGTTAGAGTGGCCCTTTAAACTACCTAAAACTCACACTCAATCTCTCCTAAGGACAATTGTAAACAACAGCGGGTTGTCTTGGGAACCACTTCTATCTTTAATAATGGGGTCCAGGGGTCCGCCTTAGGGCCCCTGGATAGCCGTCGTTAGCGATACAAACGCTAATCCACCCCTTGAAACGTAGATCTGTAATTGATACCTATTGTTCAGGGGGGGGATGATCTATTCATTCATCCCCCCCCCCTGAACAATTGGTATTACGTAAGGATTGACGCCCATGCCTTGAAATGTAAATTGCACTGCCCCCATTGTGTGCTCCTTTCATAGAGCACAACAAGCCCTTAGATTGAACATTCCATCTCATTCAGCAATTATGATTCCAGAACCTTGCAGCTAGTACACACCAATACTTATATGCTAGATGATCAACCTTTTCTGATCGATTCCACAACGTTTCTTTCACAATGGAATCGCATGACCATAACTGGTCTTTACCTTTACTTAAATGCACAAAACCCCTGAGCTTCGGGGGACTCAGACGCCCCGTGACCCCCCGTCAGGGCTTTGCCCATGGATGGTGGACCCACGCCAATTTACGCTCTAACCTGATCGTTAATACTTAAGCCCCCCCCCCCCACAAACACTTTGAAAAACGTTCCGCGGGGCCAGCATGTAACATGTAAGAGTGGTGGTAAAGCGGATTCTTTTTCTGCCCCTCCCCCTCCCCTCCCCCCCCCCCCAAAAAAAAAAAACAGTTTTGCTCATTACGCCACTGGGTGGCCTCAATTGAGAGGCTGCTACTGACAAAGACAGTTTAGACTGTGTATAATTATATTCTTGGACATGCTTTTGCCAACCATGTATTTTAAAAGCTTATCCGTAGTAGATTTTCTTTCCAATTAGGACACGGTGGCTAGACAGCGGGGTATGCATTTAGTTACACTCTAAGCGCTTTTTACACTGCATGGCTTTTTCGGATTTGAAAATTTTACATGATTCTGTAGTCGGCCAAACAAGACAATCCAAACACGGTGAGTTCAAACAGATCTTGGGTTATCAGCGAAAAAGCAGATTAACCAGATCCATAGTCGGGAGTCTTCAATTTCTTGTAAAATATCCATATTTATACCCTTCCAGTGGGACAGATGAAAATGATTGCGCAATCAGAAGGAAATAATTGAACTATAATTATGCCCTCTAAGTTTCATGGAAGAAAACACGCAACTTTTCTTGTGTGAACAAGAGAGAGGGGCTATTTGTTTGATTGTGCCTTCTCTAGTGGAGGGAGCATAAATAAGTATAACATTGATCAAATAGTCTATACAACAAAAGCTCACTTTTTTCCTTCCATTTTTAGGAACTAAAATCTTGGCAAAAACCCCCAAATAACTGCTCTGCTGGTCCAGTTGGTGATGATAGTAAGTAGACCTACTTTTGAAAATCAAGTTAATTCCATTTCCTCACAGCGAAGTGAGCATACCAATACAGAAGAAAGTGGGATTGTCTGTGTTTATACACTGTTGGTCATAATGGTGGAATAATTATTTTTACCCAAATTTATTGAATATGTTGACGATGATTTATTCCTCATAGATCTAGATAATAGTATACATTCTCAGATTTTATTGAATGACAATTGGGGTGTTTTTGGTTTGCGTGACTGCTAAAGCATATGTGTGCTACTATGCTAATCAACTAGGGGACTATACGTCCTTAAGTCATAACTGACAGCAACGGGGACGCCCCCACAAAAACAAAAAAACAAAGAAAATGCAATACATTATCAATAATTCATTGCATTTCCCCCCAGTCCCCGATTGAAAAAAATTCCTCTGTAGGGCCATGCATTATGGTGCAAGGCATGCCCGCGTAGAAGATTTTTTTTATGTTGGGGTCGGGGCAAAATGCAATGAATTATTGAAAATTTATTGCATTTTTTTTTTTTTTCTTTTTTTTTGTGGGGGCGTCGACGTACCCTAGCGCCCGCTGCGTGCAGTCATGATTCATTGGCTAAGCAATGACCTCGTTACTGTGAGCCCCAACGATCAAAACCGTGTCGATGTGCTATATTAGTGCCCTTTTATGAGGTATTAATCCCCATTTCTGTCAGTTATGACTTAAGGACATAGGTCCCCTAGTTGATTAGCATTGTAGCACACACATGCTTTAGCAGTCACGCAAAGAAAAACACTCCCCAATTGTCATTCAATAAAATCTGAGGATGTATACTAATATCTAGATCTATTAGGAATAAATCATTGTCAAAATCATTCAATAAATTGGGGTAAAAATAATTATTCCACCATTATGACCAACAGTGTACATGTAGATGTACAAAGAGAAGGCCAGCCTCAGATGCTTTATCTACACTCTTAACGCCCGTTCAAATATGAAGCGGCAACCCCCCCCCCCCTTTCCCCCAATTGTTTTTGATTTTGTTAGTGTTCAGATATGAATGGCGTGATTTGCCGCGCCTCTCATAAGTATAAGTATAAGTATAATAATTTATTGTCCTTTTCAAGAAATTTGGTTTCCACTGGTTACAGAGTAATACAATCAAATATATACATGAAACATGAGACAGTGATAAACAATTATGATAAACATAATGAATGAGGTAATAAATGAGTAAGCCACGGTATATAGGGTGGTTATAAAGATAATATCAGATTCCATTTTACAAAATATGAAGCTAAATTATTTGATATGATTATTCCATAGTAGGCCTAAATCTTAAAATGATAATAAATCCATAAATTATTATTATTATTATTATTGTTGTTATTATCAATTACTATATTCAGTAGTATAATTATTACCGACTTGGTAATGAGATGTGCATTACGGGTCAATACGCTTGTTAGGCATTATAATCTCAAGTAGAAAAACCACCTAATGATTCATACACTGTTAGCAGTAGCAGATGAAGATATAAAACAAATGTTGTAATACGGTCAGGAAAATCATCAACAAAACACGTGTATTATAAGATTGCCTGATATTCTTGTTGGTCCGATAGTATCCCTTGTTAGAACCTTTCTGTTTCGTGCAATGACCATGGATTAATTTTTTTGTTAAAGGTGCTGGGGAACCATCGTTACAAACTAATGTCAACAGTACTATTTCGCGTTTATTTTGGTTCTGGCAATTTCAAGTAATGTTATTACTTTATGAGCGAAAAGAAAGATATTGTTATTGTGAGTAAATTGTTTTGTTTCTTCTTTGCAGTGACCCATTGGCAAGGAACAATAATGGGTCCAGTAAGTATGCTTATGTTTCACAAAAAACATATTTTTTCATCTTGACTTGCAATTCACTCAAACATTAAAAAATAAACTGCTGCCGTTTCCTGCATCACAATGTATATGCAGAATATTGTGTATGATTCTTGTTAATTTGTATGATGTTTTTAATGTTTTCAATTTTGTAAATTCATTTTTAATTTAGCATTTGGCTACAATGAGTGAATACATACCTTGAATTGTTTTGAATTGTACAAGCCTTAAAGCCCCACTGTCCTACTTGTAGCTACTTGCTCCCTCTATATAGAAAACTTCCCCAATCGGTGCCTGTTGGTCCCCCATGATACTCTATTTCTTATGTTATTTGAGAGCTGAGTTGATGAGATAGGCACCTGTCAGTGACCTCGCTGTGTGGTCTAATCCCTCCTAGCCTCACTAGTGTTGATAAGCTTTAAGTTTATAATAGTACTGGGACTGCCTGTAAGAGAATTCAAATTAAAAAATAGTCATCTATTACCTGGATTGGCCCGGACACATTAATCTATGAAGACTATATACCTAATATAATTTAACCTTCAAGAAGTTATGCTAGAAAGAGCTTCACTTCTTAGCCTCGGTGTCCTAGCTTATGTTCTTGTAGTTCTTGTAGAAACAATCAAGTATTACACAGAAGTTGAACAGAATTGTGCAATTATTGATATACATATTGAAGACTAAGTCCACTCCAAAATATAATTTGCTTTTCATAGATGCAGAAAAGAAAGAGAGCAAAAGAATTCGAGTGAAATCGGATAACTAATAAGGAAGTTATGAATGTTGTTAAAAGTATGAAAAACTATGGAACTTAGAAAATTACTACACAAATTGCCAATTTGGTTATCACTTTGTGACGTCATTGCCTTACCATTTATCAATTGCTTTATATATTTTTTATCCCATTAATTTTCCCTTTTTATCCCCCAAAAAATGATTTCCCATGCCTTTGCCCGGGTTATATGATATGTATCATATTGCATGCATGACTTTTCAGAAAATCTTTTATGAACTTTGAAGATTTGAACCTATTTTCTGAATATTGTACATTCATAATCATTGATTTTTATATAAATAGTTTATCAAAATTCAAATTTTTCATGATTTAACTGAACAAAATTACTCTATATTAGTGCATCCGCACACAAACATATTAATATTAATATAACTTGGATGCTTAGTGGTGTGAGGAAATAAAAATTTTAGGGGGGACATTGGAAATTTATATCATCAATATGAAGAAAACAATTAGTGAATAATCAGGCAATGACGTCACAGACGTATGAGTGAGTTGCCAATTTGTCTTGTGATTTTCAAGGTTGTTCATGTCATTAAAAAAATCATATCTTTCTCATTAGTTATCCGATTTTGCTCAAACTTTTTTAGATTGGTTTGTCTGATTTTTCTGCCTCTATTGAAAGTAAGTTATTTTTGGAGTGGACTTGCCAACTAAAGTTACTCATACTCTTACCAAGTATTGCAACTTTTGTTATTGTTTTAAAAACCCTATCTGATGAAAATAAAACTTTATATCAATGGAAAGCTGAATGAACATAGAATACAAATAAAAGCAAAAACAAAATAGTATCCCCTTCAGTATTGCACAAAAGCAAATTGAAATCCTCAATTTTCACTCCCCTCCAGATTACGGGTCAACAGGGGTCGGATATGCGTACTCCACTTTCAAATCATTAGATTTCGAGTTATTAGCGAGCTGTTACTCCTCTGACAGACACTGAAATAGCTATACACTCAGGTGTAATTGATATTTTTGTAAGCTATGGCTTATAAGCTTTTCGTTGATATATAATTCATCTATTTCATTTTTCACTTCTGATAAGGTCTTTCATGATATATTCCAGTATATTCCAGATGTAAGATTTATTTGCAAAACATATTTGTCTTTAATAATTTTCTCTTCATTTTTTTCTCCATGTTTTTCCATACAGGATGACAGTCCATATCAGGGTGGTGCTTGTTTTTCCTTTCAATTGAATTGCCTGAAGATTACCCCATCAAGCCTCCCAAGGTAAAAATGAATGCACAACAATTATTTCTTTAATACATTTAACAGATCTTAAATGGGTTTGAAACTGTAAAGCTGTTAAACGATAAGTAAAATTTAATGCATTCATGATATATTTTTTGAAAGTGAGATGGTAATTTGTTTTATATCAGTTGATGTGAAGTAGGCTACGTCCACAACATGAAACGGTTAATATGTTTGTCTGAAGATCAAGTTTGGATCTGATTTTAAAAAGAATCAGTAACATGTATTTCTTATTTGAAAGTACATGTGGTATCTTCCAGTGAAGTGAAATTTGAAGATGAAAATTATATCAGAATTATTCACACTGACTTTAGAATTCACTAAATGGAAAGTCCATTTTTGTCCCTTACGTTACGAACCACATGACATGATTTCTTGTGACCATCTTGAAGAATTTTTGAACGCAAATGAATCGAAGGTGAGTCGATTCTTATTAGGAAACCCTTATTTATCTATGACAAACAACTTCTTCTGGGCGTCTTAAAGGATTTTGGAACGAAAATGAATTGATGGTGAGCCGAATAATGTGATTTTACAAAATGGCGCATAGAGGGCGTCATGGTTGAGTGACCACACTGCAAAAAGGAGGTTTTCTATTCGTGATGATAGGCCATCAATGCAATCCGTCTTTAGCTAATGAACATTGTAACTTCTTTGGCAATCTCAAAGAACTTCGAAAAGGGAAATAATAAATTTGAGTCGATTTTCATGATGAAACCCTTCTTTATCTAATGAACATTGTTACTTCTTTGGGCTGTCTAGGAGAACTTTAAAATGCCATTGAAATGGAAGTGAGTTGATTTTCACCAAAATAAACACCTTTTTAAAATTTGATCTTTGAGATCTCGTTTTGTGACTGTGGACCCGATGTTGCTTTCGTTTGGTTCGGCAGTTCAGCTACACCACTTCTCCATCCATACATCGATGGTCTGAATGTAATCTAAAGCTGGTTTATGAGTGCAACATACTCAGTCTTCATGAATACCAACCTTTGGAAGAAAAAGTTTGTTTTTTTTGCATCAAAAAATATGTTGTACTATTATAGAGGCAATATACATTAAAAAATATATATACATGTTTAGCGTCCCCTCCCGCTCATTTTTTTTTTTCTCATTTTTTTATTTTATTTGTTTTATTTTATTTATTTTTTTTTTTTTAAAGAAAAAAAACATGAAAAACATTGCTAAAATTTCTGATTTTAGAAAATAAATAAATAAATGCCGGCGGCCTCTTCAAAAATAGCCCGACCGTCAGGGAAAATGTACCGATCACCCATTTTTAAATTTTTGTTTATGGGGGGGGGGGCCTTAAAGGCTTTAAGAAGCAGTCGACAATTGAAAGTTAAATGAACCTCAGTCTAAGCAATTCATGAAATGTCTGTATAGGTATGAACTTAAGAAGGCAAGTACATTATTTACAAGGCAACATACTATCAAATTTTGGGTAAAATCTCTTTCCTACCCATAGGTTGTTTTCACAACAAAAGTCTACCATCCAAATATAGACAGCAATGGCAAGATCTGTCTAGATATCCTCATATCAGAGTGGTCACCAACTGTCACTATTGTACAAGGTATGTATTTATGGGTCTCTCCCAGATTAGAATAGCAAGTTTCATTTTGTCCATGAAGTCCTTCAAATACACTTGATATTTGATTGTAGGTGAGGTTCGGAACCGATAAGAATTGATTTGAAATTGATAATCATAATAATGATAATTTTTTTTTTTTTTTTTTTTTTTTTGGGGGGGGGGGGGGAGAGAAAGAAAAAAATCCGCATCACCACCACTCTTACATGTTACGCAGGCCCTGGGAACGTTTTCCAAAGTGTGGGGGGCCGGGGGGCTAAAGTATTTGAGATCACGTAAAGCAAAGCAAAGTGCAGCGTAAATTGGCGTGGGGTCCAGGGCAGGTGTCAAGGGGCGGAGCCACATGAAACTCAGGGGTTTTATGCATTTAATTACGGTCAGATGAGCAACCAGGGGCCCGCCTTGGGGCCCTTATTGGGGTCCAGGGGCAGAGCCCCCGGAAGCTGGCGGGAAAATCATGTCATTTCAGCAACATTTTGTAAATCACTGGTATCGAATTAGAAATAAAGCACGTTTGAATTTCATTGGGGGAGAAATGTCCCCAGAGCCCCCCCCCCCTATCATGACGTAAGTGCGAGGGAGCAATAGTGAATAAGAGGGATGAAGGTGACGAAAGTTACTACCCCCTCACAGATTTTTGAAGTTTTGCTGTATTAAAAAATTACACTTCTTAGCAAAACTATAGTATAAAAAACAAGCAATATACTTTTTTCACACTTCACTTTTTCGATATTTACTTGTAGTACATTTTGAAGGATATTATGCGAGGGAGCGTAGCTACCGAGTGAGAAGATTTTTGCATTTTATTTGTCTAAACGCTGCACTCTTGGGCCCTCCTGGGCCTTAAAGTGTGTTGAGTCAGAATTTGCTATACATTTTTGTTGTTGCACTTTTTCAAATTTTAGGGGGGGGGGGGACAATCCCCCTATAAAAATTAAGGGGGGACGTGTCCCCCCTCTCTCCCCTCCAGGGACCGCCGCCCCTGCTCCAGACAGATAAATCAACAAAGAATTTACTTTCTAAAAATTGATTATCGGCACAGGATTGTAAAATTAAAAATGTGGACTAGTTTGCACTCTCATACTCCGACGATTATTTCCGTTATCGGTCAGGTAGGACCAGTCCCTTTACCTTCCAACCAAGTCTACCGTCTGTCATATTGGTATTGTAAATGTGTTTTGTTTTTCATTTATAAATATATCTTTATTTCTTTGACACTTCTGTAGCTGTTACTCTGGTCTGCTTGCTATCTTACATGGTCTATATAATTAATTATGCATTGATCAAGTTTCAGCAATGATATTGCAGAGCTAACGTGCAACTGTATGCAAAAATAGTTGATGACTTTTTTGGTTTTGTCTTTATAGTTTTCGAAGCAATCTGCTTGATGCTAACTGACCCTAACTGGGATGACCCCCTCGTACCAGATATTGCACGATTATACAAAAATAACAAAAAAATTTCAACGAAAGGGCCAAAGAATGGACTCGAAAGTATGCCGGCAATAACAAACAATCTAAATAATCTGGAAGTATAAAAAATGGCTATTCTTACTGTGATTTACGTTACAAAACATATATCACAAATGTAACATTAGAAAAAATATTGTGTGTAACTTGCAACGTAGAGTGGAGCATAATCAGGTACTGCCATTCTGAACAGATGTGATAAAATTTTGTAACAGAAGAATTTAGAGTTGTGTCTTTTTTGTTTTGTAGAATGTAAATGTAAGGATCTTTGTAACTAGGTAAATTCTGCTCAACTATAAACAAGGTGACTAAAAATTGTTTACTTCTCAAAGAGAAGGTGAAATTGTAATCTTATTAATAAATATAAGCAAATTGAATGATAGGAGGTGAAATAAATATTAACTCATTAATTGTTGTGATATGTATATTTTGAAAACTGTTCCTCATAACTTTAATATTTTTGAATATCTCACTAGGCAGTAATCAATACCCACTTTTAGGTATATGAAACTGGCATATCTAATAACATTTATAAGAAATTCATCTTATATGCGTATATAATTTTGTATCTTAATTAACAATTCCAGTCATATCATGTCAACTTTCAATATATCGCCCTAACCCTTTGCAATGTGACTCACTTTTAGAAACTAAAGTTTCGCTGTCTTTCCCTTCTAATGTTATGTACATATTTGGATAGAGAGTTGACGGGGTGTGGGACAGAAGACTTGAGGGTCATAGTAATTCAGTTCACCTTTTCTTGTCTCAGGCAGCTCCGTCTGCTCTGTTAAAACCTCTTCACCTGTTTTGCATCATGATCAATCTAATGTTTTGTTATTGATTTTATATGTTGAACGACTTTTTTTTCTTTTGAAATGCCGAATAAATAATAATAATGATAATGATCTCTAGAAAGTGGCTGAAAACATAACTGAAACAGTGAAACTATAAGTAAGATAGCACATGCAAATGTATTCTAGCGGGGTCGTAAGGACCGCTATTCATAATTTGAGAAAAAGGTCATTATTCCTAAGGGTCATTACTCATAAGGTCCGCTATTCATAGTCGAAGAAGAGGGTCGCTATTCATGATTCAAAATATGGGTCATAATTCGTAGGGTTCCCTATACTTAATACGAGAAGAGGGTCGCTATTCACCTCATCTCGTATTATGGATAGCGACCTTCATTTCGTATTATGAATAGCGGTCCACATGAGTAATGACCCCCAATATAAATTATGAATAGCGCCCCTTCTTCATGTTTATGAATAGCGACCCCGATGTCGTATTATGAATAGCGGTCCTTACGAGTAATGGCACTCAATGTGAATTATGAATAGGATTTATAGAATGCAAATAAGTGTTAAAAATGGGGAGAATGATATTTCAGATTACATGTACGACATGTAAAATGATTCTTGCTTCCAATTGTTTTTTATATGTTTGAACATCACATCTATATGAATAAAGTTATTTGAAAACCTCAGATAATTATTCTTTTGCTGACATTTTTGCTCTGAAGTTTAAAAAAAACAAACATTATGACTTTTTTTTACATTGTGATGTATTTGATTCAAACTATCTACCCGTAATATATTTTTGTTGTATAAGTTTTAATATAATATTATTGATATTATCTTTTTTTTACCGACTCTGTTGGATGTTACTTCATGTATGCGTACAATAAGATATGTCAAATGAAAAGGGAAAACACATATGTTTGTTTAGCTTAAAATTATTACGGGTATACATATACTAAATAATGTACATTGCATGAACTGTGAAATGCATATTGTAATGAAGGATTACCAGAAAGCCATCTATCTTCATGTGATATGAAGGGTTCCACACACACATTTTTCACAGTAGGTCGGGGGAGTGTTTCACACTGATCCTAAGTTGAACCTATCTCTAAGTTGGACTTAACAATTATGGAAAGTCGTTAGCATCTTAAAAAACATTTTATGAAAGTTATTTCAAAAGGCATAAAAAAGTTGATTCAAATCATTCATAGTATCTAGGAGATTTCATGTTCTTGATGTGGAATTTATGTTAAGTCTAAAATACCTGAATTTTTCCTTTTGAATGTATTTTATGTTAAGGCTACAAATGGCTCTCCATAATTTTTAAGTCCATTAAGAATCTTTGTGACCCCCCCCCCCCCCCCCTGGAATGAAATATTTAGGTTCTATATACGTAGGTCCTCTGTTGAGATTTCAATAATCTGGGGTCCAGAATTAAAATATTTTTTACCGAACTCTCGTTGGTGTCGAGCCCTGTGATAGGCAAAATCCTCTTTGGCAATGTTAATACAATAATGAGTCCTTACATTATGTTCACTGCATGTATATGTAAAATTCTTATATTGAAAAGTTAAAAGTCGTTAAATCCCATTGCTAAATTCTGCATGGGTCTTTTAAGACGTTATAGCTATATGGTGTCAGTCCAAAGCGTTCTAGATGACAGGTAACCCGGCCGGAAACACAAACACTACACTGTGAAAAAATGGGCAACATTTTCAACACTTTGCCCAACGTTGTGCCAATAGTCAACCCAACCATCTATTGGGCAATATTTTCGTATTTTTCCCCAACAGCTGGTCAAGATTTTCCCAACAAATGGGCTACCGTAGTCGGACAGTTGAGGGGTCATTATCTTTGCCCAAATTTTGGTCAAAATACGAAAGAACTATGCACGTGTGAAGTAGGGTACTTACGTTTACCAATACCACTGGGCAAAATATTGCCCGATAGATGGTTGGGTTGACTATTGGCACAACGTTGGGCAAAGTGTTGAAATAATATTGCCCAAATTTTCACAGTGTAGTGACATTTTGTTAAAGAAATAAAATGTAGATAAGTGATTTTTTTTTCCTTCTCAATATACAGTGTGTTGAAGGACAACAATAATAATTTTACACAGTCCATTTTTTTCTCAACATATAATATGTTCAATTCTGATCACTCAACGCAAAATTTTTGTTGTGAAAATCGCATGGTTATGCAAAGTTTATATTTGGAATAAAATATTAGTTTAAAATGTGATAATGGAAAGACAGAAATTACAGTGTAGTACGAAATGTAAGATTTCAAAGCCAATTGGATCATGCAAGTGCATTTATTGCATCATAATCTAACCACTTAAAAAATAACGCCATAACCATGCTGCTGAGGCAAAATATAATATTTCAAAGCCAATTGGATTATGTATAAGTGCATTTATTGCATCAAAATCTAACCACTTAAAAGATAATGTCATAACCACGCTGATGAGGCTCAAATCATTACTTACTATTCCTAGAAACTTTTGAAGTAAACCAAAAATGTAACAGGTGATGGGGTTAAAATTAATTGAAAATTGTATTACATTATATTTGTATTCATTAAATATTGTATCCCATGACTGTGTGAGAATAAATCTAATACATAAATCAACTTCTATTGTATATTTTAACAGTTTGAGTGTTTAAAGTGGAAGCATTTAAGCGTAATCGCGTGATGTGTGAAAAATGACTGCTTTGTTTTGAAATGGTTCCTTTTTAATACTTAGTTCTTTATTCTATTCTATACAAAAATATTTAAAAGTTATATGTCAGGAATGGACAGAGAGGGGACAAGGGAGAGAGAGAGAGAGAGAGAGAGGGGGGAGAGAGAGAGAGGGGTGAAATAGAGAGAGAGAGAGAGATAGATCGAGAGGGAGAGGGGAAGAGAGAAAGAAAGCTTGCAATGTTGATGTTATCATATTTAAAATACCCTTGAGGACTCTACGAAAAAGGCAATATTTTGAAGATAAAATCGAAACAAAAAACTCCCATTTTTTCAAGTACCCCAAACTGCCCCCTTCTACTTCAGATAAGTGCCTCTTTTTCTTTTTAATATGTTCCCGTTTCACATTATTGTAATCATAGGCGCCGGAAGTGGGGGGGGGGGGGGCAGGGGGGGGCAGCTGCCCCCCCCCCCCCCAATCAAAAAAAGTGGGGGGGCAATACCCATTTTTGCCCCCCCAAACGCCCCCCCCCCCCCTCCAAAAAAAAAAAAAAAGCAGTAAAGGAGTAAACATGGTTTGTATTTTTAACCCAAAAGAACATAACAATAATAAAAACCTGAATTAAATCACATATACAATTCCATTCAAAGAAAAGGAAAGTTCACAGGAATTAAATTTCCTAAACATTGCGCATGCCACCTATACGGTATCAATGGAGGTCTTTATAATAGCGATACGCGCATATCGTGGACATATTGTGCGATAATGGGAAAGCGTGTCTATTTTTTTGTTATATGGGTGAGAAGACATGAGCCCCTGAACGCTGGCGTACTGATGAGGGGGGGGGGGGGGGGAGGGGATGTATTTCTTATTCGATACCAGTGATAGCAAATGTTGCTGTTATGACATGATTTTCCGGTATTTTACGTATCTTTACTTATTTTATGAAAGAAATTGGAATAATGATCAGCTGATGAACCATGAGTACATTAATAGATAAACACATATCGACAATATTTGGCATCATCATTAAAGGGCATTTATTCCAACTGTAAAAACATTTCTTTTGAGGGTGTACAATTACATATTACAATTAAAATGATTCTTGCCGCCATCATGACAATATACTGAGACAAATCACACGAATAGTTGCAAGAAAACTTGTATTATATTTGTTTTAATCATGTAAGATAGGGCATTCATAAGTACATTGATGATTGTTCACATAAATTTACAATATTTTCTACACATTTACAACACTATCGTGCTGATACAAATAAAGACAAAGAAGGATGATGATGATGATGATGATGAAGATGATGATGACGATGATTGTAACGATAATAATGAGGGGGGGGGAGGGGATGTATTTCTTATTCGATACCAGTGATAGCAAATGTTGCTGTTATGACATGATTTCCCGGTATTTTTCTCCATTTTTTTGTAAGTCATACCTTTTTATAGGTTTGTTGGAAAATAGAAATTCCCAAATTACAGTCTGGCGAAAAATACGCTTATTTAGAAGCCTTTATGTCATGATCTGCAAAGTGGCTGGGCTCGAGCCCCCCCCCCCCCCCCCCGCCCTCACTTTTTGAAAAAGTATGTTAAAGAGAAAAAGAAAGAAAGCCAGAGAGAAAAAATAAGTGACCTGCCAATGTCACAAATAAGGTATAAAAAATGCTCATCTGACCGTAATTAAATGCTTAAAACCCCAGAGCTTACGGGGGCTCCGCCCCCGACCCCACAAGGGGCCCTAAGGCGGTTCACTGGATGCTCATTTGACCGTAATTAAATACCTAAAACCCCTGACCTTCCGGGGGCTCTGCCCCATGGATGCTCATCTGACCGTAATTAAATACCTAAAACCCCTGAGCTTCCAGGGGCTCTGCCCCCTGGATGCTCATCTGACCGTTATTAAATACTTAAAACCCTGAGCTTCCGGGGGCTCTGCCCCCTGGACCCTACCAAGGGCTCTATATAAGGCGGGACCCTGGATGCTCATCTGACCGTTATTAAATACTTAAAACCCCTGAGCTTGCGGGGGCTCTGCCCCCTGGACCCCACCAAGGGCCCTAAGGCGGGCCCCTGGATGCTCATCTGACCGCTATTAAATACTTAAAACCCCTGAGCTTCCGGGGGCTCTGCCCCCTGGACCCCATCAAGGGCCCTAAGGCGGGCCCCTGGATGCTCATCTGACCGTAATTAAATACCTAAAAACCCCTGAGCTTCCGGGGGCTCTGCCCCCTGGACCCCACCAAGGGCCCTAAGGCGGGTCCCTGGATGCTCATCTGACCGTAATTAAATACCTAAAACCCCTGAGCTTCCGGGGGCCCTCCCCCTCCCCCTGGAACACGTCAATGGCCTTAAAGAGGGCCCCTGGATGCTCATATAACCGTAATTAAATACCTAAAACCCTGAGCTTCCGGGGCTTAGCCCCTTGACCCCCTGCCGAGGCTCATGCCCTGGACCCCACGCCAATTTACGCTCTGCCTGATCGTTAATACTCCACTTTGAGAAACGTTCCGCGGGACCTGCATGTAACGTGTAAGACTGGTGGTGATCATGTGATGCAGATTTTTCGTCTGCCCCCCCCCCCCTTCCGAACGTTTTTTCTCATTACGTCACTGCCCCTGGAAAGTGAGCCCCCTGGAATGTTTGCCCCCCCCCCCAATCCCAAACTGCTTCCGGCGCGCCTGATTGTAATATAAATGTCCCCTTCACCTTGATAATTGCCATTTTTAGTTTGAGAAGTGCCTATTCGTTTGTATCAAGTGCCCTTCCCCTTCAAATAAATACCCCTTTTAATGTGACACGTGCCATTTTTCCTTGTTGATAATATGATTGCCCCGTTTCCTTCTGAAAAGTGCCCTTTTCCCCTTCTCATAAATGCCCCATTTTAACTGTGATAAATGCCCCTATTAAAATCTGATTTGTGTCACTTTTAATCTCTGAGTAGTGCCCCTTTTTTCCTGATAAGTGCATCGTTCATGTTGAAGGGATCCCTTTTCCTTTCTAAGTGCCTCTGTTCCCTTCTATCAAGAGCCCGTTCCCCTTCTGTAACTGTTTACTCCCAAATCGTTTGTTGGCTAATTAGTGGCTAACTGATACGAGCAGTTTAGCCCCAAATGGAACATTTTCTTTACCATACAATTAAATTGATGGGCGTACAACACACTATAGCGACCAATCAGCCCGGACCTAAATGTTGGAAGCCCACAGACTCGTATGTTTAGCCAGCCTGGTGTTATCATATTTGATATAAATTGTAGCCAACAACGATTTGGGAGTAAACAGTCGCATCTCTCTTTAGTTACAGAAAATGCAATATTGATGGTACAACTTGGAGCGAGCTAAGTGGAGGTCGGTTTTTAAGTTGTAGGGTTCAGGACGCATTTCACCGGTGGACACATCTCGCCGTGATTTACGCGGCGACATGCGTCCGACCCTAGACACAATCATATCGCCGAAGCCAGACGCGTCTCGCCAGTCATTTTTCGGCAATCTGTGTCTATAGACACAGATCGCGAGCCGGACACTATTGCTGTCACACCAGCCTCACGGGCGTGCAGCTTGCTATGATGCATGCGCTATAGATATCGTCACCCAGCAAAAGAGTACATAAATGCTATCTGCGCGCGCTGCGCGTTTTTTGCACAATGCTACGCTCTAGCGCTATACGTACACTGCATGCATGATGCATGATGCGTGATATAGTCTATGCATTTACTGTGTAGATCCCTCTACGTACATAATTATATGCTAGAGAGATCGAGAACGTCGATTCATGTCGTTGTCGGTGAATTTGTCTTCGCAGAAGTGAAACCAAAGGCTAAACTAAGCCTGAATATCCACTGAACCAGACCTACTTATTCCTCAATAGATCGGAGGTTTTGTTCCTCGTGTCCAGAAAATATCGGGTTCTCACTTTGTGTTCCACCATAAATCTTCTGATACGGTCGGTATGGCATTAAAACGAATCAACAAGGTAAGTTAGATTTAGAACATGTAATACTGGATCTAGATCTAGGTAACTCAACTGTTACTAAAATAAAAAAATCTTAGTTTTTTGCATAACAAGTTAGGCAAGCCACAAGTTAGGGTGTTAATACCATCATGACTGTCCATTGTTCAGTTGTTTGTGCTATCAAAATCTAACAAAAATTACAGACCTTCCCAATATGACTCACTGCATGCTGCAGGAGTGCATGTGCAGGAACTAACTCTAGCTAGGGAGCTCTGATGCACAAGGGCCTAGGCAACACTGTGTAGATTAGGTGGAATTCACTCCGCATGATGACTGGTAATGTAAATAATGTTGGTATGATTGGGGGGTTGTGTGTCCAGAGGACTCCGGACGCTTAACCAAAATAAACACCGTCACTTTTGGCAAATGATGGTGTTTATTTTGGCTAAGCGTCCACCTTATGCATCTAATATTGAAATAAATATAGACTAGATCTAGGTCTAGGACTTACTTAGACTACCGTCAAGATATTTTACCTTTAGTTTATCACTATTGGTAGAGGCGACAGTCCGAGAATGAGGATCGTCCGCATAAAAGAAGAAATCGTTGTATACGCGGTCAAAATGCGTCCTTTTCTTACACGCTGTGCAGGTTTCACTTTCAGGTTCCCGATCCGCGTGCTGGCGATGTAAAAAACAGATTCCGCGTAATAAAATACCTCCAGTTTACCGTCTACTTTGATGGGTTGTCCGTCTTCCCAAGGATTTATCGCTCATAAAGTGAAAATCTCTGTACAAAGTCAATGTAAAATGCATCAAAAAATAATTGTGGAACCTGTTTTTCACATTGCTAACGCGGATCGTAAATCAGAATCGTCAGCGAAACTATGGAGGATTCTTGTTTTTCCGGACGCGTCTGTCCGCATTTTAATATGAAGCACTCCTTGTTTTTTCAGCGGGCCCGAGTTGTCCCCGGGTCCGAGTTGGCCCAGATCTCACTACCTTCATGTACTAGTTGACTGTAGTAGAGTCAGTTTAGCAATGCAGTATGATGACAAACCAATTAAAACTTAACCTTATTCCTTAACAACATTTAAATGATACACTTCAGTTTCTGTAAAGAGGCGGTCAGTGGAGCCAGATGTAGTCTCAGCAGAACAACCATCGATATATTAATTATAAGTAACTGAAGCTATTGCCTTTTGGTACAATCATGAATGTTACAATTAATTAAGCTACTAAAATTTGTTGGAGCTCGCTGTTTTTGGCCGACTATAGAAAGTCTAGAATCACTTAAAATGTTGGTATCCTTAAATAAAAATGGCTAATGTTGGGTTATCACTTTATAAAAGTAGCGATTCTGTTTAACTTTAGAGTAAGCTACTAAAGGCATCACTGAATGCAAACCCCGGTGGCTGTGAGCTAGCGCTGGTGTGTCAAAAAAATGTGGGAAAATATAGATGTAGGATGTACAATGTCTTGATTTTTATTCTTATAATTATTTTACAGTTAAACCTATTATTTAGTCGGGAAACAGAAACACCGGCCGCTGAAGGCAGGTGGCCTCTTTGGTCTCTAGACGTGTTCTACAACATACATGTACATTTGTCTCTCGAGTCTCGAGGGAGGCGAAATATATGGCCACTGTTGGCCTCAATGGGGTGGTGGTGACAAAGACACTTTTTTTACTGTGTATTTATTCTTGGACATGCTTTGGCCAACCAGAGTGTATTTGAAAGCTTTTCAGTAGTAGATTTATTTTTCCTTGAATACATGACATTATTGTAAAATAACAATATTTGAACATTTATATCCGTCCTGTGGATCAGATGACAACGATTGTGCAATCAGAGGGAAATTGAACTGTTCTCTCAAAGTTCATGCGGGAAAAGATTAACTATATAACAGATGGCATGTATTGCACAACTTTTCGTGTGTAAACAATTTGTTAGTAAGAGAATGAGACTATTTGTTTGATTGTGCCTGTCTAGTGGAAAGAGCATCAATAACTTTAACACTGTTCATGTAGTCTATACAACATTAATTCACTTTGTTCCTTCCATTTCTAGGAATATAAGGACTTTGAAAAGGAACCCCCAAGTAACTGCTCTGCTGGTCCAGTTGGTGATGATAGTAAGTATTATATTCCACATTCAAAGAATCTTGCGCTACGATTGGTTAAAAGTAAATCATGTGATGAAAGATAGTTCGCCCATCATTGATGGGAGAAGAAAAGTTTGTTACACTGTGTAGATATACTACTACATTCCTTCAGTTAAAGTGCACTGCACTGTGTAAATAGTAATACTATCAACACAGTGCAACACACTTTAATTATATACGTTGCGTATACGTACGTATGTAAGTATTGCATGCACTGTACGTATCAAACACCATTGCTAGCTATTAATTGATGACTTGTTGCTCTAAAATGACGGAAAAAGTGATATGATTCTGATGTGGAATATAAACATACATTTATAAGGAGAAAGCCTGGCCCCTTTTTTTTCTTCTTTTTTCTTTCTTTTTTCCCTCTTTAGGCTGATTTATTTTTCAGTTTCATTTGCTCTAATACATTTGTCTGGATTCATTAAACTTTTTTTTTCAAACAAACGATTACCGGTATTACAAAAAAAACTTTGATAAAGATTTTGTTTTGGTCGGTCGCAAAGGGCAATTAATATTACAACCACTTTTTTTTAAAGCTGGTCCATGGAGCGATGGATTTAAAAAAAAGGATGCTGGGGAACCTGGTCATCGGTAGGCTACAAACTAATGTGAACAGTACTGTTTTGCATTATTTTTGTTGTTGCAATTTCAGGTAATGTTGTTACTTTATGAAAAGAAAGGAAAGATATTGTTATTGTAAGTAAATTGAATTTCATTGTTTTTCTTTTTCTTTTTTTTTTTTTGTCTTTGCAGTGTACCACTGGCAAGCAACAATAATGGGTCCAGTAAGTATGCTTGTGTTTCACAAAACAATTGTCCTTTCTTTTTAAATGAGATACATGTAGAAGTTCGGACAGGTAAAGGCATCGGTCACCCGAGATGCAGTTAACCATGAGGGGAGGGGGGGGGGGGGGGGGGGGTGTACCTTGCATCCTCTTGACTATGTATTCACTTGGTATTGGTATTCACTCACACATTAAAGGTATAGACCAGTTTGGAAACGTCCCCTCTCTAAAAATGAAATGGAAGCTCTTATTACCGATCATGCAAAAGAATATGTTTTGACTAAGACGTGATGATAACAATTTTACCGGGAAACCGCCTACTACCGGTAATTGACATATTTGGTAAATTATTATATCTATCTGGACCCGATAGATATCGCGCATGTGTCACGCACGTGTCGCGTAGTCCCATATAAATCTTTCTGTGTACAGTGCTTTGAACTTTACCATGACTGGGCCAAATTTCTTATAATTTTGATGATTCCAGAACCTTGCAATACACAACGTTTCTTCCACAATGCAATCGCATGACCAGAACTGATCTTTACATTTGAGATAGGTATAAAATAGTGCTGAGGCTGTAAAAAAAACAACTTAGTAATCTATTACCAAGATTGGCCCAGACACAAGAATCTATGAAGACTCTAACCTAATACAATTTAACCTACAATAATGCTAGAATGAGCTTTACTCGTACTTATGTTCTTTTACTTTCATACACAGAAGTTAAACAGAATTGGATAATTAATGATATACATGTACAGTATTAAAGTTTCTCATACTGTTACTAAGTATTTCAACATTTTTTATTGTTTTTAAAAACCGTATGCTACATGGAAAAAATAATATTTATTTTTCGGGGGCTACTTTTCAAGCTTGCCCGCATGAAAATAGCACTCTAAAATTTGTTTTGCATTGAACTCTATTCAAATTTATAAGGGCTCTTTTCTGATTTTCGGGGGCTCTTTTGGGCATTTCGGGGGCGAATTGGCCCTGAGCCCCCATGTATTTTTTTCACTGATATGCTATAAAAATAAAATTTTATATCAATGGAAAGCTGAATGAAGATAAAATCATATCAAGGAATCAGAAAAAAAATTCCCCTACAGTATTGTACGTAAGCTAATTGAAATTGAAAGCCCATTTTTCCCACCCCCTCCAGATTACGGGTCAACACGGGTCAAATGTACATTTGTAAGATGAAGTCAACAAGTTGAAGCTTTAGAATTCGATTTTTGAGTTTTTAGCGAACTGTACTCCTCTTACAGACACTAAAATAGATATACAGGTGTAATTGAAATTGTTGTAAGCTATGGCTTACCAGCTTTCCGTTGATGAATAATTCATCTATTTCATTTTTATGCCTCAGTTACAAAGTCTTTAATATATATTTTATATTCCAGATGAAGATTTATTTGCCAAAAAAATAGTTGTTTTAATTTTCTCTTTTCCTTTTTTTTCTTGCATGTTTCTCCATACAGCCTGACAGTCCATATCAGAGTGGCGTGTTTTTCCTTTCAATTCACTTTCCTACAGATTACCCCTTCAACCTCCCAAGGTAAAAATGAATGCACAACATTGATTTCTTACATTTAACAGACTTTAAATGGGTTTTGACTGTAAAGGTATTATGTTACTTTGCAAGATGATGCTTTTCAAGATGATAAGTCAAATTCAATGCATTTATTGGATATTTTTCAGAGTGTGACGGTAATCTATTTCATATCAGTTGGTATGATGTACATCCCCAACATAACCTTTTTTTAAAGTTATCTTTGATTTAAGGCCAGATTTGGATATGATTTAAAGACCCACTGTACTACTTTTAACTACTTGCTCCCTCCCTCTTCGGAAGAAATAGAACCAAATAATATTTGGTTCTATCATAGTTTGGCTTTACGAAGCAGTTTACATTTAAAAGTTACATTTATCTCAGTCTAAGCAATAAGTATTCATGAAATGTTTTTATAGGTATGAAATGAAGAATGCAAGTACATCTTTACAAGGAAACACAGTATTACATTTTTGATAAAATCTCTTTCTTACCCATAGGTTGCTTTCACAACAAAAATCTACCATCCAAATATAAACAGCAATGGCAGCATCTGTCTAGATATCCTCAGATCACAGTGGTCCCCAGCTCTCACTATTGCAAAAGGTATGTATTCACGGCTCTCTCCCAATTTAGAATCGTACGTATCTTTTTGTCCATGAAGTCCTTCAAATACTCTTGATATTTGGACATGGGTTGATATTTGGACTTGATAATCAAGAGTTAAGGTGATGCCTTTATGATTTTAGTGACTTATCCTAAAGGGCTGTCCATCTGTTTTCAAGAATATGATGTAAATGGCTTTGTGGCTCCAGACATAAAAAACAACAAACAATTTACTTTCTAAAATGTGATTATCGGCGAAGGACTGTAGAATTAGACATTTGAACTTTGCACTCTCTTACTCCTAGCGTCATTTCCGTTATCGGTCACGTAGGACCAGCCCCTTTCCTTCCCACCAAGTCTACAGTATGTCATGTTGGTATATTTAAAAAAAAATTATTTAGAAATTATCTTTTTTTTGTTTTTAGTTTTAATGGCATGTATCGTTCATTTATGAATATTTACGCCGATTTCAAGTTGCATTAAAATTTTGAAATGGAAGCAGAAAAGAGAGGGGGAAAAAATTGACACTGTTCAATTGTTTGCATTTTGTGGAGATTCCAGACAGGCTGTCTTCATAAAATCATTGACCGTTTTGTATGTATCTTCTGGCCAGCCCGGTTCGGTACATTGAACAGGCTTCTCGGCTTGCATGTTCATGCATGTAGCTGTTGCTCCAGACTGCTTGTTATATTTTAACAAGGTCTATAGAGTTCATGATCAATTTATCAAGTTGCAGCACTGATATTGCAGAGCTCACATGCAACTGCATGCAGATATAGTCGATGACTTTCTTTGATTTTGTCTTTACAGTACTCCTATCGATCTGCTCGCTGCTAACCGACCCTAACCCTGATGACCCCCTCGTACCAGAAATTGCAAACACCTACAAAAAGGACAAAAGAAGTACTTAACATATGCAAAGGAATGGACTCGGAAATATGCCATGTGACCTCACTACTTTACAACATTTTTTCAACGTTAAGGTGAGAAGAAGACTATTGATTGTAAAGAAATACTAAATAATCTGTAAGTATAAAACATGGCTATTCTTACTGTGAACTATGTTACAAAACATACATTTCTGAGTGACTTTAAAAAAAAAAATCACATGTGTAACATTAGAGAATTATATGAAACTTGCAGCGTAGCGTGCCATGGAGCAGATTTTGCCATTCTGAGCAGAAGTGATAATTCTTTGTAATAGAAGAATTTAGAGCCGTATGTTAATTGTGTTATAGAATGTGAATGTGTGGACCTTTGTAGTTCAATAAATTTGCTCAAGTATAAATTAGGTGACTAAAGATTGTTAAGTTCTCAAAGAGTTTAAGCGCATGTATGTCTTCCTCATTTCAACCAAGGCTCAAACATGCACGCTGATGCTACCCCTGCACAGCAAGGGGTCACAGGGGCCGACATTTTAAAATGAGCGATCAAGTTTTGAAATGGAGAATCGTCTTTACACCCTTATAAGGTTTTTTTTAGTAGCAAACAAATATGGAAATAGTATACAAATAGTGAATGGTCATGAGTGCAATGGTACAAGATTTTGCACGAGGTGAAAGATAAGAGACGCTATATTCAACGAGGCGCAGCAGAGTTGAATGGAGCGTCTCATCTTTCACCGAATGCAAAATATTGTTCCATTGCACGAATAAAGACCATTCACTATTTGTTTTATACAACAACTCGGACGTTAACGGGCTTAAAACAGTTTTCCAAGGCCTAAATCTCAGCGATTTGTTTGTTTGTTTTCAATACATGAAATTGCTGATAGTGAGCGGGCACTATTAAGCAGGCAGCAAAACACGCGCGGAGCATGGTACGCGCGTGGTTTGCTGCCAACCTTTATGTTTATTGTTACGCGGAGTGCAATTTCGTTTGATCCTTTCGCACCATTGCACTCTGACGTCACTTAGCTCACCATATACTTTGTACATCGTTAGTGACGTCAGAGTTAGTGCTGTAGTCAAACGTTTAACCGTCCGGTATCCGACCGCCCATGGCGGATTCCGTTTTCAATTGGACGGTTTCGTTTTCCTGTTTTTTTAAATTTTTTTATTTTTTTATTTTTTTTATAATTTGTTTTTTTTTAAAGTTTCGATTTATATATGCCCCTCCACCTGTTACTATGCCTGGCAATGTCTACCAGCTCAGTAATCTGTGCGTTGACTCACCACTCCGAAACTAGAACAACACTCCAATTTGTCTGTCATCTTGGTTTGAGAGTAATCTTTGTAATAGATCTCAATATGTAGTTTATAATAATAATTCATCCAACTTTTACACACGGCGTACCACAAGGTTCTATCCTAGGTCCTCTAATGTTTTTAATTTACATTAATGATCTTACACATTCTTCTAAATGTTCTTTTAAATGAATATCCTTCCCGCATGGGTTTTTTTCACAGTCGGTCAAAAAAACAACTAAAAAAAACGATTTTTATTTTTTTTTTTTTTAAATCGTTTAACCAAAAACAGTCCGGCGATGACTGGCGGTTAAACGGAATTGGAGATATCCGTGATGTTACAGCACTAGTCAGAGTGCAATGGTGCGAAAGGATCAAACGAAATTGCACTTTGTGTCAATGATGCCGTTCAATGGTACTTTTAGCGCATGTCATGTGATCAAGAATTGACCAATGAGGTTGCAAGAATCTTAGTAGGCGTTGTATAAAAGTAATGAACTACTAGTAGATGATTATCTACACACATTGTATATTCCAATATATGAAGTGTGTTGTGTTAGCAAAGCACACACAGAAGTGAGTATTCTTTGACTTGTTTACCATTTGAGCTGCTGATGGACTTACTGCTTAGACTTACTTTACCTACATGTACATGACTATGAATATTTATAGATATAAAATGGGTTCTAGAATGTAGGCAATCTAATTGGTCAAATGACAACCTGTGACCACTCCTTCCTACCATGCCTACAAATTAAAAAATTGTTTTTGTATGATATATCACCCTCAACAGGCCTGATAAAACCCTGATTTAAATCGGTTTCCTGATTTTTACCAGATTTTTTTTCTTCTTCCCTCTTTTATCCTGATTTTACCTATTTCCCCGTTATTTTCTCTTATCTTCCCTATTTTGTCCTATTTTTTCCCCAATTTTCTTACTCGAAAGGGGGAATGTTGTTAGATTCCATTTTTTCCCCGCGAATCCTCTTCTCTTTTTTTACTCAAGGGGGGGGGGGGGGGGGGGGGGGGGGGTGGAGGGGTGTGGTTGAGGGGAAAACAAAAATCCTATTTTTTTTTTTTAGTGCTCACTATCATGCCGTCAATCTAGTACCGGTAATGTTTATTCGGTGGTTGAGTTTCCTTTTTATGAAACGCAGTTTACCACATATTGAAGTTCTTTTTCATGAAATAAGAATATTTTCAAATTAATGAATCAATGTCTTCATCTCTTCACAGGAGAGGAGTGCCCGAAGCAATATATCGATGAGAGATTTGTCCTGCTTTGACTGCACTGCAACCTCATAATCCAAGCCAGAAGCAATCAAAGGTCAAAGGTCAAAGGACGTCTGGTTATCAGAGACAATGATCATAGAATATTTAGGATCTTACTCCAATTTGCTTCTCCCCTTTCATTCTTTTTTTTTTTTCCTTATGTAATGATTTAATGGACTATGTCTCTGTGTCAGAAAATGGGAGTGGATGAAGCAAGGAGATAAACATTTGCAGCATTTAGGAGATATTGCAGGAAGAGTAAATCATCAGATAAAAACTTATGGTATATACTGTTTATGTGAAAGGAAACATTTCCAGGCTAGATCTATAAAACTTTTTTTTTTCGACCGTGAACTTTGATATGAACTTCCTCGACACATTTATGTATATATATATCTGTATATATTCATAGTTTTTATGATCAATTTTAGCCCATCTGTAGAGTCAACTAATAGACAATCAAGTGTAGATGTTTCAGCAGTTCACATGCATTTGTGACCTTTTGGGGTCATAACAATGAACTGATTCGGACCAAAAGCCCTTCGGCCTTGTCTCATGGGCTTTAAATATGCAGTGTAGATGGGATTAAAAATCATGGAACATTATACCAAGCCCTTTAAATGTAATAAAGTTTACTAGGAAAAACAAACTTGTGTTGGTTGTAGACAGGACAGAGATCCTCCCCCTCTTCCCCCCCCCCCCTCAAACAGGTTAAATTTGACTGAAGGGGCGAGGCCAAGGGGTAAATTGATTAGATTCCTTCAGATCTTGGCCAACAGAATGATGAAAGCTAGCAAAAACATCTAGAGACTAGAGCATCTTGAATTTTTCCATGAATTGTCAAATGTAAACTAAGCAAAAAGCAAAAAGAAAGTTGGGAAACTAAAGTTTGATTGATATCTCTCGATTTATTGTGTCGCTTTATAGAGGAAGATACCATGCATTCAGCAACTCTATGTCACTGCATCCGCTACAGCATAAGATTTGTTATTTGTGCTCTACCAGCAATATTCCATGACAGATTGATATGCCTCTACAAATCGAAGGGGGGGGGGGGGGGTGCCGTAGGCAAGTTTTGGTTGGGGGGGGGGGGGGGGTGTCCTCTCGTCCTGCTTTTCCTGTAATTGCAATATGATATCCTGAAATTTGAGTTATGAACATCAAATTTGGTGATATTATAGATAACTTAAAGAAGGTCATCCAAGTAGATTTGGAGATAAGTAGGTCAAAGTATGAAGCTCACAGAGGCCGATTTCTATAAAAAAAAAAATGAAAGTTTTTAGCCTAGTTATCACACTATCTGAAGTAACATTATAGAAAATACAAATTTAAACATTGGTGACAGTATGTATCACCATGGAAAGGCAAACTAATAAGATTTTAAGGTTATTATAATTAGGTCAAAGGTCGTAGATGTCAATGTACATTTATTTTGTTTGTTTTGGCCTCATTTCAATATTTCACGGACTATACTTCATGGTATCAGTATATAGGGAGATCAACTAATAGGTCTAGGGATAATTTGGTCAAAGGTCAAAGATCACAAAGTTCAATCAGTGATATGAAAGCGCGACGCTGCAAAATCACCCTGAAAATCATGCTTTGTTCAGTGCACACAAATGGAATAAAGGAAATGGACAGGTTTCCATGTTTAAAAAAAAAAAATACAAAGATATAATAAAATAAGTGGTATGATCCAATCAAACTCAAGTTTCTTAACTTTGTTTTGCCAACTTTTTGAAATCATTGCTAAGAGACTATTTCTACCCCGGCCCCCCCCCCACTCAGGTTTCAAAATGACCGCATGCGTGTTGCCAAAATGTCCTTTTCGTAACAAAAGAAAAAGGTCGAGCCGTATTGACTTTACACACCGGACTTTTGCTGAAAAGGGGGGGATGCTGAAAAAGGCTCGTATACAAAAGAAAAAGGTCGAGCCGTATTGACTTTACACACCGGACTTTTGCTGAAAAGGGGGGGTCGGTGGAACACGCATATGCGTACCCTAAATAACACTGAGTGGGGGGGCCGGGATTTCTACATCCACAAAGTTGGCTTTGCCAGAAAGATAGAGGAAAATCATCTATTTTCCAGATCATTGATACATGCTGTAGACATGAATGAGGAATACATACAAAGAAGCTTGGTCCTAAAAGGATAGCTTTTATGCCTTAACTTCACATTTGTACTTGTTATATATATGCTATGTAGTTCTGTTTCTTTTTATGTAGTAAAGGGTCCTAAAGCTATGCGGGTCCTTAAGCTACCCACCCGCAAATATGCCCAAGGCTACAAACTTCTGATATGACTGAGTATCAAGAATCTCGGTGAGGTTGCCAAAAAGAATTAGTAATTTTTCTATATTTTGCTGTAAAATTATCTTTGTTTACAACTGGGTCGAAATTCCTAACCATTAGCTTTAGAATCAAGATTTGAATATGTGAAATAGAGTTGCGTAGCTTTAGGATCCTTTTATTTGTCCATCAAAATCGACAAGGGCATCGATGTTGAGTCGGAAGTGTGTGTTATTGACGTTTGTTTGTCTTAATTATCTCAACGATTTAGCTTCAGAATATGAGGAACCAAGATAGGTGGAAGAAATTTGCGTAGACCACTGAATTAAATGACATTATACAATCTATAGCTACTGAAAACGAAGTGCGTAGTCGTGTATTTCAAAATTAAAAACCTGGCCAAGAGACGGACATATCAGTCTCGGTCATCCGACAACTTTTTGAGGGCCACCAGACCAATGGTCTTGTGGGCTGTTGGTCTAGACTGTGATGTCCCAACTTTATCTACATAAAATGTGTGCAAACTAAGACAAGACAATTAAATGTACAATAAGTACATATTATAAACTTCAGTTTTGGCATCTTCCTCGTTCAATGGTCCCTTTAATGTTAGTTTCA
The DNA here is from genome assembly GCF_000002235.5 of Strongylocentrotus purpuratus. NCBI lineage: Eukaryota > Metazoa > Echinodermata > Echinoidea > Camarodonta > Strongylocentrotidae > Strongylocentrotus > Strongylocentrotus purpuratus. The sequence goes on from NW_022145595.1 coordinate 14,494,742, forward strand.
TCTAATTTTTATACGCAAAATGTGGGAATTTCATTTGCACATAAAAAGAGCACTCATTTTCTTATAATTTGTCCAAACAGTATGTCCACTGGGTTGGCTTGATAGTGTGAAAAAACGATCCTGGCATATTACAATGATAGAACAGGGAAAAAGCAGGGAATTGGTTACCATTGATTGAATATTATTACACTTCCAAGAAAATAAATGTAAGAATTAGTCTAACTGTTAAATATTACAAATCATGACTTGATTATTTTGAAAGTTGAATGAGTGATAATTTCTTTGAATGACTTGATTTGACTTTTGGTGTCTGTAATATTGCTTCTCTCTACCCTGGTGTACTGTAATAGCTTAATTAATAGGAAAGTTGAACGATTGATCATTTAATTTTCAGACTAGTCTTGCACACGCTGCATTACAATTTCCCGTCCTGGTGTACTGTAATAGCTTAATTAATAGGAAAGTTGAACGATTGATCATTTAATTTTCAGACTAGTCTTGCACACGCTGCATTACAATTTCCCGTCCTGGTGTACTGTAATAGCTTAATTAATAGGAAAGTTGAACGATTGATCATTTAATTTTCAGACTAGTCTTGCACACGCTGCATTACAATTTCCCGTCCTGGTGTACTGTAATAGCTTAATTAATAGGAAAGTTGAACGATTGATCATTTAATTTTCAGACTAGTATTGAACACGCTGCGTTACAATTTCCCGTCCTGGTGTACTGTAATAGCTTAATTAATAGGAAAGTTGAACGATTGATCATTTAATTTTCAGACTAGTCTTGCACACGCTGCATTACAATTTCCCGTCCTGGTGTACTGTAATAGCTTAATTAATAGGAAAGTTGAACGATTGATCATTTAATTTTCAGACTAGTATTGAACACGCTGCTTTACAATTTCCCGTCCTCTACCAGGGACCCGTTTCACAAAGCCTTTTTTTCAATGACAAATGACAAAAATCAGTGACAAATCTGCTGATAACCAATCAGAAGCAAGGATTTCAGTAGCTTATAACATAGCCTGCCATTTGTCACTGATGACAAGTTTTGTGAAACAGGCCCCTGGTTAAAGATGCATGCCTGTGAATTGGCTTCTGATTGAAATACTCCCTAGGGAATGCTGCATGGGTGTTGGCTCGATTCTTGTTATTTAGTACATGTATGTTGTAAAGTGCTTGTGTATTAAGCACCATATATGTCCATGATACTATTTTTTACTATTATTACCTGATACATGTACGTCAAGACAGTTGTATTTTCTCTAAGAGTTACGTTGATAATGTTCATTTTCTAAATTGTGAATTACTTATTGGTTTATGTGCATCATAAAAATAAAGCTGTGCCACAATGATGTGTTTATGTGACAATCGCATGTACAGAGTAGGCAAGAATGACCTAACAATGTTAAAACATAAATACATGTATTGGGTAAGTGGCATAGCCTGTATTTGGATTTCTTTATAAAACATGTAAATACTGCAGTTTGGTCCACTCTTATAAGTCATAGTTACGTAATTTGCTTTGTTGGGGAAAGATGAAAGGACTTTGAGAGTCCATTTGAATATGGTTCATAATAGGAAAGTGTTGAATGGCAGCTTCACGTTAATTTTAAACTTTTAGGAGTTTTGATGTAAATTAGACTATCACAGGGACTCATCAAGATGATTGCTGTCTCTATTATAGTGTCTTACAGAAGTTTTATAAAAGAGGCAAATTATCTTTCAATGCACAGTAGACTCCAAACTAATCACTTCGGTGAAACAATTATCTTGAAAAGCAGTTTGTAATACTTTCGGTCACTTTCGTTTGCAATTTGATATGTTAAATAGTACCCCTATGGATAGTATTTTAGAAGGGTTCCCAGCGATATCCTTGAAATCGGGAAAAATGTGAAAATAAATTTCCTTCCATTTCTGGTCAGGAACTTTCGTAATGACAACTCATATGATCAGATCAGTGAATTACGTGCCATAGACAAAATGTCCTTTTCCAGTCAGGGACTTCAGGAATAATAGCTCATATGATCAGATCAGTGAAGTACGTGCCATAGACAAAATTTCCTTCCAGTCAGGGACTTTAGGAATAATAGCTCAGATGATCAGATCAGTGAATTGCGTGCCATAAACGAAAATACAAACATTTTATCACTCTATAAATGGTCTATTTTGTCACATGTTTAATAACGTACCCACTGGATGATGAAAACTTGATTGAAGAAATGAATCTGGAATACTTTTGAAAGTCTATGAGGGAAAACATTCAATTTATTTTTCAAGAAAAGCTGGGAACCTTATTTTAAATAACTGTTTTTTCCAAGTTTTACATACATGAGGCGTGATGACAACATACAAGAAATATTTCAAATATTCCAAAAATAAATCTAAAAATAGTAGAAAATTACAGATATGGAAAATACATCTGAGTATCCTTTGTTTGTGTTTGTTGATTTTCTATGTGTTTTCATGAGATTAAGAATGAAGTATAGTACATACCGGTACATGTATACAATGTATATATTTCACAAAATGGGACAGTTTTGTGGCAAAGGTTACTCAAAATCGAAACTGTCAATATTATTCTACTTTGAAATTAGGTTCGTCAGGTCATCATGACGTCATCAAGGCTCTATTTCGTGTACATCAATTTTTTTTGGTCATATCTCCAAAACATAAAGTCAAATCTGATTTTTTTTTTTTCTTTTCTTGGCGTGATTAAAACAAATTTCATACCAAACGGTTTCATGCATCAAAAAGACACGTCTGTTCCCCTTTATTTCATTCATTTAGAAATCCAATGAATCTGAAAATGTTGCCCTGGTAGATGTACATGCATAGAGAATGTAGTATTTTTGTCAAAGTCCCATGCAAGACCCTCCTGGCTGGCCTGATGAGACGAAAGAGATTAAGAAAGAGAGTGAGAGAAGAATAAGAACGATTGTAAAGGGAGTTGGCATGAGAAGGAGAAGTTAGAAAGAAGGGGTGGACGATATAGAGCTAAGTTTCGATCGAGAGCCGGAAAGAAGTTAATGATAAATGAGAGACAGAAAGAGGTAGCGATGAGGAAAAAGAAAAAAAACATTGAACGAGAAAGGGTGAGCAAGAAATATTATAGATTAATGAAAAGAATGGTGGAATTACAAATTGGGTAAAAGTGAACGAGAGAGAGGAAGAGGGGATACGTATAGGCCCGAATTCACAAAGGAGGTTTGTCGACAAACCTTTTGTTTCGCCAAACCTCCTTTTGTTCTTTACAAACCAGGTTTGTAAAAAAAAACGCGTAAAAAACGCGTCATATGGCGTACGAAAACCGTGACCAAGGTTTGTCGACAAACCTCCTTTGTAATTCGGGCCATATTGTTTACAATTATGAAGGCGTAACATGTACACGGCACAAGAGAAGTGTGAAAGCATGAATAGGTACAGGTATGTTCATGGTTATTAAGCCGAGTTGGATTTGAAGAGAAAGAAAGCCAAGTTCAAAAGGAGCGAGGGAGGGGGGGGGGGCGGAGAAGAAGTGTAAACAAATCATGTGTGATGGAGCGAAAATGATTGGAATGAAATTGAACAGGAAAGACGCAGAGAAGGGGGAATGCATGAACAATATTCAGTGACAGACAGTTTGAGGGAGGGCCAGAAATTTTTCTTCGTTTAAATTGTAACTAATAAATTCACCCCCTTAATTTTCTCTACTCCCGTTCTCTCTCTCTCTCTCTTCCTCTCTCTCCCTCCCTCTCTCTCTCCTCTCTCTCTCTCTCTCTCCCTCTCTCTCTATATATATATATATATATCTCTCTCTCTCTCTTTTCACTCACACTATTTTCATATCTCTCGACTACTTTTTCAACTTCTCAATGATTAATGCATAAAACTAAAAGCATTCAAAAAAGGCTCTAATTCATCCAGTTCACCTTTCACTCCTGAGTTAGGAAAAACACACACAAACACAAAATTTTGAAAGGGGTATGATTAATTTAGTTGATAATTGTATATAATAGAGGTTGGGGGATGAAATGGAAATGATCATGATCTTGGCTGGGATATAATACATTTTCAGGTACAAATTAAGCAGGCTTGGTTTTAAAGTGAAGTTCGAGGAGCTATATGAAATTAATTAAGCCCCCTCTCCGAAGAAATTAGTGATTTGATTCATTTTGAGAATAGACTGGTTAGTGTTTGTCATTACAAAATGATTACATGACAAAGTGCAAACTGCAAAAGTTACCCCCCCCCCCCAAAAAAAAAGAGCCCAAAACAGCAGCAATAACAACTACAACAACAAAAAAAAACATGTTATCAACTCTCCAATATTTAGATTCTTATTTTTTTTTAATAAAGTCCATATTATTTCAACTTTCACATTCAAATTAATATTATTATTATTATTTATTTTTTTTTTTTTTTGGGGGGGGGTCGAAAAATAAATTTGATGCGTTTATAATTATTCACAGAAAAAATGTACATACGACATTATACAAGTATAACATGAAATGAGTATAGAGAGAATAAACATAATTTTATAGCACTTTGACATTCATATTATATAGATATTTTCTCTAAATTTACATTTACATTTATATTTTCAATATTTGTTCAAGTAATTACCGTTCTACTACAGTTCTGTTATAGTGTTCTTAATGAAACTTTGTAAATAGGCTAATAATACCATTGAGGTAATATCTTTGAATTGTTGCCTTTAAACATATCGATATGTGTCATGTATTCAAAATACCACAAGTAGATTACGTTTTTATAAATCATGATGGGATAAGTGAAATTGGCAAAATAATGGACTTTTTGTGTGTGTTTTTTTTTCTTCAAAATACGATGTTCATTACGTTTAAGAAAAAAGAGGTCCACTGGCCACTAGCCCAATAACTATGTTGTAGTTTTCTAATTCTTAATTTTGTCCAGTGAGGAGGTAGTCGCTCGTATACCAAAGAATTCTTATTTCTGTACTGTGGATCATGGACACAAATGCAGGTGACATGGATACCCACGATTCTAAAGGTGTGGGGGGGGACAATTTAAAAATACCCCCCCCCCCACCCTTACGAATTTAGGAACAAGCCTACATGTGTAAGCCTATATAACTGTAGGCCTAATATATCAAATATTAGCATGGTGTTGTTGTTGTTTTTATTTTTCCTTGCAGTTTTTTTCCAGTTATCAAAATATAAAGTTATCAATTTTTTAGTCTGAGTTTTGCTATTGAGGATTCCCCCTAAGCCAGGTCCTACACTTTGCCCAGCTAGTCTTGACAGAACAAGCAAGGGGACTACCTTGTGAGTTTACACCTAGAAAATTGCTAATTATTTTAAAAATCATCTATGAACAGTAAATTAGTATACATCTAATAAAACAGTGTTTTTATCCAAATCATTTGGTATCATTTTTGTGTGTTATGTGTTCACGCTTGGATGAACAGGAGGCATTGTTTGCGAGAGTGCAAAATTCCTCATGTTCATCCAAGCGTGCACACAGCACACATACCCCACAAAAATGATACCAACAGATTTGGGATAAACACTCCTTCATAAGATGTATAATAATTCACTGTTCATAGATGATTTTTAATATAATTAGCAATTTTCTAGGTGTAAACTTTTTTTTGACTCACACTGTATATAGACTCGATCGCATCCTACGATGCTTCCTCCAAACTCAAAGCTTTTCCTATCTTTGAATATCAGAACATTTTGAAAGGGAATCAAATTCAGGGGATATATCTATACATGCATGATACAATAAATTATATTCTTTCGCAGAATAATAAAACGAATGAGGAAGTTAACTCAGCCTTCTCGTTAAGCATACAAAGTACAAGGACTTATTACAGTTGAATGAATAAACTGAGAAAAAAAACATTGTAATGTAAAACATAATACAGACCGATCTATATAGAGATTAAAAGATAATGATATTGTGATCAAATTAAATAGCATTGTACTTTATAAAGACCAGACATATTTTGTGCGATTTAATCAAAAATGAGATTAAGATAAAGGTATGAACACCAATTAGTTGTTAGACTGACCCCATGTTAAAGGTACTATGTCCCATTTGCAGGCCAAAAAAATGAAAAAAGTTAAATTCCAACTGCATTTGAAAGATAATACTTATTTAGAACTTCCCTAAAAAAAGGTGGGGCTTGAAAATGTCTTCAAGTGGGAAAATAATGACTATCAGTTGTCAAATCGACTTTAGGGCTATAGAGCCCAAAAGTAATAGTCTTGATTTTCAGACAATTGTACCGAATGGTCATACGTTTTATGCTGCGCAAAGATTCAATCAGTTTAATCTTGGCCATCACAAGAAGTGGGTTATTTATGTAGACAAATGCTCATGCACCCTTTACAACTCTTTTCATGTATGTTATTACCAAAGAAGAAAAAAAGCCAGTCAGTCACTCAATAGTGTCTGACAGTGAAGTCTAGCAAGTAAACGGGTTTCCTTGCATAATTTGAATATGAGGACACTGCTCACGTTTACATTTCACAGATAGGACATACATGACATATTCATAATTCCTGCAAAGTTCTACAGAATTTGAGGTTGGCTGCAAAAGGGACATAGTACCTTTAATACTTATGTTAATGTAAATACCTTGTTAAATAACTCCCCGGATAATCACCCAAGTCAACTACCCCTAGGACAACTACCCCTAGAACAACTTCCCCCTAGGGCAACCACCCTCTAGGACAACTACCACCCGGGACAACTAGCCCCCAGACATCTACCCCTTAGGACAACTACCCCCTATGGCAACTACCCCCGACAACTACCCCTGGACAACTATACCCCCTAGAACAGCTACCATCCGAACAACTAGCTACCTCCCAGACAACTACCCCCTACGACAACCATCCTCTAGGATACTACCCCCGGACAACTATCCAAGGGGGTAGTTATCCTGGGGGTAGTTGTCCGGGGGTAGTTGTTCTTGTGTAGTTGTCCTAGGGGGTAGTTGTTCAGGGGGTAGTTGTCCGGGGTAGTTGTCCGGGTAGTTGTCCTAGGGGGTAGTTGTCCGGGGTAGTTGTCGGGGGGGTAGTTGTCCTAGGGGGTAGTTGTCCGGGGGTAGTTGTCCTAGGGGGTAATTGTCCTAGGGGTGGTTGTCCGGGGGTAGTTGTCCTAGGGGGTAGTTGTCCGGGGGTAGTAGTACCAATACTCTCGTCAGCAACAGAATGACCTTATTTTCACCTGTATCGGGTTACACGGCAAAAGAACTTAAATTCCCATTGCGCCGTGGGAGGCAGACGATTAATTATCCAAAATAACCACTTTAAGTTGAACAATCAGTAAGATGAAAACGATCCAGAGTAAAAACTCCACAAAAAAAAAAAATCGAAATTAAGAAAGAGAGAGAGAGGGAGAGAGCTAGAATCTTGCAAAGTTAAATATACTAAAGACAAAACGCATAATCACAAACAAGGCGGTGTCGGACAGAAAAAATCCCGTGAAAAATCCTTTTAAAGGTACTATGTCCCTTTTGCAGCCAACCTCAAATGCTGTAGAACTTTGCAGGAATTAAATATGTCATGTATGTCCTATCTGTGAATTTAAACGTTAGCAGTGTCCCTCATATTCAAATTATGCAAGGAAACCTGTTTACTTGCTAGACTTCACTGTCAGACACTTGAGTGACTGACTGGGTTTTCTTCTTCTTTGGTAATAACATACATGAAAAAGAGTTGTAAAGGGTACATGAGCATTTGTCTACATCAATAACCCACTTCTTGTGATGGCCAAGATTAAACTGATTGAATCTTTGCGCAGCATAAAACGTATGACCATTCGGTACAATTGTCTGAAAATCAAGACTATTACTTTTGGGCTCTATAGCCCTAAAGTCGATTTGACAACTAATAGTCATTATTTACCCACTTGAAGACATTTTCAAGCCCCACCTTTTTAGGGAAGTTCTAAATTAGTATATCATTCAAATGCAGTTGGAATTTAAAATTTCGTGTTTTGGGCCTGCAAATGGGACATAGTACCTTTAAGGGAGAAGTTTCTTGTTTCGTTTAAGGATTTTTTAAGGGATTTTAAAGGATAATTCAGTGATGACAGACAGGCCAATTATATGGATAACCATGGACGGCGATTTCTTTTCATGACCGGGGGGGGGGGGGACGAAATGCGAGGGACAAGGGAGCAGTGGCGTAATGAGGATTTTTTTTTTTTTTTTTTTTTTGGGGGGGGGGGGCAGAAACAAAGCCGCATCACCACCACTCTTACATGTTACCCCCACAAGTTCAGGGGTTTTAGGCAAGTACGGTCAGATTAGCATAATTATCTTGATACCTTATTTTTGACATGCACTGACATGCAGGTCACTAATTGGAGTGGGTCCAGGGGGCGGAGCCCCCAGGAAGCTTTTAGGCATTGAATTACGATCAGATGAGCATCCAGAGGCCGATTTAGTGCCATTGGTGGGGTCCAGGGACAGAGCCCCCGAAGCTCAGGCATTTTAGGCATTAAATTACGGTCAGATGAGCAACAGGACCCGCCTTAGGGCCTGCCTTAGGACCCTTGGTGGGGTCCAGGGGGCGTGGCCCCCAGAAGCTCAGGGAAAATGCCATTTCAGCAATATTTGTAAATCACTGGTATCGAATTAGAAATAAACCACGTTTGAACTTCTCCAAGCTCCCCCCCCCCCCCCCCCCCCCCATCCATCAATACGCAAGGGTGAGAGAGCATAGTGAATTGGAGGGATGAAGGTGACGGAAGTGACTACCCCTCACAGGTTTTTGAAGTTTTGGTTGTATTAAAAAATTACATTCTTTCGCAAAACTATAGTATAAAAACAGGCAATATACTTTTTTTCACACTTCACTTTTCTAGGTACCTGTACATTTTTAAAGGATATTATGCGAGGGAGCGTACCTACCGAGTGAGAAGATTTTTGCATTTTACATGTCTAAACGCTGCACTCTTGGGCCCTCCAGAGCCTAAAAGTGTGTTGCAGTCTTTAGTCAGTATTTGCTATACATTTTTTTTCTCACTTTTTCAAATTTCGAGGTGGGGACGTGTCCCCCCCCCCCGTCCCCCGGGATCGCCGCCCCTGTGGATAAACTATAATCTGGATAACTATTTTCCAGATAATTGGCCTGTCTGACACCGCCTATTGATTACATTGTGTTTTTAGGTAAAAATATACCAATCATCCAGGCAATATTTAAATGTTATTCTCTCTCAAGGCGCATGTGGTGTACGGTAGACAACTCCTTGTGCCGCCTAGGACCCCATCGAGGACAATGGTGGCGAGTTGTCTGGTTTCTTGAAGGTGAATCTGTGAAGAAGACTGGTAAAACCAAGGAACGTCTCCATCCGGGCAATCTGCTCTCCGATACAAACACGGCGTCCTGAGAAACAAAACAAATGTTGAAAAATTGAGGGGAAAAATGAGGGAGGAACGCCTTAATCTTGAAGTGCTGTCAGGGTTATCAAACAAGGTAAATGAGATCAACTTGTCACGAGTTTAACTTTAAGAAAATTTAGGCCTAATAATTGCCTAGGTGAAATACGGGGTCCTGGCGTACTTATCCGAATGTCAAATGTTGTTAGGTCCAAGATTCTGAGAGCGACAGAGCCAAAAATCCTGACACTATATACAGTGACAATAAACAGTGATTATGTTATAAAAATATAGTTAGTCAGACAAGAAAATGACAAAACATATCGCGGCTCGAAAAAAAAACATGTATTGATGATTTCAAAATTTATCGGAGGTGACTTCACCCCTGAGCCCTCATGACCCCCCCCCCCCCCCCCCCCGCCTTGTAGCCTACACTTGCATTATGACACGAATACAAGCCAAGACACGGTCACAACTGCCCTTGTACCTCTTCGCATCTAGTAATGTTTTATGATGGATTTCGCAGAAAATTTTTGCGTCGGACGCACAGGCATGCATTTCTATCGTAGGCACGAAGAAACGCGCAAGCTTCTACGATAAGGTGTTGGACATAAATTTACGAGGAGGGTGGAAAGCGCCTATACGAGGAATGAGGAAGGACGTGTGTGAATCGCAGGAGTTGGCCCACGACTCGACTGCACTGAGCTGAGGAAAAGTACGTGCAAAAAGACACACGGTGCAGTTGTGACCATAGCTTTAAAAATATCATTATATTAGTCCACATAATTATGGAGAGAAAAAAAAAAACAGTGAGCCTACCAGTACTGAAAATTATCAGATCATCTCTCTTGACCAACGTCCCATCTTCGCTAAGAAACCTCTCAGGTGTGAAGGCATCAGAATCATCCAGAAGTTCTTGTTGTTCAACACATTCCAGATGTTTGAGAAAATGATAGTGTCCTTTGGTATGGTGTAGCCTTTGATTGTGACATCAGCAGCAGCCACGTGGGGCACACCCATTGCACCTACAGCCCCTTTACGCTGGACCTTAACGAAAATACGGACATTAATGGACAATTCTTAATTCATGTAATAAACATAACATCAAAGGCGTTTCATGCCCGTTGGGGTCATTTGTCTGACGTCATAGGACTGGTTCGATCAACCCATGGTGCGGTCATTACTGCACCGTGGGAGGTGGCATCGTACATACAAGGCATTAGGGAATTTTAGATTTGCACGACGAGAACGTGGACTGCTCGTGTGACATCCTTTTAGGCAATGAGATAGTTTACAGATAGCACATGGTACAAATTAATGACCCCAAATATCCACAGATCTTTTACACATGGAGAACTTCCACTTTGAGCATCTTACAATAATAACTGCCAATTAAAGTCCTAGATGTGCTTCATGAATACCTTTTGTTTGCCCTCTTGAAGATAATACTTCCACCTGCGTATCTTAGAATGTTCCGTTGGTGCATAAATGAATAATGTTACATAACTTTCATGAGCGCATATCCTGTATTCATCTCTGGATGGTTTTACCTTTTTGGTGCAAATGACCTTTATCTGCCCATGCGCAGATTGTATCTGTGAACTTTCTTATTGTGACGTCCTTTTAAGGCACTGGTAGTGCCCGGCAGTGCCATAAAAGGATGTCGCATTGCCTTAAAAGCATGTCACACATAGTCCACGTTCTCGTCGTGCAAATCTAAAAGTCCCTATTGACAAGTTGACTGTGCATCCATGGCATCGAATCGCTTGAATGATCGTGGTCTAACTGCATGCCTTCATTGAATTGATCAACGCAGGCTAATGACGCAATCGAAATTATTCCTTCTGTGTATATTTATGTACGGGCATTAGAGGGGCATATCATTGGCATCGCGTTATTTCCTAGTCCGAATAAGCATTGAAAGACATACCTTCGCCGGTAAGCACTATTTTTGTTTTGTAGCCCTCGAAAATGAGGGGACCCATCTCCAAAAAAGGGTAAAATTAACGTGTTTTTACCCTTTTTTCCAGGAGAGGTGGGGGGGGGGGGTGGCCTTGGATGCGCCACTGCCCCCAGGAACTTAAGTTACGTGTGCGACAGACATTATTAGACAATATAGTTTGAAGGTTTACTGGACCAAAGGTAACAGTCCCCAAGACCAGAAGTGGCGATCAGTAGTTGACTTTTTTTTTTCGTGCTGTAGCCGTCCAAATAATCATAAAACATTGCACGCGCCAAGGCCCGCTTGATCATTACTGAAAATGAGAATGTCACAAACGATCCGACTCACCTCCATCAGCACAGCGCACGTGTAAGGGAGATTCTTTCGATCCTGCCACCCCGGCATCCGTTCTCTTCCGACCACCTGATCGAGCTCTGCCTGGACACGTGACTGGACCTCAGGGAAGGCCATCATGTAAATGAAACACCACTTGAGCGTGGTCGTCGTCGTCTCGGTTCCCGCGATGAAGAGGTCACTGATGAGGTATTTCAGGTTCAGTTGATCGAAATACGAAGCTGCTCCCTACATTGAAACAAAGAGATACGTCCTGGACTAAACTCAAGCTAGCTGTTCCAGGGTTTAAAAAAGATGGGTTGTACGACACTTGCTCCTATATATAGTACAATCACTCCGCTACAGTAAGCGAATTCTTTATCCAACCCTTGACCCAACACTAAGCCCAAATATTGCAATATTATTTAGGGTGATTCATACATAACAAGACTATTTAAGACGTATATGTTACAGAAACGTGCAGCTCGCTTAATTACAATATATTTGATCAAACTAAATACATCCATATTTATGTTTAAATTTCTTACTTTACTTTTAACCATCTGTTTTTATTAATACGTTCTAAACAAGTCTTCTATTTAATAAATCGTGTCACCCGAACAGAGAGGTACCCGACCTTTCTTGAATATGGGGGTATGATTTCATATAATGTTCGTGTAACCGACAGCCCGACGCGACGCGACGCGACGTCACGGTGCGGTGGAACGAAGTAAGCCAAATAAAAATGATACAATCACTCTAGACCATGGTGTGGTGTAAATTTCCTTCAATAATTCGGATCTCTTTATCTGTAACTGTAAGCCTCACCTGAGTCTCTTCCAACTTAATCAGATACTGGTCGATGAGATCCTTTGGGTGATCAGGGTCTAGGTCCTTCATGTGGGAATCAAGCTGGGCCTGGCTAAACGCCAATAACCTATCGACAGTGTTCACGAATTGCTTAACGAATCCGAACGGAGTCTTCGAAATGCCTGGTATGGGGAATGAAGAAGGCCCAGCCTCCGGTCCCCGCGAGTCTCGCGATGTTGTTCAACAAGTATAGAACCTGAAAACGAAAGAAGGAGTATAAGCAGGGGTGGTGTTTCCAGCGACGTCACTCGATAAATTGACATAACGCCCGGTTATTTTGTACTCTAAGGGCCGGTCGAGTCAAATTTCGCCAACCGAATTGCAGACTCAGTCCGCCTCTGGCGCTGGGAAATGTCTAGCATACCGAGTCTATCAATGCTACATATTAAACTTGTATTGTGATCATTTTGTTGTAATACCAAGAAAAGTATTTTAACGATGTATCACTTTTTAACGGAATAAAGGAATGGAACAGACTAGTCTGGGGCACACATAGCCTATTATACAACAGGAGATTTCCCCCCATGATTTCCAACATTATTTAGCTCTCTATTGTCCCAATTTTGTTGTGGAAGTAAGATCAAATAACAGTGCCGTTCAACGAAATATATCACACTTTTACATAATCAAATAATCAATGGTAAACTTTGGAGGGGCGAGGTGAGGAATCGATAAAAGACGAAAGATTTCCATTCAACTTAAAAATTGCAAAATGTGATTAACATCAAGGTATTTCCCTTTTCGAAAGGCTTCAGCCCATGATCGATTGCCAAAAAGAGAGAGGTGGCGGGAGAAAGATTGACACGTACTGTCTGTGTCCTTCTCTCCCGTCATGCATTCGGTCCTCGGTGTACACGAGGCGTCATTTACATTGCGCTTTTTAAGGACATTCAGGTAAACATTAGTTTACAGAACAGGACCAAATACGTTTAATAGGCCCTTGGCAGCGTCTCAACAGACCATCATACTAAGGACTTTTAGATTTGCACGACGAGAACGTGGACTGCCATGTGTGACATCCTTTTAAGGCGATGTGACGTCCTTTTAAGGCACTGGCAGTGCCCGGCAGTGCCTTAAAAGCACGTCACATTGCCTTAAAAGGATGTCATACATAGCAGTTCACGTTCACGTCGTGCAAATCCAAAAGTCCCTAATACGTACAAGTTCACCGACATCTATTTAAAACGCGTGCATTGGGCAGAGATGCAACACCTTGACGCTGGAATGCAATGGCGAGGACAAGATTTCTGATCAGTATAACGAAGGTCTGCGTCGAACACATCACTGGATTTATAGGCCTACAAACCAATATGAGTGGTATAACAAGTTGGTTTATTTCAGGGGTATTCGATGTTGATATTAATTTGGTTTTAATAGAAGCAGAAAAATGAGAGAAAAGGCGAAAGTTTGAACAAAAACCAACTAAAAATAAGAAAGTGATACAGTCATGAAGGTGCGATTAATCAAAAAACATATAGCAACTAGGTGACGGTGACGTATCTAGCCAGGTGCTTTCCCATTTGCCCTGTACAAATAATAATAATAATAATAATAATTTTCAATCATGGATTTACCCTAATATAATTATCGGAAATATGTTTTATGCAACCCCCGTAAGAAACAAATCTATTCCGTCATCAATAATTTAAAAAATGAAACTTTATGAAATTTGATGTATTGAACTAATTTAACAGGACCTCGCAAAAACGTCACAGCTTTGCAAATTTGTTCACCTCTGATGCAAACTTCAAAAATTCATATATCTTCCTATTTTCAATCGGATATTGTTCAAACGTCCACTAATTTATTTCTCAAATTTTATCTGCTTTTGACAAAACCTACTTAATATCATGGTGGACTTCCTCATACCAAATATCCTTATCTGATTTTCTTTCCTCTTTCCTGATTTTAGCTAGGTGTCATTTCAATTTATCCAGATCAATTTGAGTGACTATGTGCGAGTAATGCAATGCAATGTTTTCCCTGCTTATTGTTGTTGTTGTTATTGAGATTAACGGCGTTTCCAAAGAGCGTCAGAGAGCGCGCCAGTCTCTGACGCACATATATACCAGCAAAATAACGCCTTGTGTGCAACAACGGGCATATAATGCTTTCAAAGTAGAGACCATACATGCTGAAAATCTGTATCGCTGTACTGGTACTGCGTTCCGAAGACAATCGAACAGATGACGTTGGCAACGGCTTGCTCGAAGAGGACATTTGGGTTGAAGGCAGTTCCTTTCTTTTCCTCGATGGCGCCCCCAAGCTGGGCCATCTCTGCTGCTATGGTGTCTTCGTAGCTCTTCTTGCCAACCCCGAGACTGCGAAAGACAGAGAAGGTAAACTTGCGATGTTCCTTCCACGAATCTCCAACACCAAGAATCAGACCTACAATCGTTATTGGATCAGAAAATAGAATCCCTGTACCTTTAGCATCATACTATGTGAATCGTGTCGCAATTGCGTGAAAACGGCTGATAGCAGGAAGACTCCCCAGGGAGAGGAGATGTTGCAAATTCATGCATGAATGAATTCGATGACTGGGGTAATAATGCAAATAATTTAAATTTGATTTACGCCTTTGTGTTCCTATTTGGTCGAGAATATAAATGACATTGTAACCATACAAGAATGAATCCCTATTTGCATATTCTTCAAATATCTGATTCAGTTTTTCTGTTTCATAATAAGTCACGATGGACAACGTGGAAGATGCACAGACGCCGAATCAACTCAAAAACGAAACGCAGGGCCAGTCTTATTATGCCATATATAGGTACATTTTTCATAAGTCTGTGCTATCATGCTAATCAAACTTTCGTCTTCAATAAAAATGGTTAAATCAAATTGAAGACTACCAAACTATTTGGAATACGGGCAGTTAAGGGCGAAATCCTGGGATCCGTTTTACAAAGCCTTTTTTCAATGACAAATGACAAAAATCAGTGACAAATCTGTTGATAACCAATCAGAAGCAAGAATTTCAGTAGCTTATAACAAAAAAACTGTCATTTGTCACTGATGACAAGTTTTGTGAAACACCCTCAGATCTTACCAAGTTGTCCCACTCCAGACATTTCAGTCAGCATTTGGCTATGTGGTCGGCTCTGCAGATCAGGATGGCGGAATGCTTCCGAGATTACCTCATAGAGTTCAAGTGCACCACTAACTTGGGGCCAGCACGGAAAGAAGTTATATCTCCGTACTTGTCCGCCCATGACGAGAAGAGGGCAAGGAGGTCCGACCGGCTTCTGCAAAAAAAGGATGATGACATGGATGTTGATGACGCTGACGATGATGTAATAGATTATGATGATGATAATGGTAATAAGGGTGTTGGTGATAATTATATGTTGGTGGTAATGATCAGTGAATTGATAGTAGTACTCACATATTAGACATACGGGGATGTGCTGCTCTAATGGATCACTTTTTCACAAACAATACCTAAATATGGGTCCCAATTTGAACAAAAATATAACTAAACATGGGTCCGTTTTTTCAAAGTTTCCACAATTTTGTAAAATGGGCCTTTATTTATAGAAAATGGCCTGTAAAATGAGTAGGAGTTTCGAGGCTTGACACACCCCCGTCCAAACCAAATCTGATTACCCCCCCCCCCCCCCACCCCCTTCCTGGTGTGACGCAGTCCTACTCCAGATGAATAGGGACTTTTTAGATTTGCACGACGAGAACGTGGATCTAGCTGCCACGTGTGACATCCTTTTAAGGCAATGTGACGTCCTTTTAAGGCACTGCCGGGCACTGCCAGTGCCTTAAAAGGACGTCACAACGTTCTCTTCGAGCAAATCTAAAATTCCCTAATGACGCTTCGTGTGCAACGGGCATTAGAGAGTAAAAAGCATTACCTTATGAGTTTGAAAGCAACGCGAGCAGAGGTATTCCCGTCGGCCCGGGGGAAGGTTCTTAGGTCGAGTCATCAGGTGTTTCACAATCACACAGCCACTAGACCAACTAAAGCCGTTACCAATAAATGGTAAATTGTCATCTGATTCAAATCCATGATGATAGTTTAATTACCGGCTCTCTAATAAAAAAGGAACAACAAAATGATTAAATTAATACTTTGAACATTGACAACGTAGGATTAACCATCATTTTTGTTAAATCATTATCATTGTAGACCTATTGCGTTCACGAGTAAAACGTCGGTAAATTAGCACAAAGCATGACAGGAAAGTCCTAAGTTTGAATATGATTTAGTGCGCCACTTATAATCTTGATAATATGCCCGTTCCATAATTATGTAGGCAACATTATTATTCTTACGACAACAGCAAAGGGAAAGATATGCAAAACATGGCTACATTACATTTAATTGTTTTTACACTAAAAAAAAAAGTACAATCCACTAACACATGAATAAAGAATAGTATCACAAAGCGTTTATTTAAAAATAAATATACCTCGACCTCCAGAGAGGAATCACTAAGAACTTTTAGATTCGCACGAAGACAATGGGGATTGCTACGCTCGATGTCCTTTTAATGCACTGCCTTGAATGGACGTCACATGTATCAGTCCACGAAAATCAAAAGTCCCTATTGTGGGGCTTCGACGCCCTAAACTTTTTGTTTGATGCCGCCTCTTAACCATTGCATACTGGATCCTAGTGTTCACTGTATTAAGCCTATTGGAATGAGAAAATTCAGTAATCAACAGGTTAAAACCCGCGGTCTTGTGAAAAACGGCTGAAACCAGCACGAACCTGTGCCTCTTAGGATTCATATCTCGACAAATCCTGTATTTGGGGCAGAGATCTTTCTCTTTCTCAGTTTTTCTCCTTTTATCTCATTAATTAGAAGTAGTCTGGCGGTGCTAGGGTATTGGATATTAATTGTTCCTTAAAGGGACTTAGTAAAATTATTCAGATGAGAGCAAATGCTGAGAATTAGGTAGTGACTTCAATGCTAGATGTAAAATTAAAGGTAATCTGAAAGTTTGATTGAAAACGGACCATCATTAACGATACAATGGAAAAAAATGATCTGGGGGGCGTTTCACAAAACTTGTCATCAGTGACCAATGACAGTTTTTGTTATAAGCTACTGAAAACCTTGCTTCTGATTGGTTATCAGCAGATTTCTCACTGATTTTTGTCGTTTGTCATTGAAAAAAGGCTTTGTGAAACGGGTCCCTGATCGATTCCTTCATTCTCCCAACTATATTATAACAATTTAATTACATTTAAGTGAATGTAAATCGTCACAAAGCAATGAATTGCTCTATTTTGCCTGATAGAGGGTAATTATAAGCACAGTAGAAGAAATATAATAAGTAACATTTCATACAAAAAGATACATTTTTCATCAACCTTCAACAATGTTACAGAGTCACTTTAAATGTATTTACACAATAACACTACCGGGGCTATGGTGAATTATGTATTCCTGGAAAAATTTCCTGGGGAAATCCGCAAGTACTTTTTGTATAGCTATTCTGTATAACTAAATATATTTGTGGGTTTCCGTGACAAAATCTCTTCCAAATTCTGACCACTGTTGTCCCTCTGACGGTCGGTAATGAAAATACAGTGCGTATCAAAAGAGTGTATACCAAACTTTGGTAACTTCGGATTACATAGTTATAATTTAAGGGTAACTTATACCCTGTGTATACCATATTCATAATTGTGCTGAAACGGATGAGTGTGCAGCAGCTTTTCAAACATTAATTGAAATCATTTCGCTTTTTCATCCAAAGTCCTCGACGATGATCGCACATATGCTCGAGGAGGAAGAGCAAAAGAAAATTATGTGTAAGCAACAAACGAAGGATCAAAACTTAGCCTATGCCACTACAACTTCCGGTACAACTTTCTGAAAGCAGCATGAAATTTGCTTTAAGTAGGCGCCTTCCAGGGGGGTAGGAAATTTTCCATAAAAAACTAAAAAGGCTGGAATACATTGAGAAGTGCGAGTATAGATCAATAGGGACTTTTAGATTTGCACAACGACAACGTGGATTGCTATGATCGACGTCCTTTTAATGCACTGCCTTGAATGGACGTCACACGTTTCAGTCCCCGCAAATCTAAAAGTCCCTAATATCACACTCTGATCCCCCTTCCATCCACCTTCACCCCTTCCCCAACTTTTGGGAAAAGAGTCCTGGATCCGCCACTGTATTATCAGTGAATGTGCATGTATTCCGCAATTCAACATATTCAACAATACAAACAGTGTTGCATAATTATAATCAGCAAATGAAGAATCCACTGCACTCTGCAAACATTATAGGCCTATATATACCTTACAATATTACAGAAATCTATAATGCCATATTATGCGGATTGTAATCATTCGGTAATTATGATGTCAGAAAAAGACCGGATTAATAAAAAAATATATTTACCTTGCTCAGATCTAGACCCTGTGCTTTGACGACTTAACAGTTTGTGCCTGCAACATTTATTAGTACGATGGTTATTGTACGGTGGTAAACATGCAGGTACTCAACATGATACTGTACAGTGGTTATAACAATAGTAAGCCTTCAATCGGGGGAAAAACAAATCTAGACAGAAGAGAAGGCAAAGAGCCATAAAAAAGACGGTAAGCCGAGCGTCGAAAAGGCCTCCCCCCCCCCCCCACCATTCAGTATTATTTAGGGTGCGCATATGCACGTTCCCTAAGATCCCTTTGAAAGCACCCCCCCCCCCCCCCCCCCCCCCCCCTCACACTAGCTCCCTAATTAGTCCGGTGTGTAAAGTCAATAAGGCCCGATTTTGTGTGTGTATTACGAGCATGCAGACTTTGTTGCGTGGAAAGTACCCCTTTACCGGAGATTTTGGGAACATGAATGCGGTCCTTCCGTTCCCGGAGTGGGGGGGGGGGGGGGGGGGGGGGGGGGGGGGGGGGGAGATAACAAAGTTTTTTAAAAATCACAGGGTAAAGAAGGTTACAAAGAAATAAATATGGAATGAGATACCAAAATGAGCAACGTGAAAAAGCCCTTCACATGACTTCACGTCACGGTCTCAAGAAATCGAAATGGTTTACAAAATGAGGCCGGGAGCATCGTGCGAAGACCGTCACAGTCGACAACATGAACATATAAGATAACAAAATAAAATAATAAAAGTCTTGTGCAAGTTCTGGTGAGGAGCTGAAACACGTTCATGTGCTTTTTGTTATAAATAAAAACGAATACTTTCAAGTCGTTATTGACATCTATGACAACATACTACAACGTGCGTATACAGGTTGTTGGTTCTCATTATATTTGTGTTATTAAATGTGCCCCCTACAACCTCCGGCTATACTGCCTTTCATCGTGGTGGTAGAAATAGGGTATACCTGTTACTACACAAAGCTTCTCCGAATGTCTTATGACCCAAAAGGACACACTTTGAAAGCGACAATGGGTTATACAGGTAAAAGTTTAAGGGGCACTTATGAAAGGGCAGTTATATAGAAAGGAAAATTGACACTCAAAATTAGCAAGGGGACAGGCCTGATAAAATCCCGATTTAAATCGGTTTCCCGATTTTTTTTATTTTTCCCGATTTTTCCCGATTTTTTTTTTCTTTCCCGATTTTAAAAAAAAAAAATTCTCTTTTTTTTCTTCTTTTTTTTGTTTTTATATAATTTTTTTTTCTTCTCTATTTTATCCTGATTTTCTCGATTTCCCTATTATTTACTCTATTCTTCCCTATTTTTGCCTATTTTCCCCCCAATTTTGTCCCAATTATCTTACTCGAAAGGGGGGAATGTAGTTAGATGCCATTTTCCCCGCGAATCCTCTTTTTTTTTTACTCAAGGGGGCGTGGTTTAGGGAAAACAAAAAATATTTTTTTTTTTAGAGCTCACTTATCATATGGAAAGGTGCATTTATGAAATAGGAAAAGGGGGTAGGCCTATAATGTCAAAGTAAAAAGGACCGACATTAGATTTGGATAGCCCTAATTATCAGAGGTGAAAATTAAGGAGCAATTGTGCAAAGGAGAAGGCAGTTGTCAAAGAAAAGGGACACCTTAATAGTTTTGAAAAGGGGCACTTAATTATCAGAGATGGAAAGTACACTTGAGAATTAGGGGTAAGGGACATTTATTAGAAAGAAAAAAGGGTACTTATCGGAAGTCAAAAAAGGGAGGGGGGGGGGGGGCTTTTCTTATGCAAAAGGGGGGGCAGTTTTGGGGTAATTGGAAAAGTGTAGGGTCCCTTGCCCCCCCCCCCCCTCCCCAGAGCCTCTGCACATACACATAATGTATACCAGCTGATGGTTTTAGACAAATTTATAGCACACTTTCCTCATCCGTCTGTCTTTTGTGCAGTACATGTATGTTTTTATTTTTAAATTATTACAATCTCTAAGTCTATGAACGGTCTCTAACCTTCTACATATCTCCCTCTCTGTACGCTCTCTAACAGCATCTCTCGTCCCTTTTCCTCATCTGAAATTTCTCTTAAAGGGAAAGTCCACCCCCAAATAAGTTTGTTTTCGATAGAGGCAGAATAATAAGAAAATCAGGTGAGTGAAAGTTTGAGCAAATTCTGAATGAAAATAAGAAAGTTATGAATTATTGAAGTTGTGATCAATCAAATACAAATTGGCAACTCTGTGACTTATTATACGAGCTCTCCTCATTTGCTTTGTGCATAATATTCCATAAAATCATGTTTTCTTCGTTATTGATGACGGAATATATATTTGTTCCTTGCAGGGGGAGTATAGAAACATATTTGCAATTATTATATTTAGGGTGCATGTATGGTTGAAATTTTTCTTGAGGAAAATGAAAATTTTAGATTTTTTAGTACTGAGCAAATGGAAGTTGAGCTCGCATGATACGTCATAGAGTTGCCAATTTGTGTTTGATTGATCACAACTTCAAAAATCCTAACTTCCTTATTTTTAATCGGAATTTGCTCAAACTTTCACTTCTTGTTTCTCTCATTTTTCTACTCCTATTAAAACTAACTTAATTTCAGGGTGGACTTTCCTTTAAGGTTTTTCCCACATTCTCTATTTCACCAAAGACTACAATGTTCACACATCCTTTTCAAGATTGTTTAAGGGGCAGTCTCTTCCAAGAAAGTAAGAAGACAAAACAACACACACACCAGGTAGTGAACTGCTTTTGTCATTGAAAATTCAGACAAAAGTACATTAATTCAAGTATAATACCTCACACAGGAAATTCATCAAAAGTTATTTCATTTATTCGATATAGTTATCTCATGTCATATACAATATACACAAAATATAATGTCCCAACTTTCCCCATACACAGAAAATAAAGTATATAAAGCCATACATATATACACAATTTGCTATTTCCAGTATAAAATATACGATGCATGCAAATTTGCATGCAAGTTGACAAAATAAATGTATGTATGGTCCAGCCACAAGTTTTGCGATTTCATCAAATTTAGAATCAAGCGGAATATTATTACTGGCTGAATTTTCAAGTCAAAATGATTTTGTCATGATCTGTAACAACATAATATTGAGGGACTATAAATCTATGATACTGCATATAACTCAGTTAAAAGAGGCAGACAATTGACATTATAGGTAGTTGAACCTTATTCATTGCCAGATTAATCTCCAGTAGTCTTTAAAACATTTGTATTTGAGACTTCTAAAATATTGTTTTATCATTGGTACTACATCTAGACATACAAATTTGTATTACCCCTCATATGCATGGGTGTCGATCCGGGGGGGATGGGGGGGATATATCCCCCCCAATATTTCAGTGGGGGGGATGGCCTGTACAATCATCCCCCCAATAATTCACCATCAAAAAATCAAAAAAAAATGAAGAGAAAAATTAAGGATGAGAGCCCGATGAGAGTAGTTAATGGTTATTACTCGCAAGATGACCATCAATATACACATTTTGCTATCTCATTTTCATAATACATACATACATGTATATACGAAGTAAATAAGGCAACCGTAAATGAGACAAGAATAAATTGAATTCTCGCTATCATATGGCTTCATCAGGAATTGATGTATTTATTCAATTTGTTCAATCAAGTACACGATACAATGAAGCGTCTTCTTTTACGAATAATTTAATGAAACGTAAAAGCTTCCGCGGAATGGGCGAAAAGGAATACAGACGAGGATTAAGAGTAATAATTTATTGAAACGTTAAAGCTTCCGCGCTTCGCGCGGTAGGGGAGAAACTGAGTTCATGAAGGACACGATACAACAAATCATTTTCTTTCACTAATGTGAAAGCTTCCGCGCTTCGTGCAGGAATGGGCGAAAATGAATTCAGACAAGGATTAAGAGACGAGAATGGTACACAGGATCGTCTTCTTTCTTTAATCATCTAATGAAAACACCAGAGCTTCCGCGCTACGCGCGGGGAAGGAGGAATTTGATTTAAACATTAAAGATTAAGATTCGAGAATGGTACATCGAATCGTCATCTTTCTTTAATAATCTGTCGATGAAACGTCAGAGCTTCCGCGCTTTGCGCGGAGAAAGGAGATCTTGATTCAAACAAGGATTTAGAGTCGAGAACGGTCCAACGAATCGTCTTCTTTCTCTTATAATTTAGTGAAACGTCAAAGCTTCCGCGTTTCGCGTGGTAGGGGAGAAACTGAATTCATGAAGGACACGATACAACAAATCGTCTTCTTTCTCCAATGTGAAAGCTTCCGCGCTTCGCGCAGGAATGGCGAAAATGAATTCAGACAAGGATTAAGAGACGAGAATGGTACATCGAATCGTCTTCTGTCTTTAATAATCTAATGACACGCCAGAGCTTCCGCGCTACGCGCGAGGAAGGGGAACTTGATTCAAACAAGGATTAAGAGTCGAGAACGGTCCAACGAATCATCTTCTTTCTCTAATAATTTAGTGAAACGCCAAAGCTTCCGCACTTCTGGGGGGGGGGGGAACTCCCCCTCCCTGCACGCAACCCCCTAGGGACCACGCTTCGCGTGCTCACTACCGCCCCCTGAAATGAAATCCTGGCTACGGCTTGGGAGGGGTGCAACTTGCCACACGCTTCTACCTCTTGATTGCTTTGATCCATTGCCGAAAATATTTTGGCACCTATCATCCCCCCCAACCACGGATACAAATCGACACCCTTGCTCATATGTCACTAACAAAATATATCATGTTCTTTCTATAAACCATAAGCTATAATTGTATTATCTCTACAAATCTATCCTGTAGCCGACAATATAATCCCAATGTCAACAAACACACACTCGTTTCTGATCCCTAATTTGATTTCGCTGATCCCATAACTTGTCAGAGGGCCCCTGTCCTCAGTATGAGTCATTTTGGTAGCAAACAACAGATGCAGAGAGCAAATTGGTAGCAGAACATGTCCTTGTACACCCAGGGCACAAATGCAATTCCCTCTCCAATCCCCCTCTCCTCCTCCCCCTCTCCCCCCCCCCCTCCCCCCCCCTCCCCCCCCCCCCTCTTCCCCCACCAAAAAAAAAAAAAATAAATAAATATTATATTCGCTATGGATTGAATTCCAACACTGGCACCTTATTTTGAAGTATGTTTTACATGCACTGTCCGTGTGACAAAAAGACAACTTTGGCGGCTCGCTGTTTGTTTCTTCTGTCTACGAAAGCAGATAAAATTAAAGAATGGTCAACACTTTGGAATGTTTTTTCTCTTTCTCAACATGGCATCTATTGTCTGACTTCACATCCGTTTGTGCCATTCTGCTGGGCACATGACCATGTACAACTCTGTAATTCACTTGATTCTGCGTGTTGATGAAAGTAAGCTAGGTAGATGGCAATATATATATCTGTGTATCAGGAATTGCTGAAAGTAGGGTTGAAGACTTTGTACAATATTAATATTTTTGTCACAATTCCAGCACCATAGAAGCCCATTATATTAACTGTACAAGTTATGCCAAAGAGACTTTGCAACATGAAGATAAAGCATAAATATAAAAACAAGACAGATGTGACTGCCTCTCCAATATGCCTCTGCCCAAGTTCAGTGAAGATCATGGCTTGAATCATCATTAAAATCACGATGAGAACAAAAAGCCTTCACTTACATAACCCTTGACCTTACAACCTTTGACCTCACAACCCCCAAATATGATCACCTGTGATGTGTAACAGTTACAGGTTCACAGCTCAAATAGATTATATTTGTTATTGATATGGTCACAACAAGGTTAAAGAGAGCAAACGTTGTCAAGCGTTGTTTCGCCTGCCTCTTGCGATGTGAGTGTCAGTGAGAACACAACATGTATATGAAAATTATGACATTTCAGGTTTTCAGAATGTGTATTTCGGTTCCGGCAGTTTACACTAAGCAATAATGGTAAAGTTGCATGAACTTTGTCCCTTGAGAATGAGAGAACACTGCTTGGGAATGCTGGTAATACTATCTCAGTTTACCATAATCATCAAGTGTGGAAACCAATGTTACAAATAAATAAATAAAGGCACAAAATAAACAAATTAAACTGAACGCAGTTAAGAATGATGCCTCCGCCTCCGAGTACAACATCCCTCATGTGCGACGTTTCTCATCTGACATGACCTCATGACCCCAAATCCTCTTGAGATTGTTCGTCCCTCAAAACATACCAAGAGGTTTGACTTGGATCATCTTTGAGAATGTATTCCCTAAGATAGCTTTGAGCCTTTGATCTCATCATCAAAGTTATAGTAATGTTTTGCATATAATTAGCCTACTGTACTTTTCATGGAAAGTTCATTGACCTTTCAATATTCAACCCGGGTCAGAATTCACCAATTCTGAACTGCGCCTTCAAGAGAAGTACCTGTGGTTTGAACTTGGTGATCCTACCTCAATGCTACAGAATACTATTGTGTGAACAGAGCTTTTTCATGGACAGTTCATTGACCTTTTGACCTGTGACCTTGGTCAAATTTTATCCATTTTCAAACTTGAACTGTGAGTTCAAGAGATGTACCTGTGGATTGAATTCCTACCTCAATGCAATAGAAAGTTACTATTACTGAGGTTAAAACTGGTAATTTCATAAAAATGACCTTTGACCTAAGAGACAGCAGGTCGGACATCCCCGAAACCATTTTGTCTCCAGCACCACATTAAGTAGGCAGAGGCATACAAATGTAATACAAATCTCTTCACAATACATGAAAGAAGGAGAAAGGCCAATCTATGATAACAAAAAGTTTACCAAAATTCCTTAGGATACTCAAACATATAAAAAAATAATTTCAGATTTGTTTCATATGCTCAATATTTAGAAGAAAAAGTATTTACACTTTGATACAATAGGAAATTCACACAAATATAATACATGTTAGAATGTTTAAAGCCTTCCTATATATAACATATTTATCTCTGCCCTGCATAATTTGGCTCGTAGAAAGGAAACGCTTCTTCATTTTGTTATCTAATAAAATATAATCTGTAAAAGCAGTTCATGGTAACAAAAGGCCTGCTTTCATCAGCTCAAGTTTGCCAAATAACCCGCTATTTTCAGACTTTGGATATTATCCCGAAGCTCGAAATTGCGTCTTCACCAGACCAATACGCTGATCACAAAATAGCTTGGACGGACGCAAATTACCCCACTATTTCCCAAATAGCGGGATAATTTCTCAGGATATTTTCATCGCCAAATATCCCGCTAATTGCAACTGAGAGCTGATGAAGACGCAAATTAACTGACTAATTTGCGATTCGGGATAGTTAAAATAGCGGGCTATTCGGGAAACTCGAGCTGATGAAAACAGACCTAAAGGCTAAAAAATTAGGCTACCGGTAGTCCATTCATCAAAAAAGAGCAATACTCAATGATGAATGCACGAGTGATTTATTGTCAAGATTCTGTTCATGCATGATCGATCAAAGCTTGACTATAAGGCACTTAGTCTAATTCCTTTTGCTTTGGCAAACTGTACCAATTAACAAAAGTGGTTGATTCTTTGTCATTTCTCTTATACGAATGACAGCTCGAAGAAACAAATACAAATGTAAGACACATGTTTCTTTAAAAATACCAAAGGCAGTATTCATCAATGAAAGTAGCTTTCCATCACACAAGTTGTCTCTCATCAGTTTAAGAGATGGATAGAGGAGGCGAGTCGGCTCAGTCGTTAAAGCGTCTGCCTGTCCTACCAAAGATCTTGGGTTCGAATCCAACCCAGATGGATGACTGAAGCCTGCGTTGTGTGTTAACGTACCCCTCCCCTTGTTTCATAGACGCAGGCTACCATATGTTAAGTAGAAAACACTCCGTCCCTCAGATAGGATGTTAAATGGAGGCCCCATGTAGAGGAGAGTCCCCAGAGAGAACCCACTGCACTATTTGTATATTAAAGAGTAGGGAAACCCTGGTGTAGTGGTCCACCTGTACACCCCCAATCATTTATAACAGGAGGAGACACCCGAGGGTTACAGTGATTCAGTTCGCTTTTCGCCTCCCAGGCACAGGTGACGCCAAATAATGCCAAATAAGGCACTTGTTCCATTAACTACATGGGGCAGTACTCATCAATAGAAGCAATGAGTTGCGATTGTCCATTTCTATTTCTACTCGATCCGTCAATGAGTTGTAATTAAAAGGATTCTATTTGAAACACAAAGAAAACACTTGAATGTACATAAGGCACAAGCTACTGAGATCTATACCAATCCATGATATCATTAATTGGTTAATCCCTCTCCCCATGGGTAGGAATCATAAATGTAAGCTTTGAAGCATTGAAATGTCACATTCTGTCCATCCCATGTAGATGAACTCTTGGAAGGCTCTATCGGTATTCCATTTGACTATTGCGGTCCATATTCATCGATGAAAGCGTTGAGTTGCTTTAGAAGCTGCTTGTTGCGTTCATCTGTCGCTCTCCTTGCACTTTCCTGATTGTAGGAAGAAAGAAAAGATTAAAGATTCAATAGAATAATCATTACTGATTATATACTTGTAATGATTGAAAAAGAGTACTGTAGGCAGTTTTGAAGTATTACCGGGGTGTGTTTCACAAAGACTAAGATCGACTTTAAGTTGAACTTAACTATGGCAGGCCATTCATGCCACTGGTTGCTCTCACCATTATGATCTTTAGATAATTTTTTTCCTTCGATAATGTATTATTGAACTAGATGGAATTTTGACTGCGCGCAGTCGAAAATGATGCCTCCGCCATAGAGCAATTTAAACAAGTTTGGAGTTTAAATCTCCAGTGGTTCTTGAGATATCATGATAACAATCTCAATGTATGGAATTTCATAAGTTGACCTCTGTGACCCTTGACCTTTGACCTACGTGCTCCAAAATCTAATCAGATTGTCTTCCTATGGTGATACACACTATCATTAAGTTTGAAGTTTAAATCTCCAGTGGTTCTTGAGATATTATGATATGGTGATACATACTATCATTAAGTTTGAAGTGAAAATTCTCCAGTGGTTCTTAAGATATCGCGATAACGATCTCAATGTATGGAATTTCATAAGTTGACCTCTGTGACCCTTGACCTTTGACCTACATGCTCCAAAATCTACTCAGATTGTCTTCCTATGGTGATACACACTATCATTAAGTTTGAAGTTTAAATCTCCAGTGGTTCTTGAGATATTATGATAACAATCTCAATGTATGGAATTTCATAAGTTGACCTCTGTGACCCTTGACCTTTGACCTACGTGCTCCAAAATCTAATCAGATCGTCTTCCTATGGTGATACATACTATCCTTAAGTTTGAAGTTTTTACATCTCCAGTGGTTCTTGAGATATCATGATAACAATCTCAATGTATGGAATTTCATAAGTTGACCTCTATGACCCTTGACCTTTGACCTACGTGCTCCAAAATGTAATCAGATTGTTTTCCTATAGTGATACACACTATCACTAAGTTTGAAGTTTAAATCTCCAGTGGTTCTTGATATATCATGATAACAATATCAATGTATGGAATTTCATAAGTTGACCTTTGTGACCCTTGACCTTTGACATACGTGCTCCAAAATCTAATCAGATCGTCTTCCTATGGTGATACATACTATCCTTAAGTTTGAAGTTTAAATCTCAAATGGTTCTTGAGATATCGCGCTAACAAACTCAATACAAGGAATTTCATAAGTTGACCTCTGTGACCTGTGACCTTTGACCTACGTACTCCAAATTCTAATCAGATCGTCTTCCTATGGTGATAAATACTATTCCCGAGTCTTAAGTTTAAATCTTAAATGGTTCTTGAGATATTGTGATAACGGTCAAACGGGACGGACGTACGGACGGACGGACGTACGGACGTACGGACGGACAACCCGAAAACATGATGCCTCCGGCACCACCTTCGGTGGCGGAGGCATAAAAATGTAAATTCTGTAGATTTGTGACCATGATTTCTTTACGTTCATTGAGAGACCAATGCCAGTAAATGGTAGTAACAAACAATGGCATGAGCGGCCTGCCATAGTTCAGTCCAAATTCAATCTTAGTCTTTGTGAAATGCCCCCCCCCCCCCCCGAGCTGATACACAGCTAGTGTATCTGAGCCTTTTACTAATACATGATTGTCAAAGAAGAAGAAGTTTGAGGCCACAGAAGAAATCACTCTCAGAAACATAAAACATTTAAAAACACTTAGAAAAATACACAGTACATTATTTCAGATTGTCTGCAGCATGAGTATAGAGTTAATAATTTTAATTTAAAGAACGCAGGAGGGACAACTCAAAAACACAATGCCTCTGGCACAAAATCGAGAAAGAACAGAGAAAAGGATGAGCAAATGAAAACAATAGCACTATACCCTTGCATCCCAATCAGTGGTCTTGTAAATTACCACATTATTTTCTGTTTATTAACGATGACCCGACCTCTCATGTCAGTGCCCCCTCGAGGATGGGATTCATGCATGCTACACTCCTGCACATTTCACCATGACACAGGAATGCTCCCCAGGGAGTGGAGAATGCGCATACATTGTGTGCGGGTAAGCCTGAATCCGATGACCGGGGTAATAATATATATCTGTAAAGCGCTTTGAGAGGGCCTGCGGTCCTGAAAAAAAGCGCTATATAAGAATGAACTATTATTAATATTATTACATGGTACTCACAGAATTATCATATTGTATCTGCATGCCCTCGTACTTGATTTTCCACTTCCTCAGCTTCATTTCATACTCTTCCTTCTGCTTGCTGAGTTCCTGCTTTAGCGCCCTCACTTGTTCCTAAAGGGACAGTCATGGAAAGTAGGGGAAGGGAAAAATAATATTATGGTATTCAAATTTTTGTTCCACACTTTAATTCAATAATCACTATCATGTGAATCTACATGTATTAAAGAATGAAAATACAGTTTATAACATATATCTTTGATTATGTTGATGAACTGGGAAACAAAACCTATTTTAATGCTGCTTATAAGTATCGGATTGCATGGTGATGTATATATATACAGTAGGCTTACGGTGGCACCATATGAGAGAGAGAGGGGGAGGATTGGGGAGTCCTGAAAAGGACTGTCGGTAATCTTTCTTTACAGTCCATGGTGCAACCGGAAGCCTATTGTATAACACCTATTTTGTCCCTCTAAACTTTGAGTGCGACACAAGAGTTATACAGTATCAATTGCAACTTGCAAATAAATGAACCACCCGTTGTATTAAAACAGGGTTCACAGTATTGAGCATCAATTAAACAAACAAAAAATTACTCAGAAATATGAACGTTCCCTCATAACAAACCACATACAAAATAACTATATTTCGAAAAGGAAAATAATATGAATGTTTGGAGGAGACATTTCACTCACAACTTTGGACTAACTTAACAATCTTTTCATCAGATCATTACAAGATTGGTTTATTGTATTAAAATACTTTAATCCCAGATGGACTATCTTTGAAAACAAATCCAAATTCTCAAAATGTTAAAAAAGCTGGAAAGAGAAAGCCAAGAGGATATTTAAACCAAATGTCTTCAAGGAATGATTCACTGCTATGACTCAAGATACCCAAGCCACAAACTACACCATACTCTTAAAGGGAAATCCTACCCAGATAGACAACTACTCTATTAGAAAGAAAGCAAACAAATAAGAGAAGCAAACTGATGAAAGTTTCAATAAAATCTGTCTAAACGTAAGAAAATTATTAATTTTGGAAAGTTTTAATCGTATTGGCACTTCAAATTGGCTGAAGCGGTAATGCCAATGTGATGTAGTGCCGGACTTCTTTCCCCATCTGTTCCAAAATATAAAATGACTAAAACTTAAACTTTTCAAAAGATTATGGTTCAGGAGGGTCTATTCTATTCTTTTTAGAGGACCTATAATAATATGCGATCTATAATATATTTTGAGTAGTGCCCCAAAGGAGAAGAAACTTACGAGAAAAACAGATATTAGTGATATTTTTGTGCACGACAAATGGAAGAGTTATCCACGTCCTACGTCACAATCCACTGATCAAACTACCATTTGAGATTCGCATAGACTTGGTGATCTCATAGTTCAAACATTCACAACTTCCTAACTATTGGTCTGATTCATTTCAAACTTTTGCCATTCTGTTTCAGTTATTTTTATGCTTCCACACAAATCAACTTATTACAAGGGTTGGATTGCCCTTTAACTTCAAGTCACTTATTTTGGGGACAGGAACTGTCTACAAAACACTAGATAAGAGGGAAAAAATGAGGAGGGGGGCAAGAAGAGATGTAATTTAGCTGGGGATTTTGTTTTGCTGCATGTCATCAATCTTAGTTTATTTGTTCATCCTTTCTTTATCATTTTTTTTATTTTTATATATCCCTCTTATTGAACTTTCCTTTTGTAAAAAAAAGAAGAAATTATATCTACCCTGGTTACAATTTTGGGGAGGGTGGGATAGGGAATTAGAGATTAAAACAGTGATTTCCTATTGAAATCTATTTATGCGGATGGTCATATCTCAGCCAATACTTAACATATTCAATTGATTTTCAACATTTGGACATTAATTTTGATGCTCTTTTGGAAAATGAAGTTCAAATTTGGAAACTCTAAAAATAGTTTTTTTGATAACGTCACACTTGACCCCTCTATTTTGAGTGGTATTGTACATGTACATTTTGATAGTCGAGGCAAGAACATGTGGTATTTCCCACACAAAACTGGGGATGTGACAGAATATTCAATATGACACAGTTCGGTACTGAAGGGTTGAAGCAAGAAAACAACATCACCAGACCCTTAGTGCTGTTCACCAAGAAATATTATCAAACAGAACCAAATTTTGTACCGAGTCATTGTACACAAAGAGTGATGTAACTTTCAAAGCATAACAAGATCTAAAAGGCTGATTATTTTGCTCTGGTTCACAACATTAAGGTTTTGAATAGATGTCTGTCTACCCCCCCCCCCCCCCCCCCCCTCCTCTCCTCTCTCTCTCTCTATCTATCTCTCTCTCTCCCTCATATCTCTCTCATCTCTCTCTCTTTCTCATCTCTCTCTCTCTCTCTCTATCTATCTCTCTCTCTCCCTCATATCTCTCTCATCTCTCTCTCTCTCATCTCTCTCTCTCTCTCTCTCTCTCTCTCTCTCTCTCTATCTCTCTCTCTCCCTCATCTCTCTCTCTCTCTCTCTCTCTCTCTCTCATCTCTCTCTCTCTCTCTCTCATCTCTCTCTCTCTATCTCTCTCTCTCCCTCATCTCTCTCTCTCTCTCATCTCTCTCTCTCTCATCTCTCTCTCTCTCTCATCTCTCTCTCTCTCTCTCCCTCATCTCTCTCTTTCTCTCTCTCTACCTATTTCTCTCCCATAATCCTCCTCTTACTCCCTTGGGACCGCGATCACCA
Organism: Strongylocentrotus purpuratus; assembly: GCF_000002235.5. Classification (NCBI taxonomy): domain Eukaryota; kingdom Metazoa; phylum Echinodermata; class Echinoidea; order Camarodonta; family Strongylocentrotidae; genus Strongylocentrotus; species Strongylocentrotus purpuratus. Next base: position 14,527,021 of record NW_022145595.1, read on the forward strand.
TGGAAACCAAGAAAAAAAGGGATTATTGTGATGAGTTTGTACTGATATGACCTCACATATGGGAGCACTAACTGCATTGTTTTGGCACATCACTCGAGGTTGTCATACACGATAGTGCTGGTCCCCTGGCAACCAGCGTACTGATATTATGAGATATTAAGATGTGTCATGAGGCCTGTCATCATCAGACCAAAGTTGCAAAATAACCCGCTATTAGATCAAGAAAATATAGAGAGAAATCTTGGTCTTGTTTCCAAAACAGCCCGCTATTTAGGAAACAGCTGGCTAATTGCGTCTGTCCGAACAAGTAGTTTGTGATGAGTGTATCGGTCTGGTGAGGACGCAATTTCGAGCTTCAGGAAAATATCTGAGTCTGAAAATAGCGGGGTTACTTTGCAACTTTGGTCTGATGAAAACAGGCCTTTATATGGGTGAAGAAAAAAGGTCGCGCCCCTGGTAGAACAAGATTAAAGGGATGTCGACCTTGTATAAGCCTTGTCGACCACGACTCTATCAATGCTCTATCACATACAGGCTTGTACATAAAATGCTTATTTCCCTACGATACTTCCTACCATTGATTTCTTTGAATTCAAAGTTAGTTTTGATTGCGTGCATTTTCAATAGAATATCCAGGGATACGAAACCAACTTCATCCAAAAACCTAAAAAGGTTGATTATTTGGATATTGTCAGAGGTATCAGACAATATCAGAGGTACGTTATAATCACTTGGGATTTTGTATTAACTGGTAGTCTTTCATTTAAAAATTTGAATATGTGTATCTCTATTTTGGTTGCGATGATAACTAATAGGAACTGATTAAAGGCTTGATGGGGAAGTTCTCCCTAACAGTAAGGTAATTAGAATAAGAGCACACCAGTCACATCATGGACCTACTAACAGCTGGAAATACATATCTGTTTGACATGCATATCCATACATTGTATCTTCTTAAAAAAAAAAATATACATGTATATTAAGTATGAACAATAGCATTACCAAATATTTTATGAAATATGTAGCAGACTCTGGCTGAGAGCTCTCATAGTGGTTCACCAGTGCATTCTCCTTACTGTACCTACCTGTAAATGTGAATATGAAAGAGTCAGATCTCCCGTGTTTGAAAGATCATTCTCCGGTGTACCCTGCATCAAGTCGATCCCAAGACCACTCCTTTCCTTGCGAGGTGACGTCTCCTGCTCACGATGATTGCTCGTAGAGTCGCACGGCGTTATCTGCAACTGGCATGCTGGGTTGATCATGACTAAGGACTCGCCGTCCGATTTAACGGTGACTGTTGACGCGATGGACGCCGTATCCGCGATTTCCGAGTATGACGTATGCTGTGACCCTTGTTCCGACGGTCCACTTGACGTGATGCTAGCAGTGTCTGAAACAGATATACTGTCCCTGAAAACAAGGCCGTCGTCTACACTATAACTACGTTTCGAGAATGCTGAGTTCCCATAATGTTCCATGTCATATTCCTCCTCTGGATTTAAATCAATGAGGAGTGAGTCTGATGTCATAGTCAGCGCTCGAGCGGTCCGCCCCGTTTGGCGATCTTGGAGTTCTTTGATCAAGTCGAAACTTCCCGTCGGCATCTGACTGTGTGCTTTATGGCGCGGCGGTGGTACGGGTGCGTTGGGAAGGTCATCATATGACTTTGCGCCATTGCTAAAATTGATGCGGTCGTTTGACGGGAACATGGTATCGTACTCCGCGAGGAGTAAGTGGATGAATTTCTGGCTCATCGAAGTGGCTTCCATCATCGCCGTTGGGTCCTCGTTGTTCGCGCGGAACATGTTCGGCCCGAAGACCGTTGAGAGGTTCAGCACGCCCATCCGATTGTACTTCTCGTACTTCTGGACATCGTGCAAAAAACAGCACATGTACTTCATCAAGTTATAGTTGCATCGCGGAAGCAACGCCAGCTCGCGGATAAGCTCCGCCTTCCCATCCTCCTCCCGCTCCTCGTAAAGTTTGATGGCCTCAAAGAAGTGTTCGTAGTGTTGCCACGGGATGACAGGCTCGGGGAGGGAACGTAGATAGAGTTTTAGAAGGGAAGCAATAGTGTGTACATCTGCTTTTAGTTCCTCAAAGTCTGGTTTTTCGCCAATATCAAAGAGGTCCTGAAGCTCTTTGACTTTGTTGGTCCGTCCAGGCAGTCTGAAATTTATTTTAAAAATTAAAAAAATCAAGCAAATGGGTATTAGAAGTTGAAATATCTAGCCGACAGGACAGGTGGCGATTTCATTTATCATATCTATCGAGAACAGATTCAATGACCCAATGGACCCAGGGCATAATATTAATACAAATAGTTTACTGCTTTCCCAGATCCAAATTCCAGTTGTTACCAGTTGATAACAGTAAGGATTTCCAACTGATATCTACTGGTTTGAACTGGTCTCAACTGGTACCAATTGAAACCAGTTAAAAACACATATCAATAAATATCAATACAAATAGATTACTGCTTTAATTGTTATTCATGCGTTACCAAGACAAAAGACATTTACACCTGTACAAACTGAAATATATCCTGTAGTACAGACATAAGACATAAAGAGCAGCCATAGTGAGTATCAACTACATCCCTCCCTCCCCCCCCCACCCCCCCCCCCCCCTCCCCCCTCTGTCAAACCACAACTACATCATTTTGTTGACACCTTTCCAACTTCTCGCCCATCCCTAGAAATAATTCCTTGAAAGATTAAGATAAGAAGGCAAGTCAAAGCTAGGAATCGGCTTTACACAGGAAATCAGCTAGGCTCAGTGCCAGAGGCATACGGACAGTACACACATAGCCACACACCTTGGCAGCGCGTATTACACTCTGGCACTGTCAAGATGGTGTCAGGAGTGGGATTAAGATTTCGAAACGGGCGGCTTGTTCACACACGAAGCGTTTGTGTATGACAAGAAGTTTCTGTATGCAACAGAGCTCCTTGGGAGTGTTTCACAAAGACTAAGATCGACCTTAAGTTGGACTTAACTATGGCAGGCCGTTCAATTAAGCCACTATTTTCTCTCATCATTTACTGACATTGGTTTCTCAAGGGAAGTACCAATCGTGGTCAAAAATCTACAACATTTCCATTTTTTGATAGTTCATTATTGTAGGAAAACATATTATCTAAAGATCATAATTGAGAGACCAATGGTGAGAGCAACTAGTGGCATGAACTGCCTGCCATAGTTAAGTTCAATTAAAGTTGATCTTAGTCTTTGTGAAACACCCCCCTGGACTTACTATCTGTATGTTTCAAGATACACAAATAAGAAGTGTATCACACTTTATTTTCATTTTCATTTTTATATTTCCAAGTCAAGATTAAAGAAAATTGTATAATCTTCAATACAAGCACATGTTATGAGATATCTGAAGTGGGAGGATCATGAAAAGAACATGAATGAGTTGTTAAAAATGATCCTCACAAAATATAAACAATAACATCTTCCACATTATACAAAATGATGGGGTCTATTATGTTAAATGTGAACACGCCTTAAAGGAAACGTAGGCAATCTCTCCATTTGTGAATGACACACCATCTCCTGTTGATGATGGCAGATTAGCTAGAGTGGTAACACATGTACCAATTTCCACAGGTGATTTGTTCAGGGGTTCTTGAGCAAACAAACAAGTTAGTCTGGTGGAGCCCTGGGAGTCAAGAAATGTCCTGGAAACCCAAGAATCATCATTTTACCGTAATTAACGTTGTACAAACCGCCCTCGTGTATTAACCGCACCCCTCTTTTTCGCCGACTCTTTCGGCAGCAAGCCAGGTCCGTGTTAAAAAACCCATGCGGGAAGGCCTTTCATTTAACTGCGAGGTGCAGCTGAATGTGTAAGATCATTAATGTAAATTAAAAAAAAGTAGAGGACCTAGGATTGAACCTTGTGGTACACCGTGTGTAGGAATTATTATTATAAACTACATATTGAGATCTATCAGAAAGATTACTTTCAAACCAAGATGACAGACAAATTTGATTGTTGTTCTAGTTTCCTAGTGGTGAGTCAACACACCGATTACTGAGCTGGGAGACATTGCCAGGCATAGCGCCAGGTGGAGGGGCATAAATCGAAACTTTTTTTTTTCGGCGGCAAAAATGTGCAGTTTATACACGGTTAATTACGGTATGTGGAAAATATCAGATGCCCAAACATTTTAGCCCGAATTCACAAAGGAGGTTTGTCGACAAACCAAGGTGCGTCGAAACGCGTCATATGACGCACATAAACCTACCTGTAGGTTTGTCGACAACTACCTCCTTTGTGAATTTGGGCCACTGTCTTTGAATGGTAGCGTTGAAGCCTTCAGTGGTTGAATGAAAGAATCTGTATATTAAGTAAATCAGTTTAAAGAGCAGCATTCTCATCTACATGTATGCTTGACACTTTGCCCTTTTCTTTCTTTTATTATAATAATTTTGTTTTTTTCGAGGGGGGGGGTGGAGTGAAAGTATTTTCATTCAAATATCTGTTTCAATACATTACATCAGATCTACATGTACGTTAATGGTCCCCTTGTCTTGTATATTTTTTAGTTGAGTTATATTGTTGCTATATGTCTATTACAATATTTCCTCACAAGTGTAAATTTGAACTGCATTTACAATTAATTTGATTATACCCCGAAGGTTATAAATGTCTCTCCTTAAACAAGCATGAGAACAACACAGTGATACTTTTTAAAGGGGGCAAAATATTATCAACAGTATCTAAAGAAGGGGACATTGCTTCCTAATATATGTAATTGTATCCCAAAATGTCTATAAACTTTTCAATCACTAATCATTGTATCAATTATGAGCATGAGTCCTTCCTGAATTGTCCCTTTCAGCTCTGCTTTAACTTTATTCACAGAGAGGATTACCATCATTTATATTCTCAGAGCCACATGTTGCTATGTCATGCCATAATTCAAAACAGTCTCATCAGGCAGAATCTAGGGTTCATGTGCTTCATAGATAATTGTCATGCCGATGAGGAAGCCAAAGAGCTTGTGTTCAGACTAAACCCTATTTTGTTATTACACATGAAGGTACATTAGGCAGTGGCGTAGGTAGGTACAGGGGAATGTGCCCTATCCATAGGATGCCCCCCCCCAAAAAAAAAAAAAAAAAAAAAAAAAAAAAAAATTGAAAAGAAAGAGAGAAAGAGAGTGAGAGAAAGGGAAAAGGAATACGAAAACAAGAAGTCACAACTGAACCCCCTCTCATAACCCCCACCCCCTCCCATCCCACCTTTAATAATCAGAGACCTTGTTACTTCTCATTTAATCCCTCTAGTATGACTGACCAGAGCATATTACCCCCTGGAGTCTATAGAGAATGCACAACTATATCAAAATCAAATCATACCCAGCAGGTCAACGTGCTTTCCCAAACCCCAATTGGTTACATGATTATTGTATAATCAAAGTATACGGAGTTTTAGTGATCACATTTTAAATGAAAAAGTGGCCCTTGCTACACCTTATAAAAACACAAGTAATCCTATCAAAATTAATTATCCAACAAAGTATGTCTCTTTGTAAGGTGCCATTTGCTGCATAAGCCATGCTAACATCTCCCGTGTTTACAAAACATAGACGGATAGCATTATCAATCATCAAAAGTTTTAAATTTGGCACACCAGAAATAACAAATTGGCAATAGAATATCAATGAACTTAGTTAAATCCTAATTTTAGAATGGGCAACTGTTTAGTTTTAAACTAATTGCCAACACTGATTTGCAAGACCTTGAAGAAGAAACATGATTGCATTTATATCACCCAACTGCTGAAAATAGAATTTACTGACATTTGATTATGACCATGGTCAATGGAATAAAGAAACAAAAATAAATAGCTTCATATGATTTGGTTTTGTCGCATTAAAGTTTCCACAGAAGGTAGTTCTAGAAATTATATTAGGCTTATCATTCAATTGGTTATGTTATTTAGTTTCTAAACAAAGCCAGGTTTCATAATGTTTTGATGAAATCCCAATGATTGGTAAAACCTGGCTAAACTCCAAGGTTATTTTTATTCCAACATTGGTTCGTTAATCTTGAGATTCATATAATTACTATCAACTAAATCTTAAGATCATTTCCTACCTCCTTCAAAAATAGAAGTGAAACTGGGGAGTGCGTAAAGATAGATCGAGTAGAATCATTGCTGCAAAAAGTGCAGTATTCAGACTTTCCATGTCGAGACTAGCCTACAGAAACTAAACTAGAATCGTCACATCTAGACAAACAAGCACTAATGACGAACAATCACCATCTTTCTTGTACCCTTGAGTAGTCATTGCCAATTTGCTACTTGAATATAGCAGTAATGATTGATCTTAACACTTTGGAAATAATACATCTCTATACTATATATATCATGTAGAATTGCAGAATATTTGCTAATTAATGTCACACTAAATTAACTTTCCCTGACTATATACCCTTTACGTATTATACATTAATTTAGCTCCTGCACTATCAGATTGCCAATTTGATACTTTGTATCAAAGGACGTTGTATGCAAATTCCTACATATACATGGAATGATTCCTAACCACTTCTCAGAATATGAAAAAAATAAATGCAAATATAGAAAGAAACAGATAAACAAAAACATGTTGTTGCCAATTTGATAAGGTGTTCCTTTACAAAATGCTACAGGGATTTTTTACCTGAAAATACCTTCCTCGTACATGCCATGGTTCTTGATGAACCTCACACACTGTTCAATGATAGATGGAATCTGCTTGGTTGTGGTCGTGCTCTCGGATGTTAACGTGTCTAGGAGACTCTGTCCAAATATACCTGTGACAACAAGTAAATGTAAAAAGAATCAGGGGTGTTTCACAAAGATCCTAAGTTGAACTTTTCTCTAAGTTGGAGTTAACAATTATGGAAAGCCGTTAGCATCTATGAAAATGTTTTGTAAAAGTTCTTTTAAAAGGCATAAAATGTTGATTTAAATCATTCATATTTTCTATTATTAAGGAGATTTCATGTTCTTGATGTGGAATTAATGAAAATCTAAAATACTTGATTTTTCGCTTTTTAATATATTTTGTTTTAAGGCTACAAATGGCTCTCCATAATTTTCAAGTCAAACTTAGAGTTAAGTTCGACTTAGGATCTGTCTAAATATATCTGTGCAAGGAGAATTAAGAGAAAAATAAATGGAATCTGTTACATTCTTTTTTTTGCTCCTAGGATCAAAACCCTGGCCTCGACCTTGAGTCTGTAACATTGTTTTGAGAAATTTGAGTACATGTGTTCCCTTTACATTTTATGTGTGACAGAAAATCTGAAAGTTCAATAGCAGATTAAAATCAGTTAGCACTATACATGCACATTATCTACATGGACCAACTTGAATTTTTTTGTTATTGTTTCATGACCAGTCCTTTATTATTAATCGTATATAATACAGTCTGAGATTTACTCCTGAATTCTGACTAAGTAGAAATCTGACTTTTTATTTTTGTATTCAGTAACTTTATTTGTCTTTAAATATCCAAATCTGTCTTTTATCTCATGAAAACCAAGTAAATGTACCAATAAAATATTGCCTGCTAAAAGCCAGAAGGGAATTAACCATTAGACACGCCGGCCCAGACATCTGGAACTCTCTGCCCATTGTAATGAGAAACCTTAGGACATTGTATTCTTTTAAGAGGGCACTTAAAACTATGTTATTGTCTAAGTATTGATCATGTCGTGTGTAATTCTACTGTATTCATGTTCGTGTGTACATTGACTGTATATTCAACAATGCTGTGTAATCGTCCATGACCTAGCATCGTTTTTCCATTCATGAATGAACCTGCATTCAATCAACAGATGTATGAGATTTATTGTATTATTACCAACGCTCCTTCTCTCCCCTTTCCTTTTCTTCTCTGCAAGTCACTCTTTTTCATTTTTATTTGTATTGTTGTATCTAAGTTGAGGGCTGCCGGCACGTCAAGCTACTTTGCTTATTTCTGTAGCCCTCCTGCATCGAATGTATGTTAATTATGCATTCAATATATTTGTTTAAATTCAATATATTTGTTTAATATTGTTTATTATCTGTATAAAATTATATACACTTGAAATATTGTATCTATGTTAATGAAAATGTATGATGAAAAAAAAAAAAAAAAAAGATGCAGAAACCAATAAATCAAATCAAATCAAATCAAATCAAATTACCCCTCAACAGATGATATAAACAGTGAATGTTTTTGTTTCATTGTCCACAAGATATTCAGAGTTAAAAACATGGACCATTTCCTTAAAGGTAAAGACCAGTTATGGTCATGCGATTGCATTGTGAGAGAAACATTGTGGAATCGATCAGAAAAGGTTGATCATCTAGCATCTAGCATCTGCAAGGTTCTGGAATCATCAAAATGATAAGAAATTTGGCCCATTCTTCGTAAAGTTACAAGCACTATACACAGAAAGATGTATATGGGACTACCCTGTATCTCTCACAGACCATGAGAGAAACAAATTTACCAAATATATGAATTAGTAGGCGGTTTCCCGGCAAATTTTTTATCATCATGTATTAGTCAAAACATATTCTTTCACATGATTGGTAATGAGAGCTTCCATTTCATTTTTTGAAATTGGGGCGTTTCCAATACTGGTCTTTACCTTTAACAAAATCTTCACAGTGCACTGCCATGGCAACAAAAATATGTGGTTTCTCCTTGCAGTAAAGGCCTGTCTTCATCAGCTTGAGTTTTCCAAATAATCTGCTATGTTCAGACTCAAGCTATTATCCCGAAGCTTGAAATTGCGTTTTCATCAGACCGATACGCTCATCACAAACAAGCTCGGACTATATTTCCCAAAAAGCGGGATATTTTCATGACCAAATATCCCGCTAATTGCAACTGGTTAATTTGTGATCGGGATAGTTAAAATAGTGGGTTATTTGGCTAACTTGAGCTGATGAAGACGGGCCTTAAGTGAAATTAATATTTAGGCCAGGGAAGGAGAAAGGAAAAATAGGTCATGGACAACTCCCAACCCGCTCAGTTGAATCATCAATGCAATATCTGTGTCTGATCTGCGTTTTTTTTTTGTTAACGGCCACCAGCTGAATATCTTCATCTTCTGTTTATAACTAGTATAAGCTGATGCAATGATACTCAAGATTCCATAAATGTACATAGCTTAGTTTATGATTAACTAGATGGAATTTTGACTGCGCGCAGTCGAAAATGATGCCTCCGCCATAGAGCAATTTAAACAAGTTTGGAGTTTAAATCTCCAGTGGTTCTTGAGATATCATGATAACAATCTCAATGTATGGAATTTCATAAGTTGACCTCTGTGACCCTTTACCTTTGACCTACGTGCTCCAAAATCTAATCAGATTGTCTTCCTATGGTGATACACACTATCATTAAGTTTGAAGTTTAAATCTCCAGTGGTTCTTGAGATATTATGATATGGTGATACATACTATCATTAAGTTTGAAGTGAAAATTCTCCAGTGGTTTTTGAGATATCGCGATAACGATCTCAATGTATGGAATTTCATAAGTTGACCTCTGTGACCCTTGACCTTTGACCTACGTGCTCCAAAATCTAATCAGATTGTCTTCCTATGGTGATACACACTATCCTTAAGTTTGAAGTTTTTACATCTCCAGTGGTTCTTGAGATATCATGATAACAATCTCAATGTATGGAATTTCATAAGTTGACCTCTATGACCCTTGACCTTTGACCTACGTGCTCCAAAATGTAATCAGACTGTTTTCCTATAGTGATACATACTATCCTTAAGTTTGAAGTTTAAATCTCAAATGGTTCTTGAGATATCGCGCTAACAATCTCAATGTATGGAATTTCATAAGTTGACCTCTATGACCCTTGACCTTTGACCTACGTGCTCCAAAATGTAATCAGATTGTTTTCCTATAGTGATACACACTATCCCTAAGTTTGAAGTTTAAATCTCCAGTGGTTCTTGAGATATCATGATAACAATCTCAATGTATGGAATTTCACAAGTTGACCTCTGTGACCCTTGACCTTTGACATACGTGCTCCAAAATCTAATCAGATCTTCTTCCTATGGTGATACATACTATCCTTAAGTTTGAAGTTTAAATCTCAAATGGTTCTTGAGATATCGCGCTAACAAACTCAATACAAGGAATTTCATAAGTTGACCTCTGTGACCTGTGACCTTTGACCTACGTACTCCAAAATCTAATCAGATCGTCTTCCTATGGTGATAAATACTATTCCCGAGTCTTAAGTTTAAATCTTTAATGGTTCTTGAGATATTGTGATAACGGTCAAACGGGACGGACGTACGGACGTACGGACGGACGTACGGACGTACGGACGTACGGACGTACGGACGGACAACCCGAAAACATGATGCCTCCGGCACCACCTTCGGTGGCGGAGGCATAAAAATGTATTTAAACCCTACATGTACATGAATATTAGCCTTTTGTGTTTACTAAGTTTTCTGCCCCGATGAATAAATATGCTAGATAGATGATGCCATTTATTAGAGGTTGGCTGGCAACACATCTACATAGATTGTTATTAGAAGGATGCTTTAAAGCGGGACTGCACTACATGGGCCCTCTATATAGCAAACAATGCCTAATCGGTGACTGTTGGTCCCCCATGGTCCCCTTTTACTTACCGGTATGTTGATTGAGAGCTGATTTTATGAGATAACCACCTGTCAGTGACCAGGCAGGGAGGTTTAATCCCTCCTGGCCAAACTAGTGCAGATAGGCTTTAAAGGAACTCCCACAGATCATAAGAACAAACTTTGCCAAGTGCTCCACCTTGCTGTATCATTATTTCAAGTTTTATCACAAAGTAACAGTCCTGGGAAAGTTCATTTTTGAATAATTTTGTCCTATTTTGTTGTTTTCTCATAATTCATAGATTGCTGTTCCATGACTCCAAACTTTGAAACCTTGTTTTAACAGTAGGGACTTTTTGATTTGCATGTTCACTAGTGGACTGCGACGTATGTGGTCACTTTTGAACCAGTGCGCATGCGCATCGACGAGCTCATCGTTCGTAGCAGAATTCTCGAACGCGTTTGCCCTTGTTTTGCCGTCGTTCGCAAACTGTGACGGTACGTGTTCGTAAGCAATCTTTTGTAGGCACGAAACATCACATTGAAGTCACAAAATGGACCCAATTGACCTTATTCTGGAACCAGAGAGTGGTGGAAGTATGAATTCTCTAGCTTAACTTAACACATTTCGTGTCTGTAATTTCCCTTAAATCAAAATTGTTGCAGAATAATTCATAAAATGAACACATTTTATTTATGCATCGCCAATTTGTTGCAGCATAATTTTCGAGATCAGTCCCATGCACCGAATTTGGTGTGTTGAATCTTTAGCTTTACGATCAAATTTCGCGCTTACTGAGCAGAATAATTCATAAAATGAACACATTTCATTTATGCATCGTTAATCTGTTGCAGCATAATTGTTTAGAACAGTCGCATGCACCAAATTTGGTGTTGGATCTTTAGCTATTTGATCAAATTTTGCGCTCACTAAGCGAGCGTCGTAGTTGTGTAAAATCGAAAAGGTAACGAACAGCAGTCAGCGTGCCTCGTCAACCCTGCTTAAAAATGACCGCATACGTCGCAGTCCACTTATAAACGTGCAAATCGAAAAGTCCCTAGTATTGAAATTTGAGCTGTTGAAATTGTGAAACACTGAAAGGATTAAATTGAGTCTGAAGTAAGTAGATTTAACCCCAAATATCTTTCTAGTTTCTACTATTAAAGGTTGTCTGTACTAGTTTGGCTAGGAGGGATTAGCCCACCCACGAAGGTCACTGACAGGTGGCTATCTCATCAACTCAGCTCTCAATTAACATAAGAAAAAGAGGATCATGGGGGACCAACTGTCACCGATTAGGCATGGTTTTCTATATAGAGGGAGCAAGTAGCTACAAGTAGTACAGTGGGCCTTTAAAGAAAAACTTTAAAAGAGAAAGGAGAAGGGATTGATGTAGAGTGTAATCCAGCCTCAGCCTATTTCCTTAGTATGATCTTTAAAATATGATTAAGAGGAAAACATATTTCATTTCATGGAAATATGACATGACATATTCTTGGAAACCAGCCATCCACATTGTTATACTTGAAATAAATTCCAGGTTTATAAACTCTTGATAGGGTTCATGATGTCCCTAAGGATTTCATATCATCATGCAAGCATTTCCTGACATGTCTTTCATCTTTTAACATTGGATGAGTTCAAAACATGTCGGCTGGTATTAAAAGTCGTCATCTCCACTACAATTTGAGCTGTTGTAAATCATAGTCCAGCTGAACTGTCATGGCTTCATTGTCATGTCCTATTAGTAATAATTTCATTTGAAAGCAGCTGTTCTTTTAAATGTCATCATCACTGTTGATATTTTTTATGCTTGAAATGATTTGAAAATCGGTGACTTCATGTTTTTATATCATTGTTGTATATCCTCATAGTGTGTATCTACAATGTACCGGGTATATAGGAAATCTATTTATTCAGATGGTCATATCTCAGCCAATACTTAACATATTCAATTGTTTTTCGATATTTGGACATTATTTTTTTATGCTCTTTCAGAAAAAATGAAGAAAAAATTGAGAAATTCTAAAAAAAATTATGACGTCACACTTTAGCGACATCTACATGTATCTAGAAATTCTATTTCGAGGCGCTTTAATTATTACCTCGGCTTTACAGCACTCCAGCATTTCAAGGAATTAATTCCTGCCAGGTACCACAATACCTCACCTGGGTTGAGTGTGGCAAATTAAGATTAATGCCTTGCCAAAGTACATTAGTGCCGTGGATCAAACCATGACCTTTGAATTTCAAGTTTAAACCACTCGACTACAACACTTCTTTATACTACTATGTACATGTGTGTATATCTCCTGGTTATCAAATCAGTTTCTTAAAGACATTTGTTTACAATACGAAAGAGTCATACCTCCCCCTCTCCTGCCGTACATGACCCTTCGTATGACCTGCGTCCACTCATCCATCTCAAGCTGATTGGTGGCCCAGAGAAGGAAGCTGTCATGGTTTCCGGCCAGACGACCTTGGCTTGATTTACCTGGGAGAGGGCGCCACAAGGGAGAAGGAAAACAAAAAATACAAAAATGAGAAAGGTAACGTGAGTATATATTGTGTAAAAGCTCATTGTGAGGTGAATTGTGAGATGCCTGGATGTGGGACGTCGCTCGTACTGTTGGATGTAACGCCATTGATGTTATGGTGTTTATATGTTTGACAATTTGTATAATTGTGTACATTGTGTGTAATACACCTGTACAATAAATCAATTCAATTCAATTCAATTCAATTCAAAGACGGCCTTTCTATAAACCAGCAAATGACTGTTGTAAGCTCAGTTACATTTTTGTTTTAATGAATCAAATTTAAATTGAAAGAATTGAGCTCGGTTGTGAATATACTGTAAAACCAGGGGGTGTTTCACAAAGATTTTAAGTCAAATTTAACTCTAAGTTGGACTTAAATATAATGGAGAGCAATTTGTAGCCTTATAATGAAATATATTCAAAAGCAAAAATTCAAGTATTTTAGACTTTTCATAAATTCCACATCAAGAATATGAAATCTCCCATGATAATACAAAAGATGAATGATTTGAATCAACATTTTAGGCCTTTTAAAATAACTTTTACAACATTTTCAAGGATGCTAACGGCTTTCCGTAATTTTTAAGTCCAACTTAGAGACAAGTTCAACTTAGGATCTTTGTGAAACACCCCCAGAAGTGTTTGCATGCATGACACTTAAACAAATATCAGGAGTGGACAAGATTCAAGAAAATGTCATGCTGCAAAGTATCTTAAATCACAATCCTCATAACACCAAACTCTGGAAATTTGCAGGAAAAAAATGGCTGTCATTTGAAATTCACAAAACTTTTATGTCACACCAGTTTCAGGTTTTATTGTTCACCTGTACTTGAAATTGGGAGGTCCAGGATTCAAAACTCAGTTTTGTCTCATACATTAGGTCATCAATAACATGAACTGCCACAACATTACCATGTATTGGCATGTTTTCTCACAGCCAATCAAATTTTTATTAATTTTTGGACTTTGTTATTTATTATAAGCTTTATGAAACTGGAACTACGTTTAGGTGATACATCATACAGTCATGTACATGTAATGTAGCTATTATACATTTGTAGTTGTGACAGGTGCCTACATGTATGTACTCACTCATACATCAATTCATGGATGCTCATGCACCTAAATAGAGATTACTTGGGAGATTGTATTTGGGAGAAACTACATTTTAATTTATTTATTTTTATTTATTCAATTCCCAGGAACATGACATCATATGATAACATAAAAAGACGATGAAAGCATACACAAATGATGATAAGAATGACAATTAGAGAAAACAGCAACAGCAACAACCAATTACTGGAATACCCCAAAGAAATATCAATTGCTGTTTATAAAGCCTAAGGGCTCTCCTCATTGGCTTTTTTTTTTTTTGGGGGGGGGTCAATGTTAATCTTCCACCCCCCTCCAAAAAAAAAAAGAGAGGAAAATTATGATGTACTATGCATGAGTGTCACAACTTTCTCTCCTCTACTTGCTATGCATGGTAAAGATTACCTTTGCATTTGGATTATGCATTTATCATATATAAAATATGGTTTTGAGTCTTTATTATGCTACTAAAATTACAAACAGGTCATCAACAATATTTTCAAAACAATAGTACAGTGTTAAGTAAATCCTGTTTCTACTGATTATGGTGTTCATTTCAAACTATCAAACTATTGCATTAGTAACAGAGTCCAACACAGGTTTGGGTCTATATTAAAGTGTACCCTAACCAACGTCTCAACATCAACACATCTTTGGTGTGGGACAGATCGAGGCTAGGAGGGGTTGAATGAATGGAACAAGAGGGGGCTCGATCGATCACCCCTCCTCTCTTCGATGTACTAAAGGGCCTCGCATGGGAGGGGTCAAAGCTACAGACTGAAGAGGGTGAACGTCTGTTTCGGAATCTCAACTGACTCATCGAGTCTCTACCAAGTCAAAGGGAAGGAAGCGCTAATTTAGGTCAGGGTGGTTTAAAGCGAGTTCTGTTCCTTCTATGGGCACGTAGGTGTCTACACTGTCTTCATTTCGTCCACATGGGTGAACCAAGATGTGTTTAGTCTGTACGTTAGGGAAGCATATAGATGATTTGCCCTGTTTTGGCTGGCCTGATATAGGGTGTGTACCACAGTCAAACATGTACACAGTACAGGTAATTTTAGTTCATGTCTCACCAATTATATTGTACAGTGGGTCCCAGAAAAAAACGAAAACCCAAATTTCATGGCAGAAATTTTCTATCATAATTCATAATCCTTGATTTTCCTTGATGAGATATACATGTCCTGTATGAAAAGCTCTGTTTCTTTTCTTTCACTTGCTTATTATTCATAATTTACAATTGACTGACTTAAAACAATAGAAAGAACTGCTGCCAGAATTTGATTTCCACCAACGAATTGCAACTTTGGATTAGTATGGAGGGTAGTAACCCTAATGATTGTTTGAGAAGAAAAAAAACATTACATGAAATTAAAAACTTTCGCTTTCATATGACACCTCATGCGTTAAAAAATGAATGATGTATGCCGGAGACAAAGTGAAATAAAAACACGCTTGATTTCTGTCCTAATTAGTGGATAGTTGGGTTAGTAGCCATTTAGCTTTCCTGACCTAGCATAAGTTATTAATAATAAGTTGTACAGCAAATGAAAGAGAAGAAGCAGAGCTTTTTAAACATGTACCTGTATATCTCATTAAGAAAATTATTCATTAAGATAGAAAATGTTCTGCCATGAAATCCAGTTTTGTTTTTTATCTGGGACATAATGTAATATACATGTACATGTAGATATTGATGGGATGAAATCAAACATGATTTAGAACTACTTTATTTCATTTTATCATGATCATTTTATTTTTAGAATGAAGGTTAGGCAGGGCTTGACACAGCGTGTATATGTTTACTGATGAATAAAAGTTCCAGACCCCCTTCCAATTAAATTTAGTAGAAGCCCTATGTTAGGATATGATGATTATTCATTGTCAGATGTCCTATCAACATTAATCTCATTTGCCCCAAAATACTTAAAGTACAGCTTCTGGAATCCTCAACTTTTGATTCATTTTCGAAAGACCATACACCGTGGCTGATGTAAAAATTATATTGTTTAATCATGATTGGAAAATTGAGTGTGCAATTTACCACTTCCACTGTGTGTTTATCAAGATTAGGTCAAGTGTACTATCAGTTTCGGGAAGAAATTTATTACATTTTGTTGTGTCATATAAAGAAGATTGTCAATAAAGGAAATATTAGTGAATAAAGAATTGTTTGGGAAGGAAATACATCGTCTGTTATTGGGAATTGAAAGTAATTGAGAATGGATGATATAATGAAAAAGATCATTAATCAAATTCCAGCATCACATTTCAAAAGTATCCATGCAGATCAGTCCATTATTGTAATGGCAAAAAAAGATGCATACTGCATGAAAGTTAATGATACACGTTCATGAGTTTCATTCAAACTTTGGACACAGGAGAAGTAGAAGAACAAGAAAGAGAATAAGAAGAAAGGGAATGAGGTGGAAGAGCTGGATGCACAGAAGAAGAAAACAAAATGAAAGGGAAGGAGAAGGAGGAGGAAGGGGAGGCAGAGATGAAGAAGAAGATGAGGAACAAGAAAAAAGAGAAGAAGAAGAGGGAGTGGAAGGGGAGGCACAAAAGAAGAAGAAGAAGAAGAAGAAGAAGAAGAAGAAGAAGAAGAAGAAGAAGAAGAAGAAGAAGAAGAAAGAAGAAGAAGAAGAAGAAGAAGAAGAAGAAGAAGGAGAAGAAGAAGAAGAAGAAGAAGAAGAAGAAGAAGAAGAAGAAGAAGAAGAAGAAGAAAAAGGAGAAGAAGAGGAGGAAGAAGAGGAGGAAGAAAATAAAGACAAAGTAGTAAATAAGAAAAAGAAGAGTTAGGACAAAGAAAAGCGTTTACCAACATACAAAAGAACACGCCCATATTGATTTAAAATACATGTATCAAGATCATATTACCATTTAATGTTTTGATATGAGCAGGACCTTATCAAGGCTTCATGCATTGCAATCCTTATATTACAATAATAAAATAAATCATTATAAATCTCTTTCCTGCAAGCATTGATATATTACATGAATGAGGAAATAACTAATAATTTAACTGTTTAAATAGACTTTGATACCAAAGTAAATACAATTCTAAAATGTTTGCCTCGTAAATCATGTTGCTCTTCCTTCCTTATTCCTGTTCAATTTCACATTCTTCAATTTGTACCCACAGTGTCTTGCCTCAAAAGATCCCCTTCAAAGGATTTTACAAACATTTTAATATGCTTTTTATTGTTTGAAGAAAAAACACTTCAAGATGCATATTATGTTTGTTAACAATATCCGGTTTTGACAGAATATAAAGCTTTTTGCTATACACTATGAAGCATTTTTATAGCAAATTTTTAAAGCAAATTATGTCAAATTAGTTAACTATTTTTTGCTGCAACCTTTGTTTTAGACATAAAGGTACACAAGGTATAGATCATAGAGGATGCAGGCCTGAACATGTACACCATGTTGATTCATACATGTGGGTGTTTCCATAACTTAGGGACCCCCTTTGTGACATTTTTGGTGTCCTGCTTTAAGGAAACCACACATATTTGTGGCTCTGAGTACAGAATTAAATAATGGAGTGAGATTGTAAAGTGATTTCCAAGCATGATATTGCATCCTCATACCTAGAATCACTTAAAAATCATACCCCACTATTTCAGTCTTTACTCAGAGCTACAGATAAGTGTGGGTTCTTTTAATTTATGTAAGCGGGACACCAAAATTGTCACAAAGTGGGTCCCTAATTTATGGAATTACCTACGTGTAGTTGATGGTTGCTTGAAAACTTTTCCAATTGAAGATAAAGCTGATGACATAGGGATGAGTGGCGGCCATTTTGTTTCAGAGGGGGAAGCTTTCCAGGAGCATTCGATTCAAATGAATCATACATGTACCTGTAGCAATTTGGTTGCTTGACAACTCTTTCAAATGAAGATAAAGCCGATGACAAAGGGATGAGCGGCGGCCATTTTGTTTCAGAAGGGCTGCAAACTTTGCTTTTAACAAAATTGCACAAGGTATAGATCATTGAGGATAGAGGCCTGCAAATGTACACCATGTTGATTCATACATGAGCTGTTGGTTGCTTGAAAACTTTTTCAAGTGAAGATAAAGCTGATGATAGGGATGAGCGGCGGCCATTTTGTTTCAGAAGGGAAGGTTTCCAGCAGGCAGCATACGATTCAAATAATGCAAGCAATCCAAGCATGCCATCCAGTGCGTCCACACGGGCTGGAAAATTGATAGAAAGATTGAAACGACACACACCTCCCTTACCTGGTAGGATTTCAAAGAGGTACTTCCCCGGTTCTTCAGCCGTGTAGGTGTGCTTCTTGAGGACATTGCCGTGGAGAGGGATGTAGCCCAGGGCGCGGACATCGTCCTCCTTGGCATAGTAGTACATGAAGTCACCAGCCACCTAGGAAGCATGTAAAGAAACAAGAAAACATGCACATCTACATAATACTGGTTATTGCATGCAGAGATGCCAACTTTTGGAAATCAGAAATAGGGAGGATTTGTAATCGACACCAATTAATGTGCGCGTAGCGCACATCTCGAGCGCGTAGCGCCCGACACATGCAGCCGGGGTCCAGGGCCCGCCTTAGGGCCCTGGAAGCTCTGGGGTTCTAGATGCTCTCTGGTGCAATCTGAGCCTTATTTTGGAGCATTTTACATGTGTATTTAGTTAAATAATTCCCCCTTTTTTTTTAAATAACATAAAAATTGTACAAAATGCATGATGAATTACTTTCAGACTTCCGATTACACAGGTACTTGATACTGTATTCGGTCTTATACTTCCGAGACCATTTCCTGGTCTTATTTTGCTGATTTTCCGCCATTTGGATTCTGTGGCAATATCCACGCATTGGTTACGGCGATCCATATGCTGAAACAATCTTTCGCTACTCTTAATTTGTCTTTTAACATAGTGGAATTATTACATGCTTAAGTTAGCAGATGATATTTCTCTTTCAATTCACAGATATATATACTGATAAGCGCCCTCCAAAAAAAATCATAATAAAAAAAAAATAAAATAAAAAAAAAAAAAAATAAAAAAAAAAAAAAAATCATTTTTTTTTTTTTTTTTTTTTTAATAAATCGGGAGGATAAGGATGGTGATCGTAAGGTCGGGAGTTGGGGTGAATTATCGGGAGCCTCCCGATAAAATCGGGAGGGTTGGCATCTCTGTTGCATGATATAACTGCAAGCAGCTTTTAGAAGAAATTGTAATGCTGGGTAGTGGGCATAATATCCCTCATGTATAGTTTTGGGCATTGCGATTGTACAGAGCACGAAAAAGGGATGGTTCACCATAAATTTGAGGGAGTGAGAAAATTTACTATTTGGCGTGGTATAGTACATTCCGGAATCCCCTTTTCCACCGATCACTGAAAAGCATCTGCCTGCCGAACCCAGGCGGATGACTGGAGCCTGCGTTGTGTGTTAACATGTGCCTCCCCTTGTTTCATAGACGCAGGCTATGTTAAGTGGATACCGTTCCGTCCCTCAGATAGGACGTTAAATGGAGGCCCCCTGTAGAGGAGAGTCACCACCTTTGCACGTTAAGAACCCACTGCACTATTCGTATAAGAGTAGGGGGAAACCCCGGTGACGGTGTAGTGGTCCAACTGCACACCCCAGTATACCCCTATATCCAGATGGACCTTGTGGAAGATTAGCCCTGTCGGCTAAACAAGCTATCCCACCGCTGTCACCATGATGAGTTTGAGGGTCTTGGTATTGTAGATAACTCAGGATAATAGAGAGTCGGCAGTCTGGTTTGTAATGGTAGACATGTTGTTTTTTCAACTACGGCGGATACCGGATATTTGGATATCGCAACATCTACTAAAATACTACTACTACTACTACTACTACTACTACCTTGAAGTATCTCCGTTGCCAGGAGCGGAATGCTCCGCCCTGCTTCTTGAGCCACCCCCGATGGATGACATCTTCATCCTGAATGTTGATGATGCGGTCCGTCATCCTCCGGTTGGAAACATGGACGTCATTCTGAGACAGAAGAGGAGGAGGGGGAGGAGATGAAAGTTAGAGTTAATTGGACAAACTGATGATTGTTTGCTATAAAGCAATATTGATTTAGAACTGAAAGATTGCTTGACATGAATTAATGTAGGTGGTCGTTAACCCAACAACGAGATACAATTTGATTTTGGTAGAACATGCCTTTTTATTTTTGGTAACATACCATCGGTAGGCCACTATCCTAAAGATCTCAACCAGTATGTATTTCACATTATTTTGGAAAATGTTCATTCCATTTGTAGATATAACACATGATTTAGTGCATTGAATGTAGAGTGAATAACAAAAGCCTGTATATCAAATATGATCTACATCCAAGTAGTTATGTAAATATTACAATAACGTGAAAATCACATTTCATTTTCTTGATTGTTGAGGCCTGAGGGGTATACTATTTTTCTTGCAATTTACAAAGTGCTCAACCAAACTTGCAATGCACCATTAGACCATTGAAACACAGGTTTGCCAGAGCAGATTAAGCAGAGCAAGAAATTAGAGGGAAAAAAAGCAAATTTGTATAAATTATTTTTACAGGGTATACAGCACTTCCTGTGGTAAGAGTGTAACTTCCATACATAAATAACTGGATAAGTACCGTTCCTTCAATATTAGCGCCTTTCATATACCGGTACTA
The DNA here is from genome assembly GCF_000002235.5 of Strongylocentrotus purpuratus. Taxonomy (NCBI): domain Eukaryota; kingdom Metazoa; phylum Echinodermata; class Echinoidea; order Camarodonta; family Strongylocentrotidae; genus Strongylocentrotus; species Strongylocentrotus purpuratus. The sequence goes on from NW_022145595.1 coordinate 14,547,948, forward strand.
CAGCTTTTCATCCTTTCAATGTAATATAATGCCTTGTTTCTGCTGTTTTTTCTTGTTCCATATTCTTTTGTATCCTTCTTTTTTCTAATCAAATCTTGTGCACGAATATTAGACCGAATGAACCAAGTGGTCATTAGACGAAATGCTAATTAGACGTGGTGGTTATTAGACAAGTTGGCAAGTGGAGAAAGTGGGTAATAGATGAAATGATTACTAGACCTTATGGATAGAAGATGAAATGGGCATTAGACAAACTGGAAATTAGACTGACTGGTTTAGACTAAATGAATAATAGACTGAAATGGGAAGTTGACATATTGAGATACGACCTAATGGAAATTAGACCAAATGGCTATTAGTCTAATGGAAATTAGACCAAATGGCTATTAGTCTAATGGAAATTAGACCAAATGGCTATTAGTCTAAACAGTCATTAGACAACATGATATGTAGACAAAATGATCATTAGACCATATGAATAGCAGATGGGCTGGGTGCAGGCCATTTAGGAATAGACTAATTGGGTATTTAATAGACGAACTTGTTTTAGAACAAACAGCAATGCACCTGGAACTGTTTTTTTTAACCCAAGAAAATTATCATTCCTTTATAAAGCCCATAAATTCTTTGCCAGCACTAAGGAACCAAGACAGAATAGTAGATTTGCATAATATGACTATAAAACAGCTTTTAAACAAACGTTTACATTTTAATAATCCTGGAACATCCAAAGCGTCTGTCTATCTCTGAGAATCATTATGGTATCGTGCCAGAAAAAGTCAGTAGCCTGTTTTTATTACCAGAAAGCATAACAATAGGCACCAGACTGAGAATTACACAATACAAATGTGGCTAGCTCGCACCAGGGAAAAAAAGGGTAATTGTTGATGCTCTTTTTGCAACAAAGAATAAAAAACTGTACCACATTTGTTCTTGTTGTTGTTTTCTCTTTTTCTCTTATTGTTCTTCTTTTGTTGGTTCTGTTACTATCTGTCCTCTCTGTTTGTTTTGTCTGTACTTTATAAAACCTGGTCTGAGTTTAACTTTCTTTAATTTGTTTATAGTTGAATGACCTGTGATTCTGTTTTATGCATACAATTTTTTTTTATGCACCATGTAACACTTGGACTTATGAAACAAGATTTGTAACGTTATACTGTATAAGTTGACAATGTATGTATTACAATGTTTACAATGTTCACAAAAAGTATGTATCAGTTCACTCAGTTGGTTATCAATTATTTATATAATATGTTCCAAATGTGTATATGAAAAATATAATAAAATTTTGTTTAAAAAATGGTTATGACAAAAGCACAGAAAATATTCAACTCTGAAATATATTTTCCATCTATTTTTTTATCCAAAAATATCTGTAGCCTATATTTCTGTGTATTTTTTTCCCATAAGAAAGTAGAGAAAAAATTAGTTTTCTGGGAAACACCATAATAATGTAGAGAAAATGGTTTTTTTGGGGGGTATAAATATGTCAAAAACAGCCAGGATAGGCAATATAATTGGATAATTTTCTCATAAAATGAGGGATCTTCTTTAAAAGCTGGGTGGTACTGAAAGGGTTAAGTTATGCTAAATATTAAGGAAAGCTTGTAATAAACAAACATAAAATTATTAAAAATAACACTTCAAATCTCTTTTTACTCCTCAATTTTCCCAGCGAAAGGAGATCAAACCAAAAACTCAACTTCCTGACCAACTTTACTTAAAATACTCTTAAATTAGACCCGATGTTGCCTTCTTCAGAACATCACCCCAAAATTATATATATATTAGGAAACATGATGTAAACACAAAAATAGAACATTGTTCTTAACATTCAGTTAGATTCTTCTTTGTTGGTTTCCAGCACTTTCCTAATATACATGTCTGGGACTTAATCCATTTTGTACTCTAAATTTAGCTGAATGCCAGATACTGATCATTTTATAAATAACAACTCTCAGATAGATTATCCCTCATGACATTCTAGAAATGAGGTATCCTAAGTTCCTTACTATGTTTAGGAAGACACTTTATGCAAAGTCAGATAATTCTGTTGGAGTTCAGAGGAAATTTTAATTTACCCTTTTTTTTCTTACATATTTGTCACAGTAATAGCTTTGGTTTTCTGAATTATCTCACAGAATGTTTTGTCAGAAGTTGCTACCAATAATCACTACAAAAAAACAAATCAATAAACCCATCTCTGGAGCATGGTTTTTAGATGGCGGCAGAAGCTTCACCGGTTTTTCCAGTGTAAATGCTTGCTCTCAAACACAAATGAATCATTCCGTTTTTCAGTCACATACCGATAATTAACTCTCCTCAGTTCTGTGCTAACGCATTCAGGGCAGCAACAAATTATGATGCATTCTCACAAATCATCAAATAAACAAACGCTGTCGGTTTTAGAAAAGAAGATATTTTTTATAATGGTTTTGGGCTCTTTGAATGGGCCGATACATTACATGTGCCTCCAAAATGTCAAGAATGTCAGGAATCTTCTTCAAGTGTACAAACACTTAACACTTACACTTTCTGATTTAGACCCCCCCCCCCCCCAAAAAAAAAAAAAAAAAAAAAAAATGGAAACGGGGGACCGTTTAAAGAATCAAGGCAGCTGATATGTCATAATTATGATAATTATTTAAAACTCTCACATGAAACTCCAAATTGTGAAGCAGCACCTCTCGCTCATCATGAATTTTTGGAATATGTTTTGAGATACAGACAGCTGCCAAAATAACTCTGCCATAAGCTGCTGTAGTATCAGCCAAATTTATCCAAGGTTGCCACGAAAGACTGTGGTACACGCCCAGACTTAGTCAGAGGATGACAACATGTATTTTCATCACAAGAGCCTTATTTTACTTTCATGTGCAAGGCAAAGAAAAGCATGTCTAGGGTCTAGACAAGGAGGTAAATATTCCATCTTCCAAACGATTCTATCTTTAAAATGAGAGGAAATAAATGTGAGTAATAAAGTCAACATTCATGTGAGTGACCATCCAGTTGAACCAAATACAACTTTTAGACCGTGGGACGACCCTGTTTTCTTTCAGTTTGGTTTTCATCCTAAAAGGACTAAACCAATTCGATCTTAAAAGATGTGTTGTTTATTACAATAACAGAATCACATGTTCCATTTTGTACAACATGCTGATTAATTATTAACCCTAAAAAACACAATTAAAAAAATGACGTCTTTTATCATGTTATACTTTACTGTTTTTTGGCCAAAATTTTCATTTTAATAATATATCTAAGCTTACAACTTTGTTTTATTATTCACTTGAATACATTATGACCTGTAAAATGCTTTCCATAATGATTTTTAGTTTGTACAATTGTGACACTATCTACTGTAGTACTATACTAGTAAGAAATCTATAAAGATTAGTTTCAAAATTTCTGAGAACATTTTTCCTATACTGGTCACTACGTGTAGCACGCTAAATAATATTTCATCCTTATCACTTCATGTGCCAGTCCTTTAAAAGTACATATGGTTTCAGTTACATGTAAATAATTAACCAGATCAAGTCAAATTTGTAATGATAACAACATAAATTGTTCATGAATGTATGTTATAAAATATTTTTTCAATTTAGCATAATGCAAACAGTATGTCATTATAATTTACCAGATAAGAATATTAAATTGTACCCCCCCCCCCCAAAAAAAAAATAAAAAATAAAAAAAATTAGACACTTCCTCCCAAAAGATCTTGTTTTCATTTCAAAAGAACTCTACAGATCTTCAAAATTAGTTTCTATCTCGCAAAAGCAGTCTGCGTTTGATTAATGTGAATTAATGATTTATAAATGGAACATGCATAGAATACCATACGATAGTCACAAGACACTACTTATTTGAGCCAGCGTGAACATTAATTTTCATTGCCATCTACAATGTTAGATGAATAGCTACAACAGATGATGGTTGGAAACTGTTGAAGAATCTTGGAAGGATGTTTTACACACACAAAGAAGGTATCCTATACATTCAGAATTCTTTGCAAGTATGAAAGGTTTGATAATTGGTTCAAGTGGTTAAGACTGGTTTCATTCTGTAAAATTAATAAATAACAAGTGACAAGAGTTTGTTCAAGTCATGAAAGTTTGTTGCCATGACAATGGCTGTCCTGCACAAAGTTTCATGTTGTGGTTTGTTTAAGTGTTACAGTATAGGAACCATACAACACTAAGAGATACTAAAAACAAGGGATAGGGTTCTGGGGGTGTTTCACAAAGATCTTAAGTCAAACTCTAAGTTTAACTTAAACATCATGGAGAGCCGTTTGTAGCCTTAACAAAAAACATATTCAAAGGAAAAATTCAACTTCAGACTGTTCATAAATTCCACATCAAGAACTTGAAATCTCCTTAACAAGTGAAAATATGAATGATTTCAATCAACATTTTAAGCCTTACAAAATAACTTTAACAAAATAATTTCAAAGATGCTAACAGATTTCGATAATGGTTACGTCCAACTTAGAGATAAGTTCAACTTAGGATCTTTGTGAAACACCCCCCTGGATGAACAGAAGAAAAGGGTAACAGAAAAACAGATGGAAAGGGTTAATGGCAAAAACCACAAAAGTCCAATTCCACTTTTCCTCGCCAGGAATATTACCATAGCAACTGCCCAGGACAGGAAATGAACATGAAGCCTAGACAACACACAAGTAACAACCAGACATCACAATACAGATAAGTATTAGTTTTGAGGAACTTTGACAGCCTGCATGTAGGCCAATACACAAGTAAGTTTGCTGCAGTGAAATGCAAAATCACATTATGAATGCATAAACAGAAGTGACAGTTAGAAGACAGAAGTTAACCTTGAAAGTTCACCACCCATATCAGCTGCTGCTTGGGAGCAAGAAAGGTGCTAAGTCACCGATTTAACTCACAATCAAAAAGCTTTTAACGATAGCAACTGAAGGGTTAATTGCCATATCCTATTTGGCTAGTATAGAAATCTTGTTTAGATTGTGCAATATGTCACTGACATGTTTGCAAAGTACTAGGTGATGCTGGATATGATTAAAAGTGTGTTAATTTGTTTCTCTCAATCATAAGCCTTTGCAACAATGTTTATAATGCCTTTCTCTCCTCAACAGAAGATGATCTACACTATACAGACATATACAAAGTTAGTAAAATCACCATGGCACCAACTACATGACAGAAAAGTACAGTATACTTTTCTTTTAGGCCTAATAAAAAAAGATGTTGTATTGCCCTTTGCGACCGACCCAAAAATCTTGAAATCTACGGTCAGCTTCTTTTTACCATTTTTTAGAGAAAAAAATATTACATCATTGAAAACTGAGTACCGATAATATCAGCCCAAACAGGGAGAAAAAAGTTTGGAAAAAAAGAGTTTGGAAAAAACAGATTTCCTACAAACCGATCCATGTTTTGGCACCTAAAGGGCAATACAACATCTTTCTTTTTTAGGCCTTATTAAGAAGCTTCCATAAAGAGTGAATATAGTTTGTTTGGAGCCAGAAGGGCATTAACTCTGTGTAAAAATGACACAAGTTATTAACACCTTTCTAACTCCAAACACTGCAGCAGACCATACATATAGTTAGTAACATTAACAGAACAGTCACTGCACAATATTTTCTACAGAAAAGAGCTGAAGGTTAAAGCTAGGGGGAAAAAATATAGAAACATCATTTGAAGTTAAATGTACCTCTAGAAAAAGTTAGTATCACGACAGGAACACCAAGCAACAGTAACTATGCTATAAACAACACAACGATACAGAAATATAGAAGAGAAATGTCAAGGAAAAATCCCAGTTACCTCTGGATCAAGATAAAACATAATGTGCGATGAAAGTTGACCAGGTTGTGTTATCTAATCGAAGATGACGCAAATCTAAACTCTTCAAAACTCCAGATAAAATTCCTGTTTGGCAACTGTATCAAAAGTAAATTTGATAAACTATTTAATACACATGTGTAGATTACACGAAAACTCGTTCCGAACTTCCGAGGCAATGAAAGCTAAAATCAGGGAACAAAATGAATAGGTATACGAAAAGCACAACCTCTACACAGTGTATACATACATACACTATACATAAAGATTATAACTACACACTTGAAAGATAAGTTTTGGCAAGTGTTACAAGTAATTAAATAAACGTCTTCCTCTAGACTTCTCCTGTACATGTATACCAGCCAAATATACTTACATACAGCCCACAATCACGGCCCACCAAAGGCACATGACGATTCCTCCATAGGTTGTGTCAATTTTATCTTGACGCAGGAAGCGGGACATAATTAACAGGGCCAAAACACTTTCAATTCATAAACACTTTCATTCAAGCATAACAAACAGTGATCAGAAGTTTTGAGCATTGACGAACCAATCAGCATCACCTACTCAGAGGTACTAGAAAATATCTAAGAGTCCTCAAGAAATATCTATGTCTATCTGGTTTCATTCTTGCAGTTGCACAATGAAAAGTATATAGTGTCAAGTTCAGAACAAAGTATTATGTAGAAAATAGAAGCATATACCAAGTAATGCACACAGTAGTAGATAGTGTCGACAAAGCTGGCATTACATAATTTGGATAATTAATTAACAGTTTCAATAATTTGTTTTAAAGATATGAATGGTCATCTTTAAGATAACAGTTCAATTGGAAATATGTTTGAGGAGTTATATAAAAGCAATCTGTATCCCTTTATAGATAATATAATCATTACATTCACGTATGTGGCTTTTGAAATGAGGACCTATTTATGATCATGAAAGTTAAACTAAGGTAAATAAATCCCTATTAGATGTGTCATACATTTGTAGCACCATGCGTGTATTCCTAATGATATATCCTCATCATTTTTTAATATTTTTTAATTGTGCAAATACATGTAAATGCAAGAACTGCTATTAAACCTATGAAGAAAACTTTGGATGTAACTGTAATACAGGGGAAACACATGACCACAGTTAATGTGTTATGGCAAGCTAGACTATAGGTCCTATAGGAAATTCACTAACATAGACGGGAAGTATAGATCCACGATTTCCGGGGCAATTGTTCACGAGTTACCTTGAAACTTAGGTAAACTTTGTGGACATGCAGCTGCTAACTTCTCAAAAATTTGTCCCTATTTTCATGAAGTGACGGTAGTGAATGAAAATCGCATACAATTTGCGTGCAGATTTTCCTCACTACCCTCAATTTGTGAAAACAGGAACGAATTAAAAGTTCTTTAACTATTACCTTTGTGAATTAGTGTTGCAGAGAGTAAATTTTATCATATTTTTATTCCATTTTATTTTACTTCAGAGGATTGTAGGAAACTCATAATTCCATTGCCTATATGACTTCAAAAATAAAATTAGTTAGGGCGGCTTGGGCTGTAAAATTGAGGTAATTTATTATCATTACATCTCCACATAAAATACTTGTATAATAAAAACATTTTAAGTCTGCGTCACTGCTTTCATTTCACTTCCAGGCACTACGTAATCAAGCCACATGGTGTTAATGAAGAACCAGCTCATATATGACAATAACTGGACAACCCACATTAACGAGTCCAATATTGCTGAAGTAAGGTTAACAAAATTAATATTGCACACCACAAAAGTACCTATAAATTCCAATGACTGTTTACCATGGTAAATGGGCTACCCTGACAAAAGATTAGAAACACATAAATAAATAAATAAATAAATAAATAAATAAATAAATAAGTAAATAAATAAATATTTATTTTTATTTCTAAAGAGTACATGAATATTTACCAATTGCTGCTAAAAATTTATGTCCTTCCTCCTCTGCTTATTCCTCCTAAGACAATACCAATCAATTAAGCCAACTGATTAATGCAGAATAAGATCATGCTTGCACAGCACAAGAAACGGACACCCCGAACATGTCCATCCAATCAAGAGATAGCTAACCATACCAAGGCTTCCATATGATAATGACTGTACACTGGAGTATCAAAACTGAAGAACAGGTGCGACGTGACTGATCATCGTGATAACAAAAGCTTTACTAAAGAACGATATGTTTCCTTCAGGATGTATATATACTCCACACAACAACAAACAAACTTTTAATAAAATGGCCTCAGACAGACTCAGAGATGGAAGGAAACTAGAAGTGGAGAAGAAGTTTCGGTCCGGTCGACTGGTTATCACAGAAGCTCGATAAAAGCACGATTGATAATAAAATAACGCTCACAATATGTATTCACTGGCAACATCCATTATCAATCCAGCAGCAAGAACTATGTTATCTTGCTCATAACGACGAGAATGTTGACCGAGTACAGCTTACCAGGTTTTTTGTATGAATTAACTAGACTCTGCTGTTTACTGATAGTTTACTATTCACCAATAGTTTAACAATCAAGCGTAACTTCAGTGAATACACACAATATGCTTGTCTGTTCGAATGCATTGTCCCTGCTGGTTTATACAATACCTCAAAGCCGTGAGTATATCAGGTACTTTTAGGTTTAAAGATATCATTATTGCGAAATCTATCAAACAACATGAACCACAAGGATATCGGATAGTAAATCATCCATTACACATGGTAGATAACAGTTCATTGAAGCAAGGAGGAGAGGGGTTAGATGGAACAATTGGGGGTGGGATAAAAAAGGGGAAACCCCAAACCCTTTGTATCCCAACATATTTCTTAGCTTCACCTCCATCAGAAGTTCCCTTGCCCTTGCAACAATACAATCGTTCTCCTAATTTGGGCATTTTCATTTCCTTGTAGCTTTCGGTATTCAATAGCATGGGTTTAGCGGCAATGTATTTGCAGTTTATAGTAATTGTGCACTGTACCTACAAGGGAGAATGGGGTGGGTGGACTGGGCCAGGGAGAAGTGGGACACCCCATCAAACTCAAAAAGCGATATACATTTTATGAATTTGTTTAAATCCTACATAGATTCAATATTCTCAAATACATAAATCTTCAGCTGTACCACGATTTTTGGTTTGATAATCACTTCTATGTTTAATGATCTTTTTTCCCTCACTTATTTGTTGGCGTTCTGTATCAAATGTTTTGAAATGAATTGAAAATTCCAGGACTTGTTTTGTGTCAGGTTGTGATCAAACTAAACGATAAATATTTACACAATACTGATCATTCTGTAGCTTATAGTACAAATAAATAATAGTTCTATACTAACATGCGAGAGAAGGGAAAGTAATCATATATGTTTAATTGTATCTATATGTAGATGCTCTTAACAGTAAGTAAATTTTAGGCTAACAGTAGGTGTTTCATTTTTGTTTTTATTTTTTAACTTTTTAATTTGTAAAAGGGTGCTGTGACTAAAAACAAATTGAAAAATACTGGTCTGGAGAATAATGGGCCTATCATGCCCATTATTATTTCATCACACGTCTTTCCATACACTGTGGATTTTATAGGTCACTGGAACACAATGGGTATTAATAATGGTAATAATATGTGTCTATTATGGAAGCTTTATGAGGCATCAGCTTATACAAAGCATAACTTTGCTACTTTATTATGGCACATGAGCCGTGTTCACACGATGGCCACGCAATTTTGGTCGGCGTAAAGGTCCTGTTTAGAGCTAGTCGGCATAAAGGTTGGCATATACAGTGACCGTCTGACCGATAGTTGTGTTAGCTATGCCAACCTTTATGCCGACTGATATACTCCTGGATTTTCCAGGAGTAACGCGCTGACACGACTAGAGCGTAGCGTAATTTGACCGTGAGGATGCTCTCACTTGGCACCCGGAGTATCTGTGACCTTTCACAAGGGGTTGTATGACCTAACATTTGGAACTTCTGGGGTCAAAACTAGATTTTGCGAGGTTGAGATGGGGAGGGTGGGCTGAGATAGACTAGTACGGGCACCACCACTTACAGAAGGTACGCTGAGTAAGACTAGGTCATTGGAAGGTCGTGTTAACTTAATCGTGGCAAGTTGGTCCGAGTAAGAGCATATATACATGTACATGTATATAGACAACTAATGGCGTAAGTCAAATATTTATGGAATATTTATTGCTGCGGGGGAAAAACTTACACAGACTTGAAAGCCACGTCTAAACATGGCTATAGAGTTTAAAGCAGGATGTATACCGGTAGTCTCTAAATGATCTATTTTGCTAAACAGGATCACAATTATTGCAACTGATTGCAAACACTCAACGCAAGTGCAATTTCTGTACCCTATTGTATAATACACCCCAAGGAAATCATGTTTGGATAACATTCCTAAAATACATCACTGTCATGTTCACAAATTTCAATTGATGACACGGAGGCTACCTGGGATATTTGAGATTGACTTTGGTTGATTATTTTAAAGTAGTTGCAATATCAACCGCAATCAGGATAAAATGTAAATAAAAGTTGATAATGCTGAAAGTTTTGCTCAACCCCCCCCCCCACCCCCCCCCCCCCCCCCCCCCCTCTGCCCTTCCTTACATTTTTTACATAAATCTATGACATTCGAAGAAATTCTAGGAAATTATTTTATTTGTATCTGAAATCCAACCTAAAGATTTGGTTTCAATAAAGAAGGAGTTATGATAATAATTAAACCATCCTCAACCTCATTACATGTATATTATATTATATTATATTTTGCTCCCTAAAATACAAGATCCTGGTTATAGAGATATTATAGGGATTAACAAAGTAAAACATAAATAGAACTTTGAACTTTAAATGTGTTGTTAATGAACCCTCTAAATAGATATGATATTAAATCCCTGTTAACCTACAGTTCATATACCTGTGACTATTACGCACGTATCAGCTGTCAGTGTCACAGAGAGGCAAGAGAGCCATCGTTGTGTCTGTCTGCCTAGGTGCCTAAATGATTCAGAGTCTTGATGTACATGTAAATGGGGCCAGACTTTATACAAAAACATGCATGCTACTGGTCCAAAGTTTGATCTCAGGACTTTTTCCCTGCTTAGAGGTCATGTGAAGGGGAAGGGGGAGGGAGAGGGTAAGGTCACATGAAGGAAGGGGCAGGGAGGGGTAAGGTGGGGTCAAATGAAGGGGAAGTAGGGGGAGAAGGGGAGTAAAATTTAAAACAAATTGGTCAGACTTTTAGAGGAATTAGTTTAGCCTATTTTTACCTTTCAAAATAAATATGATATCAAATTCCAAAAGAAAAATAACCCCTTCAGAACATGGTTTCGATACGCTTTATGGACAACTTCTTCTTTGGCTTGCAGCAGGTAGGAATTAGAGATCACAAAATAGGACAGATTGTTAAAGCAAAACCAGCCAGAATTGAAACTATCATTGAGCAACCAAAAAGATGACCAGAAATTAAGTCGCCATCTTCATGTACAGACTCACCATAATCCTCTCTTTCCCATCTTTTCTACTCCATCTTTTCTATAATAATACCCACACATGCTCTTGTGATTGACAGCTGCTGTCCATCACACCAATTAAACCACTGATAGAGGATGAACTCACAAGACAGAGGATCATATAAATAGACCAATTTTAATACCGAGGTCCCAAGAACACCTCACCCTCTCCTAATTGCCGCTGATGACAACATTGAGGTCTTTCAAGCATAAATAGCGAGCATTCCCTGACAGCGACCTGCACATTTTTATTCCATTAAAGGTAATGCAAAGTTTTGAAAATTGGTTGGATATTAATTCTTTAATTTTTTTATACATTTGGATGCCCCTATGCACTAGAAAATTTAGCCCCTACCGATTTAAATCGTTAGCGGCTCTCATAGAGGACGGGGTCTGCATGAACAATATTATTCCTGTGGAAAGGTTTGCAGTATTAGGTGCCTATTCTACCTACAGCATCATTATGGTACATGCAGCCCATGCCACTCTGACGTAGCCGCAAAGTTGTCATTGTTTGACAAACAAGTAAGTCTATACTTCCAGTGGAAGTTGAGACAGAGACCACAGCATCCCCTCTGGGAGCCGGATCATGGCTGATAAGTGATAAAGTTTCTCTAATGGTTTAACATATCAAATTTGTCTTTGTCTGCATGAACAAAACAAGCAAGTAAACTTTCAGAAAAAGCCACCTTACACAACTTGAAACTTTGTAAGTAATAATCTGTACAGTAAGTACTGCAGCTCTTTAAACCAGGGGGGTGTTTCACAAAGATCCTTAGTCGAACCTAACTTTAAGTTGGACTTAAAAATTATGGAGAGCCATTTGTAGCCTTAAAATAAAGTTCATTTAAAAGCGAAAATTCAAATATTTTAGACTTTTTATAAATTCCACATCAAGAACATGAAATCTTCCATGATAATAGAAAATATGAATGATTTGAATCAAATTTGTATGCGTTTTGAAATAACTTTTACAAAATATTTTCAAGGATGCTAATGGCTGTCCATAATTATTAAGTCCAACTGAGAGTAAAGTTCGACTTAGGATCTTTGTGAAACACCCCCCCCCCCCCCCCCTGGGCCCATATTCATGAACCTTTGCTAAAGTAAAGTCTATCTAAGCACTAATTGGTATTCTTATAACCATACTGAGATATAGTTTGCAACTATAAGCCCTATTCCTAAATCCTAGTTGGATTGGTTCAATCATAGAGGCTGTTCACACCGGCAGAGATAGCGCGCGCTAGACCGCGCTATCTCATTGCGGTTTGGAAGGTACTGTACAACGTCGTTTCGGTCCGCCCAACAGCGAGCCACGGCGAGCCAAAACGGCGTGCCACTGGAGCACCTCTTGTGGGTGGTCCACGAGAGATAGCGCGGTCTAGCGCGCGCTAGAAAAAAGGGGGTGCTACGATAGACCGCGCTATCTGCATTATTGTAGAGCGCTTAGAGACTTCTGATAAAGTAAGTGTTAGGCGCTATATAAGCAAATATAATTATTATTATTATCTCATTGCGGTGTGAACAGCCTCTTAGTTCTGGATTGATGGACCTTCTGACAACTAGTTCAAAAGATTAAGACTGCCGCTTCATAGGAATGACAGTTTGGGTCTCTTGCTTGTACCCTTTGATGACAATGAGTCAAATTATGAGTCTAGTCTCACTCTACCAACAGTTTTATTTGGTTGGACCTTCTGACAATTACTGAAAACTTTCCAAAGACCAAAGATTCACAATCACAGACCCAAAGTTTCAGTCTCTTGGACCTTCTGACAACTAGTCAGAAGATTATCAAGATGGAATACTCACAAGACCTCCATGTATAGTCCAGAGAAAGTTAAAAGAACGAAGTCTCCACTCACTGAGCGGAAAGGTTGCAACCCCCAAAATACACCCGTCAGGAGTCAGGACTGTCTCCATTTTAACATTGAGGGTGTGTTATTTTTCTCAACACGGAAACAGTCCATAAAATGGACTACTCAGGAGCATGCTAGTACATGTATGTTCAAACTTTTCTTTAACGATAACATAATCAGTCAGAAAAAACATAATTATGGGTGAGTCAGGCAAGTGTAATAAATACCCCCACAAACTACATGTGTACATGAATGTCTGTTTACTATAGGCCCCTAATGAGCTCCACACATGAAAGCTGCACTAATCCAGGTATGTTGCGGGCACAGAAAACATTCCCGTTTTGTCAACCACAAAAAAAAAGAGACATATATAGGGCGATGTCTCAGCTAACATCCCTGTAAATCACTTCATCCATTATGCAACATTGGACTCAAAGAAAAGGAAATAAAGGCTTTGCTTCTTTGAGTCTTGCGCTATTTTTAGGGTTGCCAATGTGAGGATCTGCGAGAGTGATACAACTTGGATTCCGAAGCCGTATAAACTAGGTTAGATATATGTTTAATAGTCATCCATCTGCTCTGAGATAGATTAACACTAAAGCAAGTATATAGCTAATGAATTGCAATTAAACATAATTAGCTGCAGTAGGTTAAGGATTTTTCTGTAACATTTTTTAAAACAAAGAAAAGGAAAAAAACCTTCACAAAATGAACAATTTTTAAATAATTGAAATAATAATAATAATAATATGGATATTTATATAGCGTCGATATCCACCAGGCTCCGACGCTCATGGCGCTGTACACATATTACCTTAGTTGTAGCCGAGCTGCCAAAGTAACTAGCACTCAAGCATATCAGGTACCCATTTACACCTTAGTGGAGAGTCAGAGAGTGGCAAATGTACATTGTAAATCTCTCCAATTCAAAAGGACATTAGTGCCAGGGCAGGACTTGAACCCTGTACCTTGTGATCTGCAGTCGGGTGACTTATCCATTAGACCACACCTCTATTGGCTAAAAGATTCAATCACAAGATCCAGAACTTATTGTTCAAAAACAGAACTCAAACATTCAAACTTTTACCCATAACCAACTTTCAATACTGTAAAAATAGAATATTTCACAAACAAAAAGTCTCATGAATTGTGCAGGTGGTCCAGATTTACAAAAGTTTTTAAGGTATGAAGCGCAATGCTTATTTTTGTTGTGATTTGTGACAATTTTGTGTTGCAAATACAGCTAGCGTTTAAAATTAGCCAACATTTGTGGTATAATCATGTACAGTACTTTATGTGGAAAAGATTATACATCATTCATGAACATACCAGTGCCCGTAAAATGCAGAACTCATGCATGATGATCGCTGAAACTTAATCCAACTTGGCGAAGAACTGTAGCAGTCGATTTGTAAAAATAACTAGACGTAGCTTTCGATCAACTTGATAAACAAAGTAAAAAATCACAGAATAATTTCCAACTGATCAACTAGATATATAGCTATTAAAAGCAGATGACATTTGGATAAGTCGCCTCTATAGAACTCAATCAACTTTGCAAATGAAGCAAGCACTTTTGTTAACAGTCACAAACCAATGTTACCACAAAAGCTATATTACAAAACATGTCTACATGTAGCACTAAACAAGTTTATAGTGTGAATGCAGGATGAGCAACTGTTTCGATATGAATGTTCCTACATGTATATATACTAACCTTGATAGGGAAATAAAGTAGAGTATAAACAGGAACTATCGCACAGATCAACTTTCAAATTCAATGTTCCAAATGATTGATTTTAGATCACAGGGAAAAAATGTAATGACAATGCAATATTAAAAAGCAGGATATGGATGCCTATGGATATGTACTTCAAGTCCAAAGTCACATGCAGGTAAAAGTTGGCACTACCGTTGCAATTTACTGGACGCAGTGATTCAATGAGCAAAGGAAAGTATAAGCTACATTTTAGGGGAAAACCCTTACACTACTTTCAACATCGGCTGTACTGACTCTAGTCAATGCAAGACAGCTTTACAAAGCAATCCGCTCATCAACACAAAAGAAGAATTCATTGAAGTCGTGATTCAAATCCCAGATTTTCCCCTGGAAAGTTTATTCTTGTTAGTGTTCATTCATGTATGAGCTAGTCTGGTATTCAGCTACTACATTTAAATTTCTTGTGATACACTTGATACATTAGAGTTCCTGCCCTCCCCCTCAAATGTTATGATAAAATAAAGCAGGATACTGACATTACTCCAATCAGTAATTGAGTATTTTTTCACACTTATGTATCATGTGGGTGCTACATTCTCCTAACAATGGTCTGGAAAAAGTAGGATTATAAAAGAAAATGTCTGCAACACAAACAGACTGCTATCTAACTTTAGAAGATTAGACTTTTTATGTTTGCCTATGTCATTGCTTTCGTATTTAAAATTAGATAAACAGAGAGACTAAAATTGATTAACAGAAGTCGTAATAAACAAGAAATTGCTTCTCGGATTCCGGGATGAAATAAAAATGCCTGTAAACTTGGGAATTTTTTGAAGTACACTTCAAATTTGGAGGTGTCAATATCCTTGTTGAAACTGATTTGAAATTTGAGCATTGAGGATACAACTCCCACATACTTTTCAACGTTTTGATATAGTCATAGTCATGGAAGTAAATATGAATTATTTATTAATGTAACTGGCAAGAAATTATTGTTAAGTAAGAGAAAATGTACGATGCTCATTTTCAAAGAAAATAAGTAAAATTCTAATTGTACTTCTTTGCTTAGAATCATAAATCTATATATCTATATCATTATGAATAGAGCAGTAAAAAAACATTCTAGGTTTGAGAGGTTTGAACTTTAAAGTATAAATGTTTTTAAATAAAATAGATCAAATATAATTGTGTCAAATGTCACCTGTATCATGAATACACTATCAAACGTGATACCGAGCTGAGCCTTCAGGAAGAACAGGACGGAATACTGGCCTCTCTAAAGGTACCAGTACAATATTTGTGGTTATCTTCCATTGAAATATGAGGGGAACTGGTTAGAATGAAGGCCAAGTTGAATAAAGTGGATTTAAATAAACATATATTGCATCCCGCTTTGAAGTCTAAATATAGATGATATTTGTAAACAATTGCCAATAAACACGTCGAATCGGGGTGAATCTGGAAGAGTACCCAATGCTTACTTAATTGAATATCAATAACAATCTCTGCCAGATTTGTCTGTACGTCAACGAAAGAACCTCTCAAGGGGTTCATTATCGTCTCATCTGGATCAACTGTCAAAGAAGTTGACCTACAAGTGTCACATGATCGACCACCTTACCTTTCGCCGCGTCGAGCTGCGCACAGCCGGGGGAGAATGCCTGGAAACATGGTCGAAATTGTAGTGATGGCGGGTGTGGGGGTTGCCCGGCGAGAGAGGGAGAAGGCTAAACACCTTGCTGGCGTGGACAGTGAAAGTTTCGTCGCTACGCTGCCTCCGATGCGTGTACTTGGCACGCTGCGCTGCCTTAGTCCGATCCATGCTCGTGGTCTTGGAGTCTTTGGTGGCGTGTCTGACATAGAAGCTTCTCCGGGATGAGCGCTTTCTTGCGATCATTCTAGAGTCCAGGGCGTCGCTCATGACAAGGCAACGACTTCCCCCTATCAGGAGAAGCAGTAGGGGGGTCGGCCACGTGACCCGTTACTTGCAATTCAATTAGCCAACGACTCACTCTGCATAACCCCCCTTGTACAAAGCTTGCGCGGTATAGTTGTCAAGTTGAGACTCTTTGCGTAGCTGCTTGATACTCACTCAGGCTATAAAACGAATCACAAATCTCCTTCACTAATTATCTTTAAATGTTATAGAACAGAATCCTCAAGAGGTGTAAATGCAAATAATCTCTCTTCCTTTTTTCAAGAACAAGCGTTATCGATATCAATCAGAGAATCTTCCAATGTCAACGGGTATCTATCGGCAAAGACTAGCCATTTCTTGAGGAGGGCTCAGCAATCCAACAATAACTCCAAACGTTGTTAATACTCTGGATTTGGATGGTGAGAAGCCTGGAGATCTATCCGGCGTGTTAATTATCTCTGTCAATAGCGTGTTCCCCTGAGATGCCTCGGCAGTCGCAGGAAATGACTGAATCGGTGCGAGCTTCCACGCAAACGAAAGAGGGGGAGGGAGGAGTAGACGATGCTCCTAGGTTCTACTTGACTATCTTCAGATAATACGAGGGTAGCATTGCACAAGAGGGCCTTGGGATGTATCATGCAATATCATTTCCAATAGTCCATAAAACAGCTTCCCACCAATCAACGGTTTTTCTGCGAAGTGCCTATATGATGATTTCAAATGATGCCCTCGAGATTCAAAGATGAAAACATGCACTATCAATTCCAATAGTCCATAAAACTGCTTCCCACCAATCAACAGCTTTTCTGCGGCGAAGTGCCTATATGACGATTTCAAATGATGTCTTAAAGATTCAAAGATGATGTCCTCAAGATTCATACATGTAGATGATATCCTCAAGATTCAAAGATGATGTCCTCAAGATTCAAAGATGATGTCCTCCAGCGATCTTGGCCCACTTCTTAGGCATGGCTTGCAATATTTCACTTGTGGAGTGCCTAGCTTGCATCAATGACAATCATAAAGTGACGGCTAAGCGCACGTAAAGAGCCAAACCCTACAAATCCTTGATTAAGAGGCACCCCACTCTGCGATGCCCTTCTAGAAAACTGTGAGCTTTTTGTTGCCTGCTAGTCTGCTACATATATAGGTGTCTTGTCTGTAGCTTGGCAGATATCAAAAACAAAAAAATGAGGTGCAGCAGGCCCCTCTAACTAGGTATATATTTAGCTGAAGTTCAGTCTAGAATGCAATCTGGCGAAACAAATAACAGCAATTGCTGCCCTTTTCACAGTGTGACGTAGAAAGGTTGCAAGTGACACAAGTGTGGTTATTTCCAAGATTCAAAATCACTTAGGACAAATTAATAATCACTAGAACTTGACATATCCTGTTTAGATGATCATGTTGCTTCATGCGCACAGTTCTTATTCTAATTTTTGTTTTCTCTCTTTCTGTGTGTCAGTTTACCACTTCCAAACAATAAATTAGGTTCCAAGAATTTAAACCACTTTGACAAATTGAAAATCTTCAGAACTTGACGAATCCGGTGTGGATGATCAAGTCGCTACATGCACACGGTTGTTATTTTAATCTTGGTTTTCTTTCTTTATGTGATTCAGTTTCCCACTTCCACACAATAAATCTTGTTCCTGGACGAAACAGTAGGTTGCATCCTAGGCAACAAAACACTCATAATAAATGCCACATTAATTCCGCTTTGCATAGAAATTTGCTATAAAGTCATTCAATATTGAACACTACACCTACGTAATACCGGTTAGCTGTGTTCCTACTCATGCGCTTGACCGTCATTGTCCGCTTTCAAAAAAACGATCACAAGGCATTTTTTTACAGCAGCACCACAGATTTTCAAAATTCTTCTTCAGTTTTCTTGAAGCAACTTTTCTGCTCTAGATTTCACAAATTATGCCTCTTCTAAAGAATTAAAAGCAGAGTTGAAAATGATCAGCCGAGATACACTACGCTTCAATTGATTGTCCTTGTCAAAAGTAATGCTAGCAACCAAGTAATCAGAGACGATGCAACCACACCCTCCTAAAAGGTTGTAAAACTATCCACATTGCTCTAATCCAAAACCAACTTTTATTTTCATATCATTCAAACATGACATGACAAATTATATCCTTAGCGATGCAAATCAGATTGTCCAATGGAGAATGAAAAAAGAAACTTTGAGACTGATCTGGAGTGTGACTAAAAGCCCACTCCACAACAAGAGTTTACTTTTCAGTGTGAAAGTATAGAGTGGATTGCTTTGTCAGAAATATGGAACATCATCTGCTTTAAGATCCCACAGATGAGTGATAGATCTCACAATCTTTTCCCCAGGAAGAGTATCTAGTGCATGGATTATATCTCTGTTACGATCAAGACATATTAACACGTTCTCGTGGCAGAATGGAGCACACCTTTTTGGGCTGTAAACACAAGTAAACGACCTAATCTCAGAGAATATGGGGATCCATGTATTTCCAAGTACTACATGATGGGATCAACTAAGGCCACTAAGTACCAAGTTACCAACACCATGAAGTGGAACTTGCTCATTAGAGTACGGCGCGGGTGTTGTTTTGCCCTGGATATCTTTAATAACTTATCAACTTTGGCCCTAATATTTCACGGCCTTGACAGCATCTATAAATGGATAGATCATTCAACAGAGATGAACACCTATGAAACTGACTGTAACAGACTTTACTTGTATCCTTCAAATCATCCACACCTCTTCTGATTTGGTTTATTTGATTTTTCATTTTTTGCTGTTGCAGTATTAAAGTATGAAAGACTGCATCCCAAAACCATTGCAGCCCAAAAATTATTAGTTCTGTTCACAC
This sequence comes from Strongylocentrotus purpuratus, assembly GCF_000002235.5. Taxonomy (NCBI): domain Eukaryota; kingdom Metazoa; phylum Echinodermata; class Echinoidea; order Camarodonta; family Strongylocentrotidae; genus Strongylocentrotus; species Strongylocentrotus purpuratus. The sequence continues at coordinate 14,567,680 of NW_022145595.1, forward strand.
AAAGAGCAATTTTCAGTAATTTTTTCTTCTCCTTCTTCTTCTGTTAATCTTCAAAGGGCTATGCAGCCTATCACAAAGATCTGTTGAAACTTGATTACCGTTTTTGTATGTACATGTAGGCACACTTAACACCAGTTTTATACACCATACTCTTTGCGAGAAGTTGCGTATTTAAAGCGTACATAGGGTGCGACTCTCCTACACGCAGGGCGTCCATTTAACGTTTTAGTCCAAGAACTTAAGCGCACTGCAAAAGTAATGAGAGCCAGACGATGCTACAATTGCGCCACACTGCCCCCTCAAATCTAAAAAAGACATTTTGGAATTGTGCTAAGAATCTCATTCTGTTGTGTGTGTGTGAACAAAATAATTGACTATAAGAGATTAGAAGAATGCAAATCTAATCATTATTATGTATTTGTATTTAAATATTTATTTGCCACTCATAGCCGCTTTATCTGAGCAACAAATTAAGTCAGCGAAGTGAAATAAGAAATCTTGTCTCTCACACGTGTACATGTCCAGAGATTTGAACTGCGATATAAACCTCGCCTTTTCATAAGTATGAATGGGCCTAATATGGCCTTATTAAAAATCAAATAGGAATATTAGGCAGAGTATGAGGCCCCTCAAAAACTGATTGAAGAAAGGGGAAAGGGAGCAGCATCAAGTTTTCCATTTTCGTCTCTTCCTATATGTTGCCTATAAATGGTGTACAACCCGAACGACTTTTAATAAAAGCAGAAAATTGAGAGGAACAGGTCAGTGAAAGTTTGATCAAAATACGAATCAAAATAAGAAAGTTATTGATTTTTGAAGGTGTGATCAATCAAACACTAATTGGCAACTCTCTGACGTTTCTTGCAAGGTTCATTCACGTTCATTTTTTCTGTACTAAACAAAGATCTGAAATGTCTATTTTCCCCAAAAAAATTGTTCAATCATAAATGCACCCTAAAAATATTTATTGCAATTTTTTTCTATACAACCCCTGTATGAAAAAAATCTATTACTGGCCAGTACTTCATCAAAGTGCAAGAAAATTAAAATTTGACTTTTTAAGGAACAGAGAAAAATGAGAGAAAAGCTTGCAAGATACAATGTACGTCCCAACTCACAATGTTGCCAATTCATGCATATCACGGAGTGACTAGAGTAGTCTATAATCTTGCAGTGCGCATGTGAACATACAATAAATTATGATACAACACGCATGCTCCTCCTGAGTATCAGAAGAAAAAAAAAAATATGGGGAAAAATAACTAATGGCTAGAAAAGGTTGAGCATTTGGCCAATAAAATGTTTTATAGAAATACATGTACCATTGACTATGTACACTACATTGTAAGCAAAGTTTTCTGAGACTTGTGACATGCTGTATATTTACAAGTACCTACAGATTAGACCTCAACACCTACAGGATAAATGTGCAGGAAATTTGTGGTACATGAACAGATTTTGGTAATCTGGCAACACCTTATAAGGTAAACCCCTCAGATGGTAGAAACGGAGAGAGAGAGGGAGAGAGATAGAGACAGAGAGAGACAGAGAGAAAGAGAGAAAAGGAGAGAGGGGGATACTGAGAGAGACAGGCAGAGACAGAGAGACAGAGAGACAGAGAAAGAAAGACAGACAGAGAAAGACAGAGACAGAGACAGAAAGAAAGAGACAGACAGAGACAGACAGAGAAATAGAAAGAGAAAGAGAGAGAGAGAGAGAGAGAAAAGTATATCATCTTTCACACCAAAGTCTATGTACAACTCTATTTGAATGGTAAAGCTGACATATATTGCAGGATAACAACAATTTGGGGGTATTATTCAATTATTCAATAACAAACACAGGATGTGGGTGGTAAAAGGATACCTAAAGAGGTTTATTGCATGTTATGATGGTATGGCCCTATGAAGATACAAGTTTCCAAATAAGGCAGAAATTATCCTAATTTATATCCCATGGTTTCCATAGTTCTGAGAGGAGAGGAAGAGGTTGTAATGTAGTTTACTGTTTCCATGGAAACAAATGATGTTTTCAAAGTTTGGTCATAATTTATGCTCCCATCATTTAGCCTTGGTAGACAAAAAATCATCAGTGGGAATTACATTGTGTGCTAAATGTAATCCAGTGGCTTGACACCCTGAAGCCTGCATGACATAATTAATGGCCTCATTACATAGTCAAATTAAAATAAATCAAGCTTAATACTAAAGGAGATTGCTGTATACTGGTATTCCTAGTCTAATACAAAAAAGGTCTGCATATAAAGGCCCTACCATAAATTCTCTTGCTCAAGTACTGAAGCCAGCATCACTGCATACAAAAACCATTACATAAAATATATTTTAAGAGCTGAATTAAGAGATTGCTATAAAATGACATGCTGAGTATAATTATTACAAAGCAAAACTGCATATAAAGGCCACATCTAATACTTACTTCACTAACTAAAACTAAGAAATTTCATTCTTGGTCCATTCGGGTGCAGAAGAGCATGATTATTCTATAAAGTATATCATATGAATTACATAACTTGAATATCAATCTCCTCTATAAATGAAAGCTAAAGTTTGTAAAGTTCATGTAAATAGAAACTGAACAACTGTTGAGAATAGGAAATGATAGATTAATCAAACTATTGTGTGCCAAACAAGTACAATTCCCATTTTCTTTCATTTCCTGGATGACTTTGAAAATGATGCATATACACTTTCATTTGATAGTATAATAAAGTGATACAAATGACTCATTGCTATGTTACAAATATAGCTAATGATGAAGGGAAATAATGATAAAAAATCATCAACAAATGATCAATGTTTTGTCCTCCAAAAGTAGAAAATCATCTTCAGTGAAGGAGCAGTTTACTAACAGCAGAATAGAACAATCATTTTGCCATAGAGATCTCTAATTAAAGAGATTAAACAGCTGTGAAGGAAAACAAAAGGTACAATGTGAAATAATGAAGGTTAACAATTTGAAAATTGAGGGTCTATTAAAAACAAATCTCGGATTTGATTCTTACGTTTCCTATTGCAAATTACATTTTATTGGTTCATTCATCAAAATCTCTTTGGTTTGGTTGCTATGTTTCAATCGATAATTAAAAAGTGAATTGGTTGTAAAAACATCAAGCACATGTGACAAAACAAGAGTCAGACAAAAACCATGTTAATGATTTCCCAAGTATCGATACAGAAATTTGTCATAAAATTAAACAATCAATCAAATCTTTGTGACCGAAATATACATGTAAACAGTAGGCCTGTCTTCATCAGCTCGAGTTGGCCAAATAGCCCTCTATTTCTGATTCAGGAAATTAGCTCGATCACGAAATAGTATAGTATTAATGACTGCTTTGAGAGAAATAGTTGTTTTTATACGCTCAAGGGAAGGTTAGAATTGTGCTATTGCCCCGAGGCGTGCCGAGGGCAATAGCCCAATTGTAACCTTCCCGAGAGCGTATAAAAACAACTATTTCTCGAATATTAAAGCAGTCATTAATACTTTTATATGCCAAAAAAATAAATAAATAAATAAAAAATAAAAAAACTTTAGTCGAAGATGGGATTCGATCTCTTGCGTACAAAAGGTGATGTAACTAAAATCAGCACCTTAAACCGCTCGGCTATCGCGCTCTGTTACCATACTTAATAGTTTTCTCTAATATATACATTAAAATGGATTGGAAACGGCTTCGCGTGGTTGATGATTCGCGGCTGCTCCATTAATCGGGCCCTTCTTTTACTTTTGCAATGCATATTGGCACGAACTTACATGTAGATCAAGATCTATCGGCAGATGTTGTTTTTTTGTTTTTGGAAGTTTATTTTCGTCTTCATGTCAACAATGCAAGATAAAATTGTCGGTAAGATCGATCGAGATTCCGATTGTATTGAAATTACCGACCAATTCTTCGCACACGTACGGTATCCTCGATCGCTCAAACCATTTTTGAACATGTAAACCTATGGGGTAACCATGGAGACTGACCTATTTTCCCAATAAGGTCTGTTTTTTACAGGAACAGTTAAAGTTTATGAATGCAATTTCGACCAATCAGATTGCTGGATTACTTAAGTGAGGTATATAATAGGCTATATGAGAAAACCTTTAAATTAGGACCAGACTTTCATGCAATAGTGTGTAGTGCATTTGAGTGATTTTAAGCAAGTTGGAGCCCAAATTTATTCAATTTTGATAATTCCAAATTGTCAATGTCCTCACACTATACTGTACATGTACAGTATATACATTGTATACATAAATTCTTAAGGGTACAGTTTCTTTCACAATGTACAGTGTAATAGCCAATAGGCCAAATTAATACTAAACTTAAGCTCTAAATATCTAAACTACAGTGTACTGGAATAAATGAAATGTCATTTTACAATGTTTGGCAAAGGGAACAAGACCGAAACCACCCAAACTTCAAAGTGCGGTGACTTGTGGGAAGCAAATGTTGGCAAGGGCATTGAGTTCATACTATGAGTCAGCTTTAAAGTTTAATAGATGAAGATTCTAATCTCTGTTTTCTTCATGCTATGATTATAATGTAAAAATGTAAACATTCCTTTGGCCACAGGCTATATCAGACGATCGACATACCCCAACGAGACCCACAATTTCAGTCTTGCAAGAGGCCCCAAAACAATTTATAAGATTTCTTGGATAAAATCGTTTCAAACAACATTGATGTGCATTTTCATCGTCATGCAAAATGTCACAGGAAAGCCAGAAAATGAGAAGTCAACTCAAGTTCCGGCTTACGGCAGTGTCTATTGATCTGCACTCACTCAAACTTTGACCAATATGCCAGACAAAATTGGATCAAAATGATTACCAAAACAACTAGAGTGTCAATTAAGACACTTATAGATAGAATTCATGTACGGCGGTGATATATCCTTGAAGCTGGTGGTAAAGCAAATACCGGTAGGTGTTTGCAATGGTAAACTATTCAAGGGTTTATGGTCATTCTTACTTTCATTCTAGACATCCAAGGAAACAATCGATCAGGCTAAAACACGCTTGTGCTGACACAAAGTAAACAAGCCAAAAGATACCTGACGAAAATAGGATCAAACGACTATCAAAGCAACAAAACACTTTTGCCGTCCTGTTTCTTTTCTTTTTCTTCTTTCAGTTTCATACAAATAAACTTATTGCAAAGTTTGGATGGCCCTTTTAGTTTTGATAATCATATTCTCACATTGCAAATCCATACAAAATCAGACCTGAATTTGGATCCAAACTTTACAAGAGGAAAATTACATTTGGCTTCATCAAGTTTATAAAATGATTCATTCTCAGATAACAAAAGCTTTTCAGTTATTGACCTATATGGACTTTAAAAGATTATTATAATTATTATTATATTGAAATGAAAATGAAAATCCAATACCCAGTAAAACGCTTAAATTTAGTACAAAGATTGTAAACTATGTTTTGACACCAATACATGTACACAATAAGGCAATAAGCAGTCTGGCAGATTGGTTTCACAAAACTAGTAGGAACGTAATTTCAAACTCCTGCAGCCACATGAGGGCAGCATATAAGAAAACGTACCATAAATGATTGGAGTTGCAGTTATAACTTAATTTTATCATCATTTTTTTAATTATCCCCACTCATTGACTATCTATTTTTTTCAAATTATTAACTCAACTGTCACTCTATTAAATTCCCTTTCATGTTTTCCAGTACATGAAGAAAAAATGTGGTATTTATGTTTCAGTCAATTTATAAAGAAAATGAGATCCTTACTTCAAAACTTACAAACAGTATTTTGAACAAGTATTTTTTTGTTCAAATCGCAAATATTATAAAGATTATGAACAATTCTGATTGTATGAATATAGAAACAAAGTTATTTATGTATTAGGGATCATTGGACAGCCTGTACATTGCCACAGACAAAAACACTTGTTTAATTTCAGTTTTGGCAATTTCCTGTAATTGTTTATGACAATTCTTCCATTTCAACCTTAACCCAGAGCAATAGATGGATTACTTTCACTTTTATTACCCTAACCAATAAGGAATTTTTTTTTAAACATAAATAAATATTCAAAAATAAATATTTAAAAAGTTTAGAAGAGACAAGAGAGATTTTGTGGCCCCTAAACTATGATAAGAAAAGACACTATTTTGTTTTACTCACATTCAACATGACTAACGCTTAAACGCAGCATCAGGATTAAGCTGATAAAAATACGATATATATACGTTCTATCTATCTATCTATCTATCTATGTTATGTCTATTTGGTTTATGTATTTGTGCGTTCTTTTATTATTGATGTACTATTTTTGCAACTGTAAGTTATAGGGAGCTGCAATCTACAAGCCCAGCTTTTCAGCAGTCCCCTCCATGACCAACCTGTGTTATATGCCTGTTGTACACTGTGGACCAATTACAAATATATTGTTAAGTTTCGTTGTTTTACTATGTACAATGCAATCCCATGTACTTTATTTATTTTGTTGGAAATGGAAATAAACGAAATAAAAAAATAAAAAAAAATAAATGAAAGTCACTATTTCCATGTATATTCATACACATGGCAATATTAATTTTCTTCACAATAAAGTTTTGTTTTTTTAATCAAAAAATGGCTACAGCACACGAGACTGTTAGCATCATGAGCCTTTAAAATAGTTGGGAATTAGGAATTGAGGAATTGAGCAATTGATTTGTACATGCACTTAACCCTGTGTGTACAGGATCTGAGTGGTCCCTATAATAAGGCTATGGGAATTAGGGAATTCGAGAGTCAAGGAGTTAATACGATTCAAAACGTAGATCTTTGCACCTAAACGATGGCCTTCACAGTTTATTCTCCAGCTATCTCAGGATGCACAAACTTCCTTCCTTTACTAACTCTCGTATCAACTGACTTCTAGCTGTAAATGTAATTTAATTTATTGTTTTACCTTTAAAGGGAATAAATACACAAATGCTACAGTGTTTTTAAAATTCACTCAGCAGAAAAAGAAAGTGGACACTGTTTATAATTCAGGGCCCATATTCAATAAACTTCCAAGATGTTTATTTTAAGTCTAGATAAGAAAAATTACTTAAAAGTTGTCCAGTTTAAGTATGAATATGGTGATGATGGTTCTTTTACCTGACTGCTAAGAAAGTATAAATGCTTGTAAGTAAGCAACCAGACGACCGACGGCTTTGGGTCCTCTCCGATTGACCTGGTAATGAGGATTAATGCCTTACCAAAGGGCACTAGCGCATCGACTTGGTTTCGAACCCGGGTCATCGGATTACGAGACCACTGCCGACTGAGCTATCGCGCCTCCTGAAGAAGGTTACCTTACCTGTATTTTACGCGTTTAGCACTCTGTCTTAGCTTAGATGAGAGGTTAGACAAAATTCTTGATCAGATGACGTCATTTCAGAAATTCAAATTGGTTGAGTCGAGTGACTCAACTGCAGTTCAATTTGCCTATACAGTAGATGCAATTTGCGAGTTAAAATACACAACTGAAATATTACTCCTAACAAAACAACAACAATATATATACTGGTCTTAGGGCTATAAATGTTCAACTGTTTATTGTTGTTCGTTTGTTTCTTTTCTTTTCTTTTCATAATCTGTTTTAAACAAATTAGCGAAAAATATCTAATTTTCATAAATTCTGACCCAACATATTTCACAGTGTACATTACCTCATCACCTTCTTGGTGCACTGTCTGCGCCTCGACGCCAAACGAAATATGCGGTTTGCGTATCTTTGACGTGAACGAATAGTATTTCCTCTTCACGGGTCGAAGATGAGCAATAGCTTCAGGGATTGCTTGCTGCTCCTCCATTGTATTGTGTCCACTCAAATCACGCTCGCAATCGGTGATAAATAACCTCACAAAGTTTAGGTAAAAACCCTGAAATAGCAGTGATACTGTAAACAGCAGTAGACAAACAAAAGTCAGCTCTCAAGTCTCAATGAAACTCAAGGTTCACCTTTTATAATACGCACTTTCAATTGGTAATCAATAAATCAAAGAGGTTTCTGGTAATACTTCACACACAAAACGGTGAAATTGCAAACAGCCTGGAGACAATGTAGAACTGCACAGTCTGGTCTCTCAAATCCAGGGTTCGTGTTTTAGACTCAAACACGCAATCAGTGATAAATACCAGTATTGAGGTTTCGAGTATAAAATGCTTTTATAAAACGAACAGTGCTGTTCTGCTCTTGAAATCAGCTTGATGAATCAAGGTTCATGCTTTAGATTCAGGTCTAAATTCCAGAAACAGAGCCTTCTGAATCTTTTCATACAAGTTCCCACTTTCTATCTGAGACAATACGAGGGTGTGAAAGAGATTGCTTACTGTTAACTCCAGGTGTGTCGACACCTACCACGGTGTGAATGGGATTATGTAACAAGATACAGGTGGAAGGATACAGTCAGGAAACTGTCCATTGTGTGCCAAGTCCAAAGCGCAGAAAAAGGAACTGGTACAACAAAAGTAATCTACAGTGTAGTATGTCCATGTATCAAGGCCAAAGGTCATCTGGTTTTATGATAAAATACCACATTATTTGTACAAATCAGCCATTTTGATGATGTTCATATAGTCAGGATACTGTCCATTATGTGCCAAGTACAAAAAGGAACTGGTACAACAAAAGTAATCTAGTATGTCCATGTATCAAGGTCAAAGGTCATGGTTTTATGATACATACCATATTATTTTTACAAATCAGCCATTTTGACAATGTATAGTCAGGAAACTGTCCATTGTGTGCCAAGTCCAAAGCATAAAAAAGGGAACTGGTACAACAAAAGTAATCTGGTATGTCCATGTATCAAGGTCAAAGTTCATCTGGTTTTATGATACATGCCATAATGTTTGGACAAATCAGCATTTTGACGATATTTAGTCAAGAAACTGTCCATTTTGTGCCAAGTCCAAAGCACAGAAAAAGGAACCGGTACATTAAAAGTAATCTACTATGTACATGTATCAAGGTCAAAGATCATCTGGTTTTTATGATACACGTACCAATACATGTAATTTGTACAAATCAGCCATTTTGACGTTGTACATGTATCCTGTAAGTGTAATGCTGTATCACAACACGATATCAGTTGCACAGTCACTTGGCACATTGGCAGTTGGCACTACGATCACAAAACAAAATCATTCTATGACAGGTCCCTGCTAATCATTTCATGATCTAACTAAAACATCCAAACTTGGTCAAGTTCTACATGGTGGCTAAATCTTCATGGATTTCTGATCTTTCACTTCTTTTATCATGGCACGAAACTCTCTGCTTCCCTCCAAAAACAACAAAAGCTGACGGAAGACCCAACGGTTTCCTTCCCTTCCTGGCGTTGGACAAACAAATTATTCAAACTCCTTTGGTGGAGCAGGGAAATGGGCACACCTGTAGCGTTTCAACCAATATCCTAAATGATCTTGCCAAAGTTCCTCTACCGGCCGAATAAAATAAAATGTAGCATGTCATTATCAGTCAGTGCAAATTGCTGTGTACTGTACTTCTGTGTGATTGTACATATGACAATGCAGTCCAAAACTGAAAGTTGGCTGTCATGATTTTTCGTTTCCTGTTACATGTTCATAAAACATAGTCATTAGTCAGTTTTCCTAAAACTAGCCTCATTAAAACTCCTCACAGAAAGTGTACATAATAGTTTAACAACTAGTGATCCATTGCCTAAATTGTATAGCCTAGCATTGTAGAACTTTACAGAGCCTAAATCTGGGGATGTGACAGCATCCACAAAACCAATGACAGATAGATTATCTTGTTTGTACATGTACATACTTACAACAAGAAGTACGAGAGTCAATTTAATGAGTTGATAGCCTAATCAATCAAACTGCTGAAGGAAACAAAAAAGCTTTGCCCCTTGAAAGTACACTGTGTGAAACTGTGAACGCATGGGCATACCACGAAGAAAAAAAGATGTCATCTCAAAATAAGGGATAGAAATATATCAATAAAGAGCACTTCAGTAGACAAGCCCTTTAGATAGCACCAAGAATTAGCATAAGGGAACCCACAACTTAATAATACCAACATTACCAGATGATTTTCTTTTTCCTATCAAAGAAAAGGGACTAAAATAGACTCCATACAATTTTAGAGAACATTGATTAAGGGTGAAAATTTAGTAATAAACATCCTTTAAAAGTTGCTTCCAACTAGGGGAATGGCATTTCAAGACATAGGCTGTGTTTAGTACATGTACATGGGATATCAGAATATAACACTAACCATACACATAATCTAAACACCAATTGCAACCCTAATCCTAACAGTGTATATTTGAGGAATCAAAACCCAGACGAACAGGGCCAAGTACTACGCCCAAATACCACTAAAGCTTGAGGACATTCATGATCTACTGAAAAGAGATTTGCAACATTTTGCATATTCAGTGAACTACAATACAGTATCAACTCTTCAGGGTAATTGTTTGTGGGGCTTTCGGTATTGTTCATTTTACTTTGCCTTCTTCTTCTTCATCTTTTTTCTATTCTTCTCGTTTCTCTCCTTCCCCCCTCCCCTCCCCCCCCCCCCCCCCCCCTCTCTCTCTCTCTCTCTCTCTCTCTTCTTCTTCTTCTTTTTCTTCTTCTTCTTCTCTCCTCCTCCTCCTCCTCCTCCTCCTCCTCCTCCTCCCTCCTCCTCCTCCTCCTCCTCCTCCTCCTCCTTCTCCTCTTTATTTTCCTTCGCCTCCTCCTTCTTTGTCTTTTTTCCTATTCTTCTCCTTCCTCTCCTCCCCCTCCTCCTCCTCCTCCTCCTTCGACTCCCCCTTCTTCTTCTCCTCCTTTTTACATCTTTTTATTCTTCTTCTCCTCCTTCTTTTTCTTCTTCCAACTTTTTCTCCTTATTCCTCTTCCAACTTTTTCTCCTCCTCCTTCTTTCTTTTACTTTGCCTCCTTCTTCATCTTTCTCCTATTCTTCTCCCTCCTCACTTCCCCTCTCCCTTCTCTTTCTCCCTCTCCCCACTTCTCTCTCTCTCTCTCTCCCCCCCCCCCATTTCTCTCTCTCATCTTATCCTCCTCCTCCTCCTCATCCTACTCCTCCTACTCCTCCTCCTCCTCCTAACCCTATGGTGTGCCGCTGTAACTTGTAAGGGGTGGCTTTTTCACCCAAAAAAAATCCCTAAACATGGCTCTGATTTTTAACAAAAATATCCCTAAACATGGGTCCATGTATCAAAACTTCCCAAATTTCTGAAGTCTGAATGGCAAACACCCGAAAAATTGCGAAAAATTGCGAAAAATTGGCTTTGCTTTGAGAAAAATCCCCAAAGGCACCCTTAAAAATAAATCGGGACTAGGGCCGGTTCTGAGGCTTCAGCAACATCCCCCTCCCCCCATCCAAACTAAATCTGCATACCCCCCCCCCCCCCTTCCCACCCCCGGGCCACACATAGGAGCATCACTATCCTGGCTGTGTAGTAAAAGCTGTACTTTTGATTATCAACATTTTTAAACACCACTACACAAAACTCATCTGATTTCACTCAAAATCAGTACTTTAGTGACAATTGATGACACTTAAATAGCAGTAAAATATATTTTTTGCAACTTACTGATGTTAAACAGGGGTGATAGTGAGCACTAAACAAAAATAGGTTGTTTTTTTTCCCCTCAACCAGGCCCCCCCCCCCCCCCCCCCTCCCTTGAGTAAAAAAGAAGAAGAGGATTCGCGGGGAAAAAATGGCATCTAACAACATTTCCCCCTTTCAAGTAAGAAAATAAGGGGAAAAATAGGGGAAAATAGGGAAGAATAGAGAAAATAAGGGGGGAATCGGGAAAATCAGGATAAAAATAGGGAAGAAAAAAAAATCTGGTAAAAAAAAAAAAAAAAAAAAAAAAAAAAATCTGATTTTTTTTTTCTCTCTTTCTCGGGAAGAAGAAAAAAAATCGGGAAAAAATCAGGAAAAATCAAAAAAAAATCAGGAAACCGATTTAAATCGGGTTTTTATCAGGCCTGGTTAAGAATAATTTAAAAATTCAAATTGTAAGTCTAGTGTCAAACTTTGCTTACAGCTGCATCGACATGACTGTGTACAGTCTATGCAATAATGTGTGTTGTGTATATTTGTGTATGGGTCTAATAATACCCCCCTTGAAACTTGATACTTGATGAGGTAATCCCTGAAGCAGCTTTTCCAAGCTATACTGGGATGGGATGTGTTGTGACAGCAGGTGAAGGTGCAGACAACAAAAGGGTGTAGATCTACAATGGCTTTATACAATAAAACAGTGACGTGCAAGTAAAAAAAAAAATCATGCTGCTATATGGTTTACAGCATTCTGGAACCTACAGGAGGTTCCAACCCTCTGATGACAGGGAGGGCAGTCATCCGGAAAGCAGCAACTGTTGGGTCAGTAACTGCAATGAATGGTATTTTTAACCCTAACCCTAACCCTTACAGCAAGCATGCAGTGCTAGACGTCAATACGCATTAGCATTGACTCTCTAAGCTTTGCTGGAGTGCCCCGGACCAATACCACAATATTTACATTTTCTTTCATTCTCTATCTCGTATAGTCTACACTATGGTGGCCCTGAAGGGACATCGCGAACAGACTAAATCGTGAAAAATATGCGATAAAATTCACGATATCGTCAATTTTATCGCATATTTTTCACGAAGAAATTCACGAAATTGACGATATCGTGAACTTTATCGTGAACTTTTCACGATGAAATTGACGATATCGTGAATTTTATCGTGAAAAGTTCACGATATAAAGTTCACGATATCGTCAATTTTATCGTGTACTCTATCGTGTACTCTATCGTGTACTCTCCTGACGGGCGCTTCGTAAACAAAACCAGCCCTAGCTGGGGGAGACAGAGAGAAGGAAAAAAGGGAAAGGGAAAGAGAAGATAAAAGGAAAGAAAGAATAATAAGAAGAAAAGAGGGAAACGGGGGGGGGGGGGGGGGGGGGGGGGGGGGGGGGGGAAGGGCTCTTGCCTCCTCCTCCCCCCCCCCCCCCCCCCCTCCCCGTCAAAAAATAAATCAGAGAGAGAGAGAGAAGGGAAAGGGAAAGGGAAAGAGAAGATAAAGGAAAGAAAGAAGAGGAAGAAGAAGAAAAGAGGAAAACGGGGGAAGGGCGAAGGACTCTTGCCCCCCCCCCCCCCCGCCAAAAAATAAATCAGAGAGAGAGAGAGAAGGGAAAAGGAAAGGGAAAGAGAAGATAAAAGGAAAGAAAGAAGAGGAAGAAGAAGAAAAGAGGGAAACGGGGGCAAAGGGCTTTTGCCTCGTCCCCCCGCCTCCCGCCAAAAAATAAATAAGAGAGAGAGAGAGAAGGAAAGGGAAAGAGAAGAAAGAAAGAGAAAAACGAAAAAGAGGCAGAATAGGAAAGAAAGGAAAAGAAAGAAAAGAAAGGAGGCAAGAGCCCTTCGTCCCTGTTTCCCTCTTTTCTTATTCTTTTTCCTCTTCTTTCTTTCCTTTTATATTTTCTTACCCTCTCCCTTCTCTTTCCCTTTATGGCGGGAGGGGGGAGGGGGAGGTAAGAGACTTTCGCCCTTCCCCCGTTTCCCTCTTTCCGTCTTCTTCTTCTTTCTTTCCTTTTATATTTTCTTTCCCTTTCCCTTTCCCTTCTCTCTATCTCTCTCTCTCTCTCCTATTTATTTGTTGGCGCGGGAGGGGGGGGGGAGGAGGCAAGAGCCCCTCTTTTCTTCTTATTCTTCTTCCTTTCCTTTTTTATTCTCTTTCCCTTTCCCTTCTCTCTCTCTCTCTCTCTTATTTATTTTTTGGGCGGGGGGATGCAAGAGCCCTTCGCCCCCGTTTCCCTCTTTTCTTCTTCTTCTTCCTCTTCTTTCTTTCCTTTTATCTTCTCTTTCCCTTTCCCTTTCCCTTCTCTCTCTCCTTATTTATTTTTTGGCGGGGAGGGGGGGGGGGGGGAGTGAGGAGGAGGCAAGAGCCCTTCGCCCCCCCCCCCCCCCCCCCCGTTTCCCTCTTTTCTTCTTATTATTTTTTCTTTCCTTTTATCTTCTCTTTCCCTTTCCCTTTTTTCCTTCTCTCTGTCTCCCCCAGCTAGGGCTGGTTTTGTTTACGAAGCGCCCGTCAGGAGAGTACACGATAGAGTACACGATAGAGTACACGATAGAGTACACGATAAAATTGACGATATCGTGAACTTTATATCGTGAACTTTTCACGATAAAATTCACGATATCGTCAATTTCATCGTGAAAAGTTCACGATAAAGTTCACGATATCGTCAATTTCGTGAATTTCTTCGTGAAAAATATGCGATAAAATTGACGATATCGTGTATTTTATCGCATATTTTTCACGATTTAGTCTGTTCGCGATGTCCCTTCAGGGCCACCATACTACACCAACTAGCAGTCGCACATCACAGCACTCACAGTCACGCGCACGTCACAGCCCAAAGTCTTGTAAAGAGAAAAAAAATCAGCATCACACACAATTAAATGGGTGGGACTGGGATTCCTAGATTTTACAGAATGCTCATGTGAAATAACCTTATTTGGCCCGGATAACTGTTAAGCTAGCAATTAAGTGACCATCTACACATTAATTCTTTTCCATTCTGTTCTACATACCTCGAGGAAGAAACTTGTTCTTGATGATTGCTGGCTCATGGCAGTGCACTCGTAAAGTCAAAACTTCAAAAACTTCAAAACCCTTGCTGAGCTGATCACGGTCACGCAGTGATTGTTGATAATTCTATCCCGGAAATAATCAGACAAATATATTAGTAGTCTATATGCTTCCAGACTTGACTCTAACCATACTTTGACGGGGATGATATAAGGGACGGACGGGGCATATGAGAGCCGCTAGAGGGGAAGAAGTGGTGTGTATTTTAAACGTCTTTGGGGGTGTAAGTTGTAACCCATACCCCCCCCCCTCAAATTTCTGTCGGAAAATGCGCCGCCTCTGTAGGCAACAAAAAAGAAGGAGGAAGAGGACGAAGAACCCCCCCCCCCCCTCAGTTTTAGTTAGGGTATACGCGTATGCTCGTTCCCTCTTTTTGAAAGCACCCCCTATCTGAGGACTGCCAACATTTCCGAACCCCCCCCCCCCTTTCGCGGGCTTTTCGCGGGCTTTTCCTGCCATGGAGACCCCCGGAAAATACGGAAAAATGTACCCCCCTAAATTCGAATAATTTCTCAGGAGTCCAAAGAGATGAGAGAAAAGAAGAAAAGCACCCCCTTTTTAAAGAAATCTCCGGGTGAAAAGTCAAATACACCGCTTTTTTTACAATTCTCGGGCCGGACTTTGTCGCACGAAAATTAAAGTACCCCTTTACCGGACATTTTGGTAACACGCATGCGGTCATTACGGCCCCGGAGTGAGGGGGGGGGGGGGGCGGGACGAAGAAATAAAAGGAAAAGCTAGAAAAAAGGGATCGAGAAGAAGAAAATAGCAATGGGAAAGAAAAGGAAAGGGGGAATGAGAGAAAAGGAATTGAAGGAAAGAAAAGAATCCAAGATAGAAAGAGAAAAGAGGGGAAGTGGAAAGAAAATGAAAGGGAAATAGGAAAATGGATATGAGATGAAAGAGGTAAAAGATATAAGAGAAAGATAACTGAAAAGGTGAAAAGAAACAGGAGAAAAGATAAATCGACAGGACGGAGGATGAATAAATGAAGAGCGAGGAAAATGTAGGTAGAATAAAGGGAAATGAGAATGACGAGGAACAAGGCCCAAGTAAAAAAAAAAAAAATTATGAACTCAGACAACATCGTACTGGCTTACTGGAGGGGGAAGGGGCGTCATTGGTGACTGCTGTCACTTGTTTACAAGAACTAGAGAAATACGAAAGAGGGAAGGGTCTTTACTACGAAATTCTTGGGTCAATAATATTCAAAGGGGGGCGGGGCCTCTTCCTGAAAAATATAGGTCCCCAATATTGGACGTGGTCGTAATACTACCTAACAAAGTGTTTTAATGATTTTTAACGCGATGGTGGATATTACGATCAGATTTTAAAAAGTGTCATAATGCACCGTTCTAAATTACAAAACGTTCAATTTTCTAGCTTGGTCGCCACAAGACTTTGCAATTGACATTACTCATATTCTACAGTTACCTATATTACTCGACCGGGCATGGTGGCTCAGTGGTTTTTTAGAGCACCCGCCTCATGAACGGGAGGTCGTGGGTTCGAACCCCGGCCGAGTCATACCAAAGACTTATAACAATGGGACCTTCTGCCTTCTAGCTAGGCGCTCGGTATATTAGATTAAAGAAGGGTAGTAATAACAATGTTATGCAGGGTCCGCTGGAAGAGCAGTTCCATAACTGAAGTGGCTACCCAGGGTTAATAAAACTTTATTATTATTATTATTATTATTATTATTATTATTATTATTATTATTATTATTATTATTATTATTATTATTATTATTATTATTATTATTATTATTATTATTATTATTATTATTATTATTATTATTATTATTATTATTATTATTATTATTATTATTATTATTATTATTATTATTATTATTATTATTATTATTATTATTATATAATATAATAATTATTTATAGGGCGTCATGAGAATGCGAGATACCAAAAAATCATGCCTGTGTCCCCGACTGAAAGGCAACAATCCACAATTTTGTTTCACTTTTCATATTTTAATTTTAAAAATATGTTCGTTTCTTATGATGGTTATTTCAACCAATGTCAGATCAAAGTCGAATCCTATAGACAGTGTGCGATGGGATTTTAAAGTACAGTTTTGACGCGATCGTAATACTAGGGAGTGGGGGGGGGGGGTAGGGTTTAGATTAGAGTGTAACATATTATCTGTCCTGTCGGCGAATTGGTTTATTACTCCCTAAGAATTTGTCGGCAAATTTCGGAGTATCACCCCCCCCCCCTCAAAATGTTATAGGGCATGGCTAATTAGGGATATAGCTAGGGCTTGAAATCCCCACCCCCTCTGGGCCCCCTAACACAAATCTTAATAATTGATCGATTTATTTGATCAATGAAATCAATCGCACGATCGTTAAGGAGCCGAATTTCTACCATGATTATCCGAATTATAAAACCGTTGTCACAAAATAATATGAAAATAATGTTTAAACTCTCTTTCAAAATGTACACGTAGGCTTACTTTGCGATTGAAAAATAAAAAAGATTATTCGTCTTCTGCTGCTTCTCATCTTCTTTTTTCCCCTCTCTGAATCACTCTGCAATCGTAATCATGATCAGTGTATTTCAGTTGAACTCATTATGATGCCACAATCGGAAGTAATCCCATGATGCAACGCCATATCGCAGCTTAATATAGTCTGTTAATGATGAAACAAAAACATCCCGCTGGCAAACGCTGGCAAACGACGTCAATTTCAAAGCCAATTCCATTTCCCCCTTCCCTGATCATTCTAATAAAACAGGAAAGAAAAATAGCACTGGATATCGATCCGACGTGAAAATGCAAAGTAAACGCTTCCCCCGATAAAAACAACATTATGCTTTTTCAGATCATTGACCCCGAGGGAGATTCCAAGCGGTTCTTGCGCCATTATCAGCGGCAAGACTTGAGCTGGAATACATGCACGCATAACCAAAACTATAGAGAGTGGCTTAGCTAGGAGCTACAGGGGCACGGGGGTCACACCCCACCCCACCATAATGCCAGAAAAAGAGAAAGAGAGAGAGAGAGACAGACAGAGAGACAGAGAGAGACAGAGAGAGACAGAGGCAGAGAGGAAGATAGAAACAGACAGAGAGAGAGATTATAGAGGAAGAGAGAGAGAGGGGGAGAGAGAGAGGGGGAAAAGCGAGAGAGAGAGGGAGAGAGAGAGAGAGAGAGAGAGTGAGAAAGAAAGAAAGAAAGAGAGCGAGAAAGAAATAGAGAAAGAAAGAACATAGACATATTACGATCACCTCCGATACCCCTAATCAAGTATCATTAATGTGCATTTTATCCACCGAGTAGGCCGGTCACCACCCCCCCCCCCCCCCTCATTATCTAAACCAATGATGCGCCATGGCGAAAATGAAGGTATAACCATGATGCAAGCACATTACCCCCATCCCTCCCCCCTTGATCAGAGAAAAGAAAATTTAACATCCTATAATTATCAGCCGAAGTTTTTTCTTTAACACCGATCATGGTTCTTGCTAGAGGTATCAGCTGGAGGAAAGGAGCTAGCTGACTTGATGGCTTACAAAATATTGATGTTGTGAGATATGAAACGTGAGATGAATAAGAATATGTTCAAGTTTTCTAAACTATAAAAGAGACTGACAGCGAGAAATACAGAGGATGCAGGGATATGAACATGATGATGTTTATTCATTGCCAGCCGATAACATGAGCCTACAAAATACCCATGAATGTGATGGTCTGGTGTAATTTCATTGTCAATTATTATATTTCTTTTATAATGATCATGATGAAAGTATTAACAAAACTGTAAGTTATTACACGTTGGTTAAAACTCTTCTTATAAAATTCTATTTCATATATCGTATGGTCCTATGATAAGATATAGCAAACGTATAGTCAACAACTATATTAATCATACCCTTCCCAAGTATTATCATTTTTCAAGTCCTATGTGAATTTCTTTTTCCCCGATTTTTTGTTTCTTGATATTATTGTGACATATTAAAGCTTACATACAAAGGCCCTTATTCAAACACTCCACCTTTCATTCTTGAGTACGAAATTCACATAATAGGCCTATATCAAATTCACAAGAATATGAATAATAGAGTTGATAACAGTCCATCTCCCACTTCTTCTTTTTTACCCCGTCAATTTTACTACAAATAGAAAAAAAATTAAGGTTGCCCGAGTCAGGCAAACAAAACTAATTTGTTGAGATCTGATCATTTTCTTCTGGAAAGATGAGACTCATGCCAAAGACCGGTACTGCGTAGCCGAGCATAGATCCATGCAGCCGAGTAATGTTGATCGCGTTGGGGAAAATGAAAACGATGAGTGCGACCTCTTTCGGGTTGGAAATGGCAACTGCCTCAATACAACACATACGATACAAAAGATGTGACATGACTTACTAGCACTGAATTAAAAAAGAATTTCAAATCCAATCAAATTAAACAAATTGATTGAATTAAAACCAGGATTTATGTACAGAAAAGCACTAATATACCTTAATGTAAACATAAACAATCGAAACATTTCGTGCTGACATGATAAATAAACTAAAAAACAAATGTACCGTTGTGAAGTCACGACGTTTGTACTGTATATTGAGGGAAGGATTAACGAATTACGCGTTATATTAAGTGGTCGTTTCAGGTACTTTGCTAGGCCTAGACGGGGTATCGGATGTACCCCCCCCCCCCCATATGATTTGGCCTGGGCAGCCCCTATCCCTCTTCTGTGAAATTACTGACAATGCCCTGCGCGTTATTTGCCCCCTTCTTGCCCCCCCCCCAAGTATTGGATTTAAAGCTTGATTACCCTGTTATTAAACAACCATCACGCAAGCACCCCCTCTTAATTACTTCAAAAGCCCTTGAAGCAAGGTCGAGAAATGATGAAATCCAATAATGGGATACGCATGTAATAAGATTCGTTTCTTAATTGTCGTCATCGGTCTCAGTCTTCGTCCGTCGTCATCGAAAGAGACAGCAATAGCAGATTCAGAGATTGCACATAGAGCGACGTGTGCCCGTGGCAATCTAGACACTGTTGTTTATGTTATTATTCGTTTATTTATCCTTTTTTTTTAGCTAATGTTTTAACACACATGTGCCATCTCCTCATATTTTATTTTTGCTCATCATATATTTCTGCAACATCACTGCTCCATCCGTCAAACTACGTAATCTCCATACGACAAAATCACGCAAGAACCTATCAGTAATTCAAAACCCTTGCCAGCATAATACAAGTCTAGATTTGACAAAACTGGCATAATGTTTACAGTTTTACACAGTCATGTAATAAAAGTCGTTTTTTGAATTGCCATGATCAGTCTCAGACCTCGTCCATCTTGCATTCGGTAGAGACGTATGGTTACAGAGAGAGGGGCAAAGGTAATTGCAATGGTAATTCAGAATTGTTCCGTAAACAGATAAAAACTGTTAACATATACATTTTAATTTTGCTCGTCAGATATTTCTGAAATACATTAATAGCCTATTTTAAAATCTTCATTATTACTTGCTTTTTAACAACCATCGCAAAAGCATTAATTCTCAATAAATGCAGTGCAGGATGAGAAATGAGCTAATATTAATGTCCTACACATCCAAATATTCGCTCTTTTAGTTGACATGATCAGTGTCAGACCTTGCCAGACGTGGACCGAAGAGAAAACAATGGCTGATAAATCGAATGGGACATGAGAGCACGTAACCATGGTAACCTTTTTTTTTTCTTCTTCTTTTCTTCTTCATGTTTTTCTCCCCATACGGGCTGAAACCTTGTGATGAAATAATGTACAATCATGCTCATGTCATTTTCGCTCTTCAGATATTTCTAGGACATAATCATAGCTCCTTCCTAAAAATATGTACAATGTGACGCTCGTTTTGTTATGGCGGGGGTGTGGGAGGGGGCTTGCTTAATAATTGACAGATATTTAAACTCATATTCGTGCCCCGCACCTGAATGAATATCTGAGATCCGTCAGATCAAAGCGTTATCACAAATTACTGTACACACTTTTTGTTATCTTGTGTTTTTTCCTCTCTTTTCAATATTCATTATTTTTTCTTCATATTAATATTGTGTTCACTTTAATTTTTGTCATCGTTGTCTTCGGCTTTTTCTCCTCCTCCTTTGGCGTCTTTCCCCCTTTGATTTTCCTTCTCACTACTTTAAACAAAAAATGTTTTGTTCTTCTTCATCTCGCTCCTTTACCTTTCTCTCTTTTCTGTTTACGTCTCCTCGAGATTCTTCTCTGTTGTTTCCTTGTCTCGCATCTATTCAGTATGTAAATCCAGTCCCAGTTGGTTCCTACATCAAGGAGAAGACATCTGTCAAAGTACAGCACCCACCCTGAATCTCGCTTTCTCCTCACGATTCATTTATTTGGTATCTCCCCGCGCTGTCGTCTCGTCGAAGCTTCCACAAGTATCATTATAGCCACGATCCGGTCAACGACTACGACAAGTACTCTCCTGCATCGCTGAACTTCTCATGTATAGGCGTGCTGTGATATGCATACGGAATGGAAGGGTCTGTGGTGACTTGAATAAGTTGTCCTACGTGACAGAGGGGATGGGGACATGCTACATGTAAGATGTAAACTGTCTCGGGGGCTTTTTACTTGAACAATATTGACTTTGTAACGTTTCCAATTTTATGCCTTTTAATAATTATTTTTTCTACCATTTACTTTATTTTTATTGTTATTGCTTTATTCTGTTTAGTGAATTTGTTTCTGATTATTTATTGTTTGTAAAGATATGATTTCTTTTGATTTACCAATAAAAACATTTGTTTTAATATAAAAAAAAAAGCTTATCGATTTGATAACATGGAATTGTTTTGATCCTGTGACTTTAGCTTATAATGGAATGCCATACTTTTAGAAGGGTGCGATTTGATATCAACGGCAAACGTGGAAACATTACAGCGGACAAAAATACATCATTATGATTAACGACTACTTTTGGCAAAGCTGGCATTACAGGGGTCTGATATAAAAAAAATTTATGTAATTATCAAAAGGAGTCGTTGGTGTAGAGTAAACGTAATGAACAGAGATTGTCGAGCTACGAAAATGCCCTTTACTAGTTTTACGATATTTATAAAAAAAAACTATATAATTATGAATAACATTTTTTTTCTTAAATATCTATCTTGTGCATTGAAATATAATATAATATAACATAATTTGTTTAAGACAAAGTCCAAGTAAGATCAACGTTTCTGTGCGGATGACACATTTAACAATAAACCTTTATAGGGTTGAATCCAGCATGTTCAAAGTGTTAATCTACAATTTTGAAAACGTGATTACTCCTCGGCCATTTTAAATAGTGATTTAACACTTTATTTTCCATGTACATATCTTTAAGATCTTGGATACCTACTTAACTTTACCCCTGACCTTCACTGAAGAGTGGCTAGAGAGGTTCATGCCCGTCGAAGTACATGTCTCATCTCATCTGAATGGTTTAGAATGATGATCACCCGAGGGGATAAGAACGCGTCCATACTAGGTTTAGTTTTGTTGATGGAAAATATCAGTAAAGTCATCATATAAATGACCAATATATCCGTATGGCCAGCAAACAGTGTTACGAGTATTACATGGAAGTTCACTCCCGCTGAAGTAGTAGGTCTCATCTCATCTAAATTGTTTCGTGGAATATTTAATGATGACCCGAGAGAATAAAACGCGTCCATACCATGTTAGTTATATTGATGAAAATATATCAGGAAACTCATATTAATGACCAATATTACCCGTATGGCCAGCAAGCAGTGTTACGAGGTATCTCTGGGAAGTTCACTCAGAAGTAGGTCTCATCTCATCTGAATTGTTTTGTTGAATGATGATGCCCCGAGAGAATAAAAACGCGTCATTACCAGATTGTCGTAGTGAAAATAGCACGAAACTGATCGAATAACGAAATACATTTATTTTTTTGGACTGAAAGTTTGTTCATTATAACATCTGAATTCATGTATTGTGAATTACGATGATATATAACGAAATCGATGTATGCAAATGTCTTTTCTTGAACTTGTAGCTTTAAGCTAGTTTAATTCCAATACATTATCATTATGGCATCTGAATTATGTATTGTGAATTGCTATGGAGGAAGATTGGGGGCACGTGTCCCCCCCCCCCCCCCCCCCACCTTCATCTAGCTGGTCCTAAGTGAAATTCTTTATTTTGCTCTTTCGAAACGGAAAGTCAACAGGTAGAGGGAGGTACTTCAAATCAGATTTGTACAAAAACGGGGACTTCGTATGGACACGTCCCAGGAAAGAAAAGTGGACGATCATTACCACGTCTGCAAACACCTGCGCCACTTGTCTCCGGTGGCCTGCCCTTGGTCTTCGGCCTTAACCGTACAAGAAGCCGCTGAAATGAAATGTGTCCCGCGGGCGCGCGCAAAACACGAGATGAAAAATTCGCGGTGAGATAAATCGTATTTCTTTTCACACCATAGGTTGTGAAATTGGCTGAGAAGTTGATGAAATTTGAAACCATGATACGTCGTTTGGAACAAGCAGGACTTATGAAAAAGGCAAATATTGGCGTTTTACCTGTAGGCTTTTTGAAGTGATAACTAAGATTTTATACACGGGTGACTGATCTGCTGTCATACCTGAAAGGCGTGAGTTGATATTAAACTTGAAGGAGAAGAAGAAGGGGAAAAAAGGGAAGAGCTCCTCTTCAGTCTATTTGCTTCTGGCCTATTCGTGAATACAGAAAAAGAATATGATATTTTGATGGATATTTGTCTTAATACACAAGGCAGGCTATTTTAATTTCTAGGACATATCAGTTTACCTAGAACTTTGAGGGTAGCACCTGCTTTAAAAATGACATTCTAAAGAAGAAACTCAACCAATATGTAATCAACCTCCTTGGATTTTTTGTTAGTTAAGGCACAGTTTTTCATCAGGAGAACAATTATGTTGCTGTTGATCATCTAGCGAGAGAGAGACAGAGAGGGGAGGGGAGCGAGAATGGGAGACAGAGACAGAGGAAGGGCAGAAATACTTACATGTCTATGCAACCAATATAGAATTCTTTTGCAAAACTTATCAATGATTTTGTTGAAATGAATCTTTTCTGCAGTGAGGCTTTAACAATTAAGATGCTAAATAACTATTTATAAATTTGGAGGGGAGAAAGACGATCACTTTCACAGATTTTCAACGGAGAGGCGTTCCTCCTTCTCTTTTAATCAACGACCTCCTAATAGGCGCAATTGGTAATTTGCATTTACAATTTAGGTTGTGCCTGTGTATTGGTCATAATATAAGGAATCACAAGACTAATAATCCAGAGCTTTACAGGTTGTTGTTGTTGTTGTTGTTTTTGTTTTTGGTCGAGGGAGCAGAGCCACGAAGCAAGAAGATTTTCAAGTTCGGAATACTGAAACTATGCATTATAGAGCATCCTACAGCCAAATGTACCAACGAAAAACTGAATAAAGTGCGGGGGGCTGGGGGCGCACCCCTCCCCGGTACCGCGGCCCATGCTGACACCCCCTCTAGAGAGTAACGCTCCTTGATCCACTGACCAATAGACATGCACCATATAGCTGTCAATGATATAAGCTCGATTGTCGACAAGAGTAAATAAGAATATAAGTATACCGTAGAAATTAACCGACAATGGTAATATGCATTTGCTGACAGCAATCTTGGGTTAGGTCCCAAATTCTGACGCCTTTTTGATGCGGTGCCTAACATTGATACAAACAACATACAGCTGTCCATTAATTTTTAGCTCATCTGCCGGTACATGCAACTTGATCCTCTGCTTTGCCGCCACCCCAAAGCACCCATCATACCAGTTTGTTTAAAATGTCCCTAGACGTAAGCTGCATCACGTAAAGCCACTTCAAGGAAGAGAGTGAAAGGCGGACGACTTTTGATTAAATGGAAGTATTGGGAGTTGGATTTATAACGAAAGGGGGAAAGAGAATAGAAGGGGTGAGAAAGAAAAAGGAAAATGGAGAAGATAGAAAAAGAAAAGAGAGGTGGCAGAAGAAAGACAGGGGAAGAGTAAAAGTGAGAAATGAGAGAAAATGAGAGAGATAGAGGGAGAGAGAGAGAGAGAGTAAGAAAGAGATAGTGTGGGAGAGAGAAGGAGATAGAGAAACAGAGCTAGAGATAGGAAAGTAAAGGGCACAGACAAGGAACCATCCTAGAAAGTGAAATGAACAATATCGAGGGAAAAATAGGAAATGAGATAAGAAATGTAAGGAAGTGAAAACAAACAGTATTTTCCTGAATAAGTTTACTAGAGAAATCAAAAAACGATAAATATTATATCAAAAAGGAGAGCTAAAACGATCGTAGGTTTTTTTCTTCATGAAGCTATATACTTTTCCCCATCATACGTCGTCCTAATTTGTATTCTTCATTCACAATATTCCGTGCTTGATCTCCCCCCACGATCACGAACTATTTGTGTAACTGTGCCCCCTTTTAAAGATACAGACAGAGACATGGTACGTGCAAAGATTTCGTCTGAAAATACACATTTTGCATGAACAATGACAAGATGCAAAATGTCACAGGAAGTCAAGAAGAACGGATCTTCCTTTCGACATAGAGCAATTAGGTTAATGGTTCAATTTACGTGTACTTCGCCTGTCAGGAGAAAGCAAACTTCTATATCTGATCGAGCGACGGAGCGAGCAAGGGGGTGCACGCCCCTCCTTTTTTTGGCCATCCCCATACATGTATGATGTTTGCACGATGTTTCTATATTATCAAACAAATACCGAATTAAAGGCTTCCGCAAAGGTGTTGCCCTTTGCGTAATATCAGTTGCGTCATTACCAACGCTAATCAAGATTATAAAGGAGATGCGTGAATGCGTCTGTGAATCAGAGCAATATTTGTTAACTGTTCATTTTGTAATTCACTCTGCGTATGATGTCATTCTAGCATGGCGCATAAAAGTAAGCACATAAGTTGCTGACGCAGCCCTGACGCCGTGTCTGCAACGGGAAATAGCAACCGACTACCACTCAATTTTGAAAGGCACCGCAAAAGGGTTGATTGGAGTGTGAATTTCTTCCTGGTTTATAGGTCCCAAGTAGTTATATTAATTTCTTGTAAATGCGTGTTGTTTAATGCCCGATGTGGGCCTACACAATGAGTCTTTCAACTGCGCTATTAACTGCTCTAATCAAGCCTTACTTCAGTTGGATAAAAGCAATTTTTGAACTGTTTTCATTTCACATTTGTACGATATCATTTTCATACGGTGCGTCAAAAACTGCGCCAGTTGCTGACTCAGTCCTGCGTCAGGCAAATAACGGCTCATGAATGGTCTTGTCAGCGTCACTTCGATGTGCAAATGACGAGAAACCTCACAGTATATACCGATTTGGAAACCCAGTTATATGGAATTTGTCGTTCCATCGTGAGAACACTATAAAAATTGACGCCCTAGATACTAGCACCTCTCTATTCAGTTTATTACGAAACCCTGGATCCGCCCCCTTTTTGTCGCAACCGTGGCGCCAACGCTTCCAAATCTTTTCAGGGCAACCCGGCTCAGATAACATTGCTGGGAAAGCTTTTGTTTATAAACCGCCACCAGAAAAGGGAGCGATTTGTCTCAAAGTGTTAGAAATTTGGTGCAAAGGGCTCGGATCAATTAGGAAAAGCAGGGTTGAACTAACAGCTCAAGTTACAAGAACTTGATCTTTTAGAACATCCGCTGAAACCGCTTCGTTCGTGTTTACGCAATGGGTTGCGTGACGCGTGATCTTTTGAGATGTTAGGTTAATGCTATCAAGTCTGTGTTTGTGTGTTTGCGGTGACGCCGGAAGGAAAGGCGAGGGTTTATCATGTATCACGAAATAACATTGAATCCCACAGCTCATACCCATTTATGTTTTGTGACCAAATTACATGAAAAGATTAAGAAACAAAATCCAGATAGAAGTCCCCTCCTCCCTAATGCGATTTGTAATTTGTCACAAGGGACCTACTAAGCTTGCATTAGCTTAATCGTGCCTTAAATAGGCCGGTTCGCATAATCCCTGGGGAGACGTGGCACTGCAGAAATACGTCAGTTACGTAGAAGGGAGGTAATTAGGGAAATTGTTAATACTTGCCGAGACATGTTTTTTTATATGTGGCATTAGGGGAAATCAGCAGAAAGAGGAGATGATATTATGCTAGAAAGAGAAACAACAAAGATGAGAAATATCTAGAGAGGGCATGGGTATTTGTGTGTGTAAATGAGAGATATTGAAAGGAAAGAACTGCGTTAAGATGGAGAAAAGTGTATAAATAAAACCTTGCCATTTGATCAATGCATATCATCTTCGCAGCAGTGACATTCTTTAAAGTGACCATAATAATGTGGGCTCTATAACATAAACGGCTTGGAAAGGGCTGTTGCCTTAATATGTTCATATCTTGCGTAGATGTATCATGTGACGTACTCTGAAGTGGTCACAAAGGCTGACTCAAACGTCTGTGTAGTTTGCGTTGCAGCCACTGTTTTGCTTTCTTTGTAATTGTTTTTTGACAAGACGTTGTGAAATCCATATGTTTGTATTCTACATTCATTCAGTTTTTCATTTGTATCAGGTTGTATCTTCATCGGGTAGGGTCTTTAAATTCGAGGCCTATTTTTCTTGAAATTTTAAATTTCACATTTCTTACTTAAGATGATTATTAATTTATATGCAATTCAATTAAAAGAAAATACTACAAAATGTGCGAATGGCACCTTTAAAGCGGTTGTTCCAATTGTGTCAGCTCAATCGAAAAAAGCTCCCCCTGAAATTCTCCTCACGTTCTGTAAATTCAACTAAAGATATACCATGGATCTAGAACGATACCTCGATAAGACGATAGAACAAGGATAATTTAGTGTAAATCACCCTCCAGCTGCCCAGTATGTCCGAGTTAATAAGCATCAACGGGAAATAAAACCATCCAATTACTCGATAACAATGTACTGAAAACACCCACAGGCGTTTCACCTGCCCAGCACATCGGTGCCCTCCTTTTACAATGACTTTGAGCCATCCCCAGCCACTCCCTCTAACTGTTACTTTGAAAATATTAAAATTTACCCTTTTATATTTTACCATAAAAATTAGAATTCTTTTGGGTCGTTAGATGTGTACCCATCGTCGTCGCCCCCAAAAGGGGGTCACATTTTCACAGTAAATATTGTGTACTGAGAGGTGGTGATGGGGGGGGGGGGGGTCAGCCCCTGATTACTTGACCAGCTTTCTGGGGACTCTAGCCTATAGTCATGTTTATCTGACTCTGCTATACGCCACTCCTTTGATAGAGTACAGAACCAAATTTAATTATTAGACCTGGGAATTGGCAAAGTATTTCATTATTTTCACTATTTTACAAAGTCGTTCTCTCGCGATACAGAGAAAAGCAACAAAAATGGGATGTATGAAGTGGTTATACCTGAGTAATTATCTTTGACGTTGCGTTAATTTGTCTTGGAGGTGAACAAAATGATGGGAAAAGAGTGAAAGGGAAAGGAGAACGGGGCAGAGAGAGACAGAGAGAGAGAGTGAGAGACTTTGTAGAGCAAAAATGCAGAACAAAAAATAGAGAACAATAAATAAGTAATAGAAGGACAAAAGAAATGTCAAATCTAGTACAAAAAGTCTTCTGACAATTTGCCAATCTTGAAAATCAATATGACATTAATAGTATGAAACTATATTTTTTTTAGGCTACACAAAGATGATAATAGTCATTTGCATCTTTTTCAGACCTTCTTCAATACAAAATATGAATATAATTTTTGTTGGACACGTTGCTGGAATAATTCCCAAAAAAGTGATAAAGATGTAAATACGAAAGGAGAATTATCTATAATTTCTTGTTTTAGAATAGTCGAAAGTAATATTTATACGGTATTAACTATTAAGTCAAAATTAAAAACAATCGCAAACTTCTGCGATATAACGGTTGTCTGGTTTTAAGAGATACAAATGTAAATTTAATGTATACAAATTGTACATGTACTTTGTAGCAGATAGCATCGACCGTCTCGACATGGGTACAGAATTAGAGACACGGTATGACATGTATTTTAAATGTTTTTATTTTAATTCTTGAATATTAAATAATTGCAAGTGTTCTCGTACTTGTGATTTGTATTTCAGTTAACAAACTAAAATATAATGATGTAACAATTTCAGGGCACCTTTCCCCCTATATTTATTCATTGAAAGTTGCATCTGTCCCAGAAGGGGCGTCTCTTAAAGGGACAAATATATGCGTCATGTCTCGACAATCATGAATGTGGTGAAAATGAAAATCCCTCTGAAGAAAGTTGACGAAATTTTCTCACCTCACTTGGGTCTGATTTTCATTCTGGGACACGGCGCAGGACACGGGACCCATGTCTTGAAATTTGATTTCAATCGAGAGCAAAAATAGACGGGACAATCGAGAGGCAATCATTCTTGCAGTCGTGATTTGAAATTCTAGCCGGTTTTTTTTCGGCTTTTTCAATTCTCCCGCTCGCCAGTCCCCTGATAGATCTGCATCGGCCGATATCATACCGGGCCATCGTGTCACGCTGTATGCCGACTGGAGAAGGAGAACGAGCATGACGAGGAGAGATCCTTGCCCGAGATCTGATTTTGGAAGAGAGAGAGAGCATTAGAGAGAGAGAGAGAGAGAGAGAGAAAGTCAGACAGACATAGAAAGACAGACATTGAGAGAGAGAGAGAGAGAGGCGCGGGACAGGCAGAAAAACAGACATACATAGAGAGAGAGAGAGAGAGAGAGAGAGAGAGAGAGAGAGAGAGAGAGAGAGTGGGGGGCAGAGAGAGGGGGGGGCAGACAGAGAAGCAGTGATCATTGCGTCGCGCTGTATTTAGTTTTTATTTATTTATTTCTAATCTTTTGACAGGGTAGCCCATTTACCTACAAGTAGTGGTCTTCCATGGGGCCCTGCATAAACATGAACATATTTACATCGTTTATAACGTTTATACAAAACAGTTTTTTAAAAATACTCATTCGCAAAATAAACATAATCATTAACCTAGTAAACGGTAATGTCAATAGGAAAATATTGATTAAGTCTCAATTATGTGAATAAGGCATGTTATTATTACAGAACATGCACGACATGTATGACAACTGGAGAAGGAGGACCAGCATGACGAGGAGAGACCCTCGCCCGAGATCTGATTTTGGAAAAGAGTAGAAGTGCGAGAGAGAGAGAGAGAGAGAAAGAGAGAAAGATACAGAGACAGACAGACAGAAAGAGAAATGAAAGACAGACAGACTTAGAAAGACAGAGAGAGAGACAGACATACAAACATACATACATTACAAAAAAGAGAAAGACGAACACACAGAGAGTGAAAGGGGGAGAGAAAGAGAGACATAGAGAGAGAGAGAGAGAGAGAGAGAGAGAGAGAGAGAGATAGACAGAGAGACAGATAGAGAACAGTTGTCATTGCGTCACGCTGTATGACAACTGGAGAAGGAGGACGATCATGACGAGGAGATATCCTTGCCCGAGATCTGATTTTAGAAAAGAGAAAGAAGAGAGAGAGAGAGAGAGAGAGAGAGAACATTAGAGAGAGAGAGAGAGAATGAAAAAAGGGTTGAGTAGCATAGAGAAGGGATGTATTCGAGATGGAGGAAGGAGGGAGGATGGGAGAAAGAACAGATAAGAGATATAGGCTAGATAGTAATGGAGGCGAAGAGAGTACAATCTAACGTCTTGGGAGAGTAACCCATCCGGTAAAAAGGAAGAATAGTTTGCATGTTTCGAACGGAGAAAACAGGAAAATTAGAGCGGCACAGAACTTATCACTTTTATGAGACGGTGGTCGACGGATGAATGATGCAGGCAGAGCAGCGATGTCGCACCGTGACGGTACCAGAGGAGCGATGTGGGAAATGTAATATTTTCCCTAATGAACTACGGGGAGAGTTCGATCGGGGACGATAATGAGGATGACGATATGGAAACGAGGGATTAGAGACATTGAGAAGGATTTGAGGTAACGGGGGCGTCGCCGGAATAATTTTTAATGGGGGGGGGGGTGAATAAATAAGTTTGTGCTGACACGGCTTGTATTATTTGGAATGTAGATGTCGGGCATAATAATTGTTGGCAAGTTTGCAACCATGAAAACAAAATCTTCACTCCTGCCCAATTTTTAAAGTTATTTTTTAATGGACAAAATGTAATTTTCGTTTGACCAACAATCAAGCCCCCTATCAATTGTATAAATAATCGATGATCAACGTGGATTTAACTGCAGTACCCCCCCCCCCCCCCTCCCCCTCTGAGAATTGTTAACATTCGTAAACTCGTGTAATCCCCGTTCGGTCTTAAAGTTCGCATATTTTGCGATGTGGTGAAGTCTCCAGCAAGCTCTAGACCGAATGTAAGTCATGGTTTGTTGAAACAGTTATAAGGATTTACAATGTGTTTCTAGACACTTAATAAATTAACGGGATTTGTCAAGAGATCTATCAGTAACTATATAGAAGAAGCGCGTCATGGGAGTGATCAGGGTATTAGAGGGAAATCTAACCTTATACTGCATTCACCCCGAGAGAGGACCGACACCAGACAGATCAAAAATTTTCAAATGTCGCTATGTCGGGGACCGATGCATGCCCAACAACAAACCGAAGATCCCGAACCGTCCACGTATACACATTCCGAATACAAATAGCCAGTTCACACGGCCGGCATCAATCACTATGAATATGACTGACAAAGAAAGCGGACAAAATATACAGTTCCTCAGGTAGACAAAGGAAAATTCCTTCACTGCTATTATATAAAAATGTGTATAACAGATGTATTCACCTTTTTACATAATAGCAGTGAATGGATGTTCCTTTGTCTACTTGAGGAACTGTATATTTTGTCCGCTTTCTTTGTCAGTCATGTCATAGTGAATACCGGTAGCCAAAATATAAACATATACATGTACATGCAGAACAGCTAGCAATTTCCCCCTGTCTATTGCATGGTGGGGTTTTTAGTCATACTCTGTTGATAAAAGCGAGAGAGCAAAGGGTGATATAATCATGTTTATTCTCCAAGCTCCTTTCCTGTCTATATAACTCTTGAATACCCCCCCCCCCCTTGATGGAGGATGGGGGCACATTTCCTTCACGCCCCGTATCTATACCTCACGGGCACAGTTTACATACAACATCACCAAGTGCAGAAAGCTGCGATCGCTTGCAAGCTTTGTAAACACTTGCTTCTGAAAAAAATTCCCATCCGCCGAGGCAATATTGATATCAACACGTTTTAGCATGCATGTACTGTTTAAAAATACATAAATCCCTTATCTTATCCTAATGGCTACCATGGGTAACTAAACATAAAACATTCATTGATGAATTAAACTTTTCGAGAGGGCCGAATTTATTTTATTTTTTTAAACTGCATTATTATGGAAGAAATGGCTAGAGACAGACAAAAGGAAGAGGAGGAGGAGGAAGGAGATGAAGAAGAAGAGGAGGAGAAGAATGAGGAAGGAGATGAAAATGAAGAAGAGGAAGAAGAAGAAGAGGAGAAGAAAGAGATGAAGAAGAATAAGAAGAAGAAGAAGAAGAAGAAGAAGAAGAAGAAGAAGAAGAGGAAGAAGAAGAAGAATAAGAAGAGGAGGAGGAGGAGGGGGAGGAGGAGGAGGAGGAAGGAGATGAAGAAGAGGAGGAGGAGGAGAAAGGAGATGAAGAAGAAGAAGAAGAAGAGGAGGAGATGACGACGAAGAAGAAGAATAGGATGAGGAGGAGGAGTAAGGAGATGAAGAAGAAGAAGAAGAAGAAGAAGAAGAAGAAGAAGAAGAAGAAGAAGAAGAAAAAAAAGAAGAGGAGGAGATGACGACGACGACGAAAAAGAAGAATAGAATGAGGAGGAGGAGGAGGAAGGAGATGAAGAAGAAGAAGAAGAAGAAGAAGAAGAAGAAGAAGAAGAAGAAGAAAAAGAAGAGGAGGAAGAAGATGGAGTAGAAAAAGAAGAAGAAGTAGGGGAGGAGGAGGAGGAGGAGGAGGAGGAGGAGGAGGAGTACGACGACGACGACGAAGAACAACTTGACATCCATGGTGCAGGCCAGGAGGAGTTCACCCGAACCGAATACTAGAATTAGGTCATGATCATCTTTCGCCAGAAGAAGGTAGGCAAATCAATTTCCGATCGTTTGACTCTAGATCGATTGCCTGAAGGAAAAGTATATGCTGACACAAAGTAAACTCGAAAAGTGTACGTCCGCAGCCGGGCACTGATTACTAATCCCTTCTCTCCGGCTACCCCCTTCCCCACATTCCCGTCTACCCTCTTCTCTCCTCTCTCTCTCTCTCTCTCTCTCTCTCTCTCTCTCTGTCCGTCGGTCTGTCTGTCTCTCTCTCTCCCTCTCCCTGTCCCCTACTGCTCCCTCCTCTTCACCCCCTCTCTTTCTATCCATGTTAAATTTGTATTAAAAAAAAGTTTCCTTGATAATTCATTGGCTTCCTCGTCGATATGAAGCCATCTTTGTTTGTTTCCTTTTATATATATATATATATAGTTCTCGAGAATATAACTCAACTGTGTTAGCTTCTCTCTCTTTCTCTCTCTCTCTCTCTCTCTCTCTCTCTCCCTCTCCCTCTCTCTCTCTCTCTCTCTCTCTTGTATGTGTGTGTGTGTGTGTGTGTGTGTGTGTGTGGTGGGGGTCCACCAGGAACCAGTTCTTACGCGTTGATGATCCATTTTCACTGCAAAGAAAGGAACAAATAATTAAATATTATCTTATTTTTCGATTGGGGCACTTTCTCGCGCCCCTTAGAACCCACGGCTTTACGGGCCTCCGTCATTATAGCCTACTTGTACACAAATCATTCACGTCTACCTCCATCCAGGTATTTGTTTCACGTCTCCAATCATCTTGAGTGACGTACTGTAAATACAACACAAATCATCACGTACAAATGACGGAAATGGAAACAGTGCTAGCAAACGTACGTCGAAAAGCACGCACGCCATTGCGCGCGCAGACGCTGAAAAGCGCGGCAAGATGACAGCGATTTATCGTCGATACGTTAGTATAGGTCATCACACTCGAACGCGACCAACAGACGACAACGGTCGTACATGTGATGGTACTCCGTAACAACCAAGCGACGAACTAAGGATACTAGTTTAACAACGCGTTGTTTTGTGAGTTGGTGTGTCTTTTTGCAGAGTGAATTTACGTGCGTTTCAGGAGTAAGTACCTCAACACGATTTAGTTTTTTATCTACGGTTTGGATTTGAAATCGCCTCCCTGTTTTCTTTTGATTTTCCCCTTCATTTGCCATTTTCATGTAATCATTTTTATATTATTCTCTTCATGTTCAACAAATCTCAACAGCAGTTCTTGTTACAGAGGGTTTGTACTATTCAGACGTCAGACCATTTTTTCTATGTCTTTTTGGTGTAACTTGCTCTGGGGTGGGGGAGGGGGTCATTACATTTTTTTTTATATCGATGGTTTATGCTCTTCTACTCTTTGAATTAAAAAAAAATCATCTATCTAGTTCCGTTTTTTTACATTAAAGCACTAAACAGAATAAGAATATACTAGACACCGCTTTATCATAAATTTTACCCTTATCTGAGGGTCATTATAATTAATATGGTGCCAATTTGATGCAAATGATATAAATTTCATTTAATCGTTAATATATTAAAACGTTATAACAGTCTGCATGCATGTATACAATTTGTTGTATTACAACCAATAAGAACTGTTCCATAAAGTGAGAGCTTGAACGTCGAGAAATCATTTTTTATGATATAATTTCAGATTTCATTTTTTGCGCTGTTACGGGCTAACTTAAAGTTGACTATTGACTGCGTCCTAAAATATGTATGGTTCGGAGTCGCGACAAGTCTCTTGTCGGGGAAGATGTCGGTCGTCTTGACAAAGACGGTTTTGTGAAAGACTTCGCGGATAAGTCGAGTGACAGTGTCGATATGTCGATGATCTTGTATCTTATAACAGCTTCGTTAGTTGTTATTTTTTTTACCTAACTGCTAAGAAAGCATAAATGCTTGTAAGTAAGCAACCAGACGGCCGGCGGCTTTAGGACCTCTCCGAGGGACCTGGTAATGAGGACTAATGCCTTACCAAAGAGCACTAGCGCATCGACTTGGTTTCGAACCCGGGTCACCGGATTACGAGACCACTGCTCTACCGAATGAGCTACTGCGCCTCCTCTTCGTGAAACGACCCCCTGGTCTTTGAAGCAATACGTGGCATTTTCAAATTATATTTATAGCCTGAGTAGCTGGAAATTCCACCCCGAGTATTCGAAGGCAAATCATGCGCGACTTCGAAACATTAATCTTGTAACGGGTGTCGAAGTCTGATATGGTTGTTACATGCGCGGATGCATGCAATAACATTACACCTTGACCATTTTACGCTGCATTTAAACAGTCCTTTGTATGCATCATGGCTTTTGACATTTTCGGTCTAATCAAACTATGTTTAAGCGGATTCATTGTTCTATGAATAATTCAAGCGAACATCAATCGTAAAAACTGTTAAAGGAGATTCTCTTACATTTTGTAAAATTCAGTTTTGTCTACTCCAAATTAATGTAAAATCATTTTTGTTTCACAAAGTGCACTTTGGCTACACCCATTTCGTCTATTTTCCACTTTGGTAGTTATTCTTTCTCAAAGTCATTTTGGTCATCGGGCCCCTTGCTTTCTTGCAAATTTAAAAAGAATGAATAGAGTAAAAGATGAACGAGGCAGTGGTGTATCCAGGTGTTCAGAAATAGCGGGCGGAATTGAGTAACATAATGGTAGTCACAATGGCGTAGACCCTACTCCATTGTAGATTTTTGTGGAAGGGGGGGGGGGAGGTGGGACTTTAAAAAGGGGCAGGCGCCACCTTATGTTGGATAAGCCGCGGGTGTAGCCCAAATGGGATTAGATACCCCTGGTGTCACAACGTTTCTATAAACGCACTTCCTAAGCATTTACTCGAGGGGGCCTCCTCAACACCCCCTCCCCCCCGCCCCAGATTTAAAAAAAAAAGCAATATCCCGCTCTTTGAGAACACCATCGCGCCAAAGATATTGCCAAGTCGCAAATCAGCCCTTTACAGAATTCGCCGATGCTCTTCGGCTATTTGCCATTTTATGTCTCCCCGAGTCAGTGAAGGATGTATCATATTTGAGAGGTAAATAGCCAGGGAGAAAGGAGATGATTATATTGATACTCGTGCGGGAAAGGCGATATATTGGCGGGAGAATACTGGAGTAAGAAATTGAACTTCGTGACCGGATGGCGCCGAAAGCATTCCGTCACGACCTGCGGCTGTATAGAGCCAGATTTTTGCTGTTGCTGTTGTTATTTCTATGATCGGTACATACAGTCAGTTTAAAGGAAATCTAGAAGTGAATCTGCATTGTATTGTTTGGCAATTCTTGCAGGAAGGAAACACGGAAAACAATGCGAAATCACAGCCGGCTTGATAGTCTTAATCTCTGTATAGTAGAATGAGAGTTTTCAAATATTACCTAACAGGTGGTTGCCAATAAGGGAGAGAGAGAGAGAGAGAAGAAAAAAAAGGGGAGAAATGGAGAGAAAGAGAGAAAGAGAGAGAGAAAGAAAGAAAGAAAGAGAGATAGAGGGAGAAAATAAAATATAATCCTTCTATATTCAGCAGCTTACAATCATGCCATTGCCAACTGAAATCTAAGAAGTCTGACTAAATGATCTTTGGAGTTTGCCTGAACTTTTTTACGGAGTCTGAAAGTGTCATGTTCAGTGGTGTGGCTATTTCTGTTTCATCTCCAGGAACGCAGTGGAGGATGCAATAATAACAACGAATACAAGAAAACACAGTACAAGAACAAACACAATAAAAAAAGAAAACAGCAACCAATGCCTGCATACCCCCTTTCCAAACCCACTCACTTCTCACATCTCTATCACTTCGTAAGACCCCCCCCCCCCCCCCCCACTCCCCTTCAATGGCTGGATTCACACTGCGCTGCTGGTCGTGTCAATATGCAATTATGAAAATTAGGCCAAATATTCTGCGAAATAGGAACTGCTATTATCATCAACGTTGATTAAACAAGGATATGAGTTCATTGGTACATTATGTGGGTGGTTGAACTGGTTGGATTCGTGCGGGATAGTTACAGGTAATGTTTTTACTCAAAGAAATCGTTTGGAAGTGGTGAACACAATAATTATGGCACCTCACACTTCCCTGCGCTCTATCAATAACAAAAAAACACCGTGTTTTGAAGAATGTTCCGATATTTCATGATTTGTTACTTGCAATACGCTGTATTACAAAAGTTGTTTGGATGCATGCACTGAATACCAGTTCCACGTGGTAAAGAATAATACTCCCTGTTTAAAATTTTGTTTAACCTGGAAAGGTTGGTCTGCCTACTATCATATTAGAGGTTGTGTTTGACAAATCAACTCTATTTTAACGCACACAATTGTAACAGTAGTACTCCCCCCCCCCCCCCAAAAAAAAAAAAAAATGGAAAAAATTAACCAATCAAAACTCTTTGATATATCATAACTCAAATTAGTTGAAGACGAGCAATTTCCAAAGTAGGGTAGGATACAATTGTGGGCCAAAAGCTTGTAGTCAATGTGCCACGAGTGCAGACATCAAGGAAGGGATAGTGGGGAGGGGACTGAGCTCTCTTATCGACCTGTCACGAAAAAGGGAGTAAGTAGACCTACGATGCGACATTCTTTGAAGCATGAGTGAAATAGGACGATGTTTGAGGAGTAAATATGGACACAGGGAGAGAGATGGGGGAGAGAGTTGTGTTCTCGATGCATTAAGCCTAGTTTTCAAATCTCGTGGGACTATTCGAGGCATCGTCAAGACATTGCTTTTCCTAGCGAAAGCGAGCGAGGAAGGCAATTACACTTTCCCCAGAGTATCTAGGGTGTAATTAACAGTTATTCTCGCTCTACTTTTCAGTCAGGTAAACTTACAGGTTTCATCCATAACCACGGTAACTGCCATGGTAAGTCAACGAGTGTAAACAGCTCTTGAATGATGTCAGGTGAATTGATGGCGTAGGGTGGGTTCAGCCAAGTTCAGGGGGCATTGGTTCGGGAGGGGTGGACTGGCTGTGGGGAGTTTGGAGATTTTCCGTTATTGCTCGCTCGATACTTTGGCATGTTGGTCGGTCGATTTGTGGTCTGAGGGCCGGTTTATATGTGAGATGGGCCAGTCACACAGAAATCACCCTACCGAATATCAGTCCCAGTCCGCCCTGGAAGGGGGAGGGGGGCATTGGAGTTACATGGTGGATGAAATATGAAATAACTGCCCATTTGATAAAGGAAGGGTGTTGAAGGGAATCATATCACCTCTTATTCCCTGATACCCATTTCCCACCATTCGGAATGGGAGGAAGGGGGGTGGGCGTTACTCCACTGAAAATGATAGAGATGAATGTGTTTCTACCTACTCGGTATTTCTTAAACTTGTGTAAGCTTAATGAAGGCTCCTGAATTTGTTAACCTCCCGATTGGCTCATATTCTTAGTTTTGATGGATCGTACCCATAAAAAAGGGTTAGAATAAGTTCACATCTTCTAAAGATGATACCATTTTCTTACCAATAATATTATACAATTATTAATGGTGCCGTCACAAGCCTTCCTCGTAGCACTTTACATAAATACGTATTACACCCTAGGGAGAATCATTTATTATTTATACAGAGATTAAACCCAAAAATATCTGGAAAGAAGGGATGACGTATATGTAGTTCCTGATCTAAAGATTCTGATGAGATTAGAGACGTGACGTGTCATTATTTGTCGTGATGCATAACCGGTTATTTGAAAATTCAGTTGACCGGTCATTATCATTTTCTAATGACCGTTTGGTTATTATTACTAACGCCCTCACTGATGCAAAATACGTGTATCTGAATCTCTTTCTATTGGAAAGTCACCGTCAGTAATGGGGATTCTTCCTTTCGAGCAAGAGTACAATACGTTCAACTCTCTACAGCTTTACCTACTAGTATTTGTTTTCTCTCTTTCTCTATCAACTCTCTCTCTCTCTCTCCCTCCCTCCCTCTCCCTTCTTCCCCCCCCCCCTCTCTCCCCCTCTCTCCCCCTCTCTCCCCCTCTCTCCCCCTCTCACTCTTTCTCTCACCCCCTCTCTCTCTCTCTTTCTCTCTCTCTCGTTAACATGCGTCGTCGCGTTTTGAACCAACATATTATGCGGGTGATGCGTGTCACGCTTCTGGAACGATTTGGCGGCAAATACTGACACACATACGCGTTACGTTTGGTACACTTTTACACCATGCAGGGCGCCACGTAGAGGGGCATTGGGGAATCCCCTCCAAGCTACATGAACGTAGACAAGAATGTTAATTTCAATTTTCGCGTTTATTTTAGGGAAGACATCATGTCAACTGCTGGTGAGGAATTTCCTCGAAGACAATATTGTTTTATTGATTACATTTTAACATCGCTCCGCAACGTAATGAAAATTCTACCTACCCCAAAGCAGTCGAGGGATTGGATCGAATATGGTTGAGGAGAACGTTGCAGGATCGTACAAAATTATAGCTTGTCTGAGGTTCATCATATGCATGTGTAGCAATAGTTGATTGCAATAATAACGAATGAAACATGACTTCTAACGGGTATATACACATTAGAGATATACGTGATTTACATGAACACGTTGTAATAAACAACATTCCAAGAACAAGTTTGTCAAAGGTTGATCATTATCACACGTAGCAACGGTGCATGGATGAATTATCTATGTACGAACGAAACTCGATTTCTCAAACATTAAGAAATATCGGGCCCTGTCTTTATACAAAGGGTTGATATCAATCGCAACTATGTACATTCAGATGAGAGACTGCAAACTTGCGATTGATTGGAGGACTTGCGATTGATTTTAATCAATCGCAACTCTTTGTAAGACGGGGTCCTGAACAGTAACTCCTGTATTCCATATCGCACCAGATACCCCCGTTTCAATCTACGATTCATTTTGCAAGGTATTGACAGAGTGTCGGTGGAGGACCTGGAAACGATCGAAAAACCCGATTTCATGTCCTCCCCTGAGACCCTATGGTTTGCAATCCATTGCGTCTAATCAATGGTTTGACGTGATACTCACAAACACCCTGTTCATACGGTTATTTACTACCCCCCCCCCTTTCCTCTCTCTCTCTCTCTCTCTCTCTCTCTATCTCTCTAGTACAAGGACGTGATTCCCCCAGGTCCAGACGGTGATTTATTGTCACTCTCTAACCAGTCAATACCAAATCGACTTTCCACTTTCACCCCCAAAAAGCGGTTTATCGCTATTGAATGTTCACTGACTCTCTAGAATGTGACTCAGATAGGACGAGAGAGACCTTTAAATATCTGTCTGGACAGGGCATAATATATTTTTTCTCTCTCTCTCTCTCTCTCTCTCTCTTTCTCTCTCTTTTCCTCTCTCTCCCTCACTCTGCGATGGGCGCCTTTTCTTTCATCTCGACCTCTTTTACGTTGCCCTTTTCCAAAGCGTCACAATAATTGGATGCAAACACGGCGCTGTCACGGAGAAAAATAGTTGTATGATCACGCGCTGAATGTATCGGATACTTGTGATAAATGTTAAAATGTATGCAGCTCTGATTGGGGGGGGGGGGGGGATGGGGGTGTCGGGAGGGGTAATGAAGTAGAAGTAGGTTGGTTGAGTTGTAATAAAATTGGATGCAATTATAAAACAGCTTTATGTTAAGAAATTGGCTCGTATAGGTTTTGTGTGTAGGCCCTTTAAGCCGGGATCGGTCCGGTGTTCAAGGCGTATAGGCATGCATGAGGAGAGGAAAGATGTTATACGAAAGAAGAAAAAAATCGTTTTACGAACCCCAAAATAATGTGTAGCAGCGTAAAAGTTGAAGGGTCACTGAATCATGTAAACAAGGAAAGATATAGTACATTATAAACCTTCTTGCGTTTTTAGTGGTGCTCATTGTGAACTTGATTGATTAGTGCAGCAGTGCAATCCCACCTTATGTTTGAACACGGGAGTGAGGGGGTGACATTGCATGGGAGATATTTACTTTCCCCTACTGGGTAAGCCCCATAATATTATTTAGGCCTGTTTTCATCAGCTCGAGATTCACAATTAACTCGCAATTTTAACTATCCCGATCGCAAATTATCCAGCTTATTTGCGTCTTCATCAGCCCGCAGTTGCAATTAGCGGGATATTTGGTCGAGATAATCATCCCAAGATAATGTAGGGCTAGTTTGCAAAATATCCCGCTATTTGGCAAATTATCGCGCTATTTATCCGGTGCGTTTTCACCAGCCCGAAGACTCGCATTATGCGCGAACGTTGAACGAAATATCTCGAGCTCTAGTTTCTAGTTTCGAGGTCGAGGCTCGAGCTGATGAAGTCGCGATATGTAACTTCGAACTTTTTTTCCGGATCAGAAATAGCGGGCTATTTGGAATTCTTGAGAAGATGAAGACATACCTTTTGATTCTAATCACTAGTCGTTTATTGTCCGAGGTCATTAATTTATTGCGTTAGCTTTTTAAGGAGGTCTTTATCCCTGTTTTAATTATTATATGGAGGAGGTGACCGGTGGTCCTATCGTTTTGTTTCGGTTGTTATTGTTATTTTGATTAGTTGTCCATGGGAAGTTGTCCACATACATTGTCAGAGTATGGTCATCTGGGAATAGTCGTCCTCATACCAGATTACATACGCTGGTTCCTCTGGTAAAACTAACCTTCATTATTAGGGACTTTTAGATTTGCGTGGACTGACTGATACGTGTGACGTCCATTCAAGGCAGTGCATTAAAAGGACGTCGATCGTAGCAATCCACGTTGTCGTTGTGCAAATCTAAAAGTCCCTATCGTAGACTACGCCTAAAAATTAACGGCATAGCGTGTGTCCAGCCGCACGGAAAAGGGGGCGGGGGACATTTTTTTTTTTTTTTTTTTTTTTTTTTTTTTTGGGGGGGGGGGGGTTGAAGCAATTTTGGGGAGCTTGAGTCCCCAAACCTCCCTCTAAAACTGATACGACATACAGGGAATGTTAAACCCGCCGTGTTAGCATTGGGTTTTATGTCGTCCATGGTTTGCGCTTAAAACAATCGGATCCTTTACTCCCGTCTTCCTCTAGTATTAAAATACTATTATGATTAGCTATGCCATGTAGCATCAACTGCGACTGACGCCAAGGCAAATACCGTGTATTTGACGCCCCTCAATGAAAGAAATTAGTACTCACTTGCAATGGTTATTTTTTTCCTTCATTCTTTTACCCCCCCCCCCCCCCCCCCATTTTTCTTCACTTGTCCTTTGCTTTAAATGTCTTAAATCCTCTTCCAATTCTAGTAAGCAATGTTTTTGCTTTCTACTTCATTATCTCCCTTTTTCCTCTTTGGTTTACATGTTTGAAAAATCCTTCTTCCATTGCACACAATCATGAAACGATCATTGGATAGACACGTATCATCCATAAAAAGGTCGGTAAAGTGAACTTATTCCTTCTAGCTTACACATAGACCTCTGTAGTTGAATTAGGCACAAATATTTTTCAGAATCCCAAAATGTTAAAAAATATTGGCAGTTTGAAGCTATTATCCTTGTGTAGACCGACAAGGAAGATTTCTCTTTAATCTCCTTTAAATCCTGTTTTGATTTATTTTTACAGACCCATTTGCGTTTATTTTCTAATTTCATTTCTTCGTCACCACTCCTTCCATATTTTCAATCTCTTTTCAGGACACAGTTCGAAGATAGATACACAAAATCACCATGACGACAGCGGCAGACGACCAGTACTCGGTGCTATCGGAACGCAAAGGTATCTATCCACACTACTCGTCTACTGCAGCGTACGTACTGGGCAGCCTACAGATCGTTGGAGCTGTAGTATCAATCATACTTGGTATCGTTTCAATAGCTTTGAAGACACTCTTCTACTTCTACTTGGAACCAGTGTGGGCCGGAGTGGGGGTAAGTTAACATTGACAAATTGTTGTTGTTGTTGTTTCATTCATACTGTTTGTAATTATTCTTTCTCATTCCTTCTTCCTATTCTCACTCTCCTATCGCCCAATTCTTCTCCTGCTCCTCCTCCTCCCGGCCTCCACCCTCCCCCAGTGTCCATAATTTCTTTCCGTCTCCTTCTTCAGTGTTCTTCCTCTCCGTATCCTATTTTTGTTGTTATTTCTCCTGCTCAGTCTTCTCTCAGAGTGGTTCTGTTTTTTTTTTAC
Organism: Strongylocentrotus purpuratus; assembly: GCF_000002235.5. Classification (NCBI taxonomy): domain Eukaryota; kingdom Metazoa; phylum Echinodermata; class Echinoidea; order Camarodonta; family Strongylocentrotidae; genus Strongylocentrotus; species Strongylocentrotus purpuratus. The sequence goes on from NW_022145595.1 coordinate 14,610,591, forward strand.
TCCTTCTCTCTTTTCTTTAAAATTATATTTTACATCTATTTAGTCATCATTCGTTTCTCATTTAAATGTTTTTGGCTCATTTGTCATTAAACAGTTTTACGCGGTCCATTCTTTGTTTTTTCTCGAGTTCCCTGTCTTTTTTCCACTTTAATTTACCTGGATTATTATAAAACACATCATCAAAACTCTTAAACTTCAAAGTTTAAAGGCATGGTATTCCACTGACACTACTTCAGATTTACGCATATACTATCATCTACTGCTAACATGGTCCCGATGTGTTGAAAGCCATGCCCCACAATGCATCGCCAACTGACATTATAAGCGAGCGAAGTTCTATCACCGCCTATATTTTCACTGCCCATTGTAGCATGTTGAAAGATGCTCGGGTACACTAATCAATTTAATATTTGTGATAGAGCCCCCACTAATTGTAACAAAACAATCTAAACGAAGACGGAGGAAGGGGGATATGTGACCGTTAAACATTATAGCTTGGCGGAAATACACAGTGATGAAGGACAAGATTGAAATTAAGGCAGTAAAATGCTTCTATGACTTGCTCGGAAAACAAATTAATAAACAAATATACTTTTATTAATTTAAAAACCCTTTGGAGCCAGGGCTAAAGCTGGTTAGCGCTGAAAGAGATTGTGACCCATTTCCCTCGGTCATTAATGTCTGCAAGCTATATAGGTTCGTGGCAATTAAAGAGCCGAGAAGGGAGAGTTCACCAAACTTCCTTGCTTCGAGGAGATACTTTAAGATTTTCTTCTCTGTTTCTCCATGAGGTTGCCTCGAATTTGATTTGGACGGCAACAAACAAATTTATGAAAGCAGGGGGATGGAAGAAAAAAAGTCTAAGTAGGTGGCATTGTGTAGCGATCTGAGAAGTGCGTTGAAAGAAGTATGTATAAGACGACCGTGTAGGATAGTTTCATCAGAACCAACGGACAGCAGCAATGTGTCGCACCTATACTCGCCTGCCCTTCATGACAAATTTCTCCACAGCGCTCATACTTGCAGTTCGGTGTGATGGTCTGCATATACATTTGCGAGCGGGTGAAGCGAGCGAGGAAACAATTATTTAGATTTGTGAGGTCGCAGTGCAAGAAATTACAGCTTATAACGAGGAAAAACCCAATCCTGATGGGGTAAAAGCACATTCTCATAACGGAGAAGACTGAAAAGAACTTTGATAAGAAACATAATTATAAATGCGAGCGAGCTTTGGGAAAATTGCTTTTAGTCGCTATAATTTAGGAGCACATTTAATGATGAGAGGAAAAGGGGACATTTATCGAAAAGCATAATACACTTATTAGAAAAGAAAAGGAGCACGTGTCAAAGTACAATGGGAAATTATAATAGGTGAAGAGGGGCACTGACAGAATATGAAAAGGGGCACTTATATAAAGGAAAATGTGTTTTGTTGAAAGAAAAGGGGCGCCGATCATTTTAATAAGGGCATTTAACGGAGGTGAATAAAGGCTTTTATGAGAAGGGGGAAGCGGCTCTTATTTAAAAAAAAGAGGTACATGTTAAAATAAACGGGGCACTTATCAGAGATGAAAAGGGGTAATTATATAAGCAGGGAAAAGGGCACTTATAAGAAGTAAAAACAGCATTCATTAGAAAGGAAAAGAGGGGCACGTGTCAAAATAAAAGGGGCAGTTATTAAAGGCAAAAAGGGGCACTCATCAGAGATGAAAAGAGCAGTTATTAGGAGGGGAAGACAGTGGCACTTGTTAAAGTAAAACGAGCACTCTCAGATTTGAAGAGGGGCAATTATCGGAAGTAAAGGGGGCACTTATCTCAAGTGAATAGGGGCACTTCTAGTACCTGTAAGACGGATGGCAGAAGAGGAGGAGGAAGACAAATAATTGGGATGATGTGAGATTTGGTAGATGATAGATCATATGACAAAATGAAGTAGAAGGCTAAAGAAGGATAGAGAGGGATGGAGAAGGAACTCAACATTGTCCTGGTGTTTGGACCGGCTTTTGGCAGAACACCTTGAGAGATGGAGAGAGAAAGCGAGAGGAGAGAGAGTGGGGAAGAGAGAAAGAGAGAGAGAGAGAGAGAGAGAGAGAGGGAGAGAGAGAGAGAGAGAGAGAGAGGCGGAATACATACTCTGCTCCCTTGCTATTCATATATCATTACGTTGATTCGTTTCCCGTATACACGTAAATTTCGTCATCATAGTCAGCTTTGATTAAAGCAGAAATGCCCCTAATTTCATTTTAAAAATTCAAGAGAATCACCGTCGGGTGCCCCTTTGAAGGGCCTTTCTATCTCCCATCGGTCCTTTAATGATGGTGCTTTCCATTAAAGAATGATTGTACTTTATGGATTTATTTCCCATTAACACAAAATAGGTTTCTCTCCCGCCCATAATTATTTTGTTACCGTGATAGGTTTCTCAGGTATTTTTTTAAAAATTTTGTTGTTGTTGTGGAGGGGGTAGATATATAGGGGCGTACAAACATTTAAGTAAAGGATATGTTATTTCTTTGGTAAATAGTATTGATATTAAATATGTTAGCTTTGGGAAAAGATGAATAGCAAAGTAATGAAACATTTAGGAATTAAAGAGAAAAAAGTATTTTTAGTTTTCGGAATTAACAAATCTTTGGACCTAATGTTCGAATTAGGATTTAAAGACTTTAGAGTGTATTGATTGTTTTGAAAACAAAGAATATCAATATAAGATGTAAGGGCTTCAGATTGACGACTTCCCATAACTGACATAGGCAAAGATTCTGATTTACAAACTATCCGATATTTGCTATTTAACATTGGGTTGATGGGTTGATGGTTTCTTTTACCTGACTGCTTAGAAAGCATTTTTATACTTGTAAGTAAGCAGCCAGTGGACCGACGGCTTTAAGTCCTCTCCGAGGGACTTGGTAATGAAGATGGCCACTAGCGCATCGACTTGGTTTCGAATCTGGGACTTCCCGGATTCGAAACCAATGCTCTACCACTGAGCCATCCCGTCTACTCTTTATTACTTAATTATTACATTACTTGTCATAAGGAAATAAATGAAAATAAAATTTTGAAAGGAAATCTTTTCTGCTGCTTTAACCCCCGGTGCAAATTAAGGACATATTATATTTGACTTCTAAAGGGATTGTAAAAGCACAATGGAGGCACTTTTCGATGATCTTCATGGTCTCCAATCCGTTCTGGACTTAGAAGTACATGACCGATCCAATTCATTTCTCTACAAAGTGATCTCGATCGACTACCCCCCCCCCCCCCCCTCCTGCTCCGCGAAACAGATCTATACGCCACTTGTATCGTCTCGTCAAAGGGTCGAGAATTCATTACATGTGTACTATTGAATGGAATGCCCTGAGGGGGAATCCATCATTAAGTCGCCACTCCTTGCCATGGCAGACTCAAGGGGCAGTGAGTAATGTGCAATGGGGTACCAAAGGCGGTCGCTCTCTGTCCCATATACTGACGTGGTTCCCGTGTTTATAGATTAGACTCGAGTGACTCGACGTAGACATTGTAGGTGAAGGACCGGGGGAGGGGTGAGGAGCCTGTACCCCTTCCCCTCCATTATTGGTAGTTTTGATAACTTCTTGTGTCCTAGCTGTGCTTGGGCAATTATCATCCCATATTTGAGCAGCAAGGTGTTTTTTTTTTCGTTTTTTTTGTTGTATTGTTTGATATTGCTGACGACATTATATATATTTCAAATGCTGCTACTGATATGCAATATCAAAGCCTGTCATACTTTTTTTTTCTCGCTCGCTTCGTTTTCTCACTAATTAGTAGGAAGTGGAAAGTTATTACATGTAGCTCCCGTCACAACATTATTTTTGGTATTACTAGTTAAACACATGGCTCCAAAAGGGAAATTGATTTTTTTTTAATCTTCAAATGCGGATTCCTCAGAAAAGTTTGATACTGAAAACGATGGCAAAGACTGACTTTTTATAAAATGTGCCTAATGTGCCAAAATGTATTTTTCTAGGGGCCCACCTTTGCTTTTTTGCATTTCAGACCAAGGACGATAACCCCCTGAAAAATACCCCCCCCCCCCCCTCCTGAGGACAATCACCTCCGGAAAATTACCCCAAAGACAATTACCTCCTACCTCTGAAAAGTAGCCCCTAGGATAACTCCCCCTCCCCAGGACAACAAAGGGCAACCAACCCCGACATTAAAGGGGAAGTCCACCCCGATAATTGTCCTCGGGTGGGGAGGGGGGGGGGTGTGATTGTCCAAGAGGGTAGCTTTCAGAGCGGGGTAATTGTTCTCGGAGAGGGGTGTCATTGTTAGAGAGGGTAGTTTTCGGGGGGTAATTGCTATCGAGGAGGAGTGTGATTGTCCAAAAAAAAGGGGTAATTTTCAGGGGTAATTGTCCTCGGGCTGTGGTTGCCCTTGGGGTTATTTTCCGGAGTGTAATTGTCCTAGAATCTACCCCAACAAAATTCTGCAGCTTTTCTGACGCAACGCACCTCGATGTGTCTTTCTCGCCAAGTCGAGTCAACCAGGCCAAATACAACACAAATTGCCACAAGTCAGACTGAGGCACGCACGGCTGCGTGCTCTGATCTGCATGTGCCCGCAAACCAGATAAGCTCACTTTAGTACACATGCATGAACACGTAATGGAGATGGACAATTCCAGACTAATTGTATACATCAAAATTTCCTCGACCCATTTGATGTATTATGGTATTAGAAGTCATCGAACCGGAGTCCAAGTCACACTACGGTCGATGTGGATTAGTTTGAAGAGAATTTTGAGTCTGGGTCAATGTGAAAAGTAATTTTCACCACAGTGGTGTGTCCAAGAAAACCACATCGTTGTGATTGTGGTTGAATTCCTGCCGCAAATTGACAATTAGATGCGACAAGATATGACAAGACACCGCGACACATCGTCGAGATTCGCAGATCAAACATGACGAATACAAAGAAACGGAACGCATGTTTAACGTCCCAAGCAATTTCTTCACGACTACCAAATCGTTCCGACTATAGATGAATATCATTATTGCCGCAAGATGACAACGACACGTGGCAAAATGATTTCATAAAGATCTGATCCAGCACCAAATCGTTGCGATTCGCTGAAAGAAAATTGCTATAGTGAGACTGCGGCTTAGACAATCTCGCGAAGAAATTACGAGGGCGTTGCTGGCGGCCCTCCGTCGTTCGCACTCGATGTTGAGGGGGTCGATGACAAGGCCGATGACATCAGCAAGCGGTGGAGTACTGGGGCTAAGAAGTGTCTAGGGTTCATAGATTAATCCAACTCGAGATCGACTTTGATGTCACCTCGGGCCATCGCGGATAGTCATCGAACGTAGCCTTTGAAGGGGAGGGTGAAGTAAAAGGCATAGGTTAAAGTGCATACGGAGCAACAAAGAAACCCTTTACTGTTCCATGCGTTCTCTAGAGAAACACTGTCTGTGACCATAAAATCATTTGAAACACAATCGCAAAGAAATTCATAAAACTAACCTTTGGATCTTTTCGACTCTCCCTCTCGATCCTGGTTAACCGTAGACAACATCTTTTAACAACAACAAACTTCCCCGAACAATAAACATTGACTTAAAATAATGATGTCTTTGTTCAGCTTTTTTTCCATTTTTTTTTTCTTTCAATAATCCAAGAGGATCATCTGACATGACAGGCATCGTCAGGTGACACAATCGCACATTGCGCATGCTCTCGGCTATCGAGTGGTAATTTTCTCATCGCATTACACGTAGATACTAATCACTAGTACATGCGCCCCAAATGTCACCGCTAAAGTCGCAGATATTTTTGTCGGAGAAAAAAAATGATCGTTATCAAGATAGAATGACGATCTCAGATGAAAAGGGTTTCAGACATCAAAATCATCTTGGTGGCAACATTTTTGCGACAGTTTCAAAAAACAACAAGCGCGGATGCTTTTAGAGATCAGAATCACCGGAGTGTCAAATTCTCTTGGACAGTTTAAGCGCGAAAGTTTTTGCAGCGATCAAAATCTCCGTCGTGTCAGAACTCTGTGACATTTTGAAGAAAAAGCTCGGATATATTTACGTTTCGTCATGAAATAACAGAGTCTGCTGATGATATCGTCCAAGATATGACGTTATTGTCGCTCAAGTTCAGGTTTATCTTTGCTCCTACTTTTAAGTATAAAGCGGTAACTTTTTCCTTGGGGAGGGGGTCGGGGTGGGCCCGAAACTCCCATCCTGAATCGTTACTGGTCGCTACTAGTTGTAAGAAGTGAAAGTGTGTCACGGCTTTGGTTGAGTGAAGACAGACAACCAACGTGCCTAATCAGGAAAACAAGATCGATCGCACGCTAAGTGGTCACCGAATTTAGCGAAGTAATCAAACTTGAGCTCAAATATCGACTAGCCCCCAAGGCAAATAAAAAACGAGGAAAGAAAGAAATGGCGTGAATGTGTCACAGATCAGGAAGATGGCCGCCACTTTTTTCTCTGTTCATATCTACTATAGATGAGAACAGTGGCGGATCTAGGTATTTAACATACCGGGGACAGGCCATATGGAAACGTTGTATCATCCGCTCAATCTGACTTGCGTGCATAGAACAAATAAGCATTTTTCCATGAAAAAGTGAAGTTTTCTAAAATGTGCGTTTCTTTCCAGCATTGGGGCGCCCGGAAGTCACTCGGGTAACATTTCATAAAGTATAATATAAAAAGACTATATGCAAATTTTCTGTACTTTTGTCGGAAAAAATACATTTATCCAGCACAATGTCGTCTCTGTTTGCGTTGGAGAAGAGCAAATAGCGAGTTTCAATCACACTTTGGCCGCTCTTGCAAGCTCTCACTCGTTTCACTGTGGTCAAGAGACTTTTGGGCAAGCGGTTAATGAAATACTAATCGTTAGCTTTCTTCTGGTATCAAACTTATTTTGATTGATTGTATAATTTTGTCGGAATAAAGGAAACAAAAATGCTCGACCAACAACTCATCAGCGTCTGAATTGACCTTTTGACCTTGAATTCCCTGATGCAAGCGCACTAATGACGTGATCTTTGCTAAATCGGTGTCTTTTATCGTAAAATGCGACACTTTCACAATGTTTATACATCTTTTTTTAATTATTAGTAAGATATAACATATTTTTTCTGATATCACTGAAGTTTTGGGTTTCATTTAATGAGTAATTTTTAAATAAGAGCCATTTTATTGTTTTAATTTACTGGATCGTACCATTAAAGTTGCAGGGTAGAAAGATGCATTTTCCAACCGCGCCAAATTTAATTTACGTTCCGACATTATGTTAAATGGGTTCGTGTTGTTAAGAATCCACTGCTTTCTGCTCCAACAAACGTCCACATGCGGAGTCGTTTATCAACTAAATTATTCAAATTTATGGATGCTTCCTAGCTTCCCAGGTGTTTGTGTTGCTGTTGAAGCATTTCATTCACCTGCTATCATTCTTTGTACTCCAATTGCCAGAACGGAAATTTCATTTTGGTTTTATAGTTTCATCGGAGTCGTTTATCATATATATGTATTCAAATTTATGAATGCTTCCTCCCCAGGTGTTTGTGGTGTTTATGCATTTCATTCACCTGTTATTATTCTTTGTACTCCAATTGTTAGAATACAAAATGCATTTTGGTTATATAGTTTCATGCAATAAGTAAGTCAATAAAAGAGTATGTTCTGCACAATAAAAACAATGTGTGTCCCTATTGTACAATGTAATGTGTCCCCTCATTTTGTAATAGTTAATTTACCCATTCACATAATGGAACTACCTGCCCGATGAAGCCATTGGCCTGTGACCCCTGAGCACTCAACACCGTGTGGGAGTCAGTTCGTGCTCATATTCTTTTATGAGACAAATACAAGCAAACGTTTCCATGTGTGCCCTCTCGGCAAGATAAAGTATACACGGTAATGCTCATGAGTAGTTTCGTGGATATGCATGAGGGAATAAGCCCCCCCCCCCCCCCTCCGCGAATGTGGCAAGGAAGGAATTACATTTAACAAGAGATAAAATAGTAAGAAGGAAGGCGAAATGTGAAAAAGAAAAACAGAAGAAGTGGAGCACCCCCTCGTAAATATCGAAAGTATTGTTGGTATCCTACCGGGTACGAAAATAATGTACCTATGTGAAGAGAGAGGCATTGTAATGTAGTAATTTATTCTGTAAATAATAGAACAGTTCTTACATATTGCACGATACCTTTGTAAAAGTCTCAAAGTGCTCAGGAAAAAGCAAGAGAGACGTGAGACCAATAGCAAAAACTGCAAGAAAATATATTTTACTAATTAATACAAATATCAACTAATCAATTAAATATATAATTATATTTTAAGAATAGTTTTGATTTGCTCAAAACTCCTTTCACCATAAGGCTTTGTTTTGACCACAGGTTTTACATACAGGTGATTTCTTACCCATTCCTTTTTGATAAGTACCCGGACAGATAAGATGGAATCATGCTATGAATGTAGGTAGACCTACAATATTGGTATCAAACTATCAATAACGTTAGTATTGTACAGCATATCGAGCCCATGACCTTCGTATCTCCAATTCCATATGTTTAAAAAACTCGACTAAGTCCCCTCTATAACCCATTCTATAACACATTCAAACACATTCCGTGTTGTGGTATCAATAGCAGTGTTCTAATCCCGCGCAAATCGGCAACGTCGAGATATTGATCGCTTGATAAAGCTTCTTCCCTCAGGCGAGAAAGGACTTAAGGTGTCATGAGTTTATATTAACGCACTAACCTAGGCCCACGTGTAACACACGAAGGGCAGAGGTGCAGATAAACCCTTTTGAAGTGGGGGGGGGACAAGATTCGGGGCAGTTTGTCAAAATACCGTGCTAAACACCAATTTCCTACTAGTAAAATTTACGATCTGGTGACAAGACATAGAATACTCCCCTGCCCCTCATCCCCTGACCCCTTCCCCCGAAAATGCACCACACTACAAGCAGCAACACCACTATCATGAATATGACATGGCGGCCATGTCGCCACGACTCGGGCCTAATGACAAAAACCTTAACCCCGAAGCAATGATGGCAGAACTAATTCTTGAAACCAGTTTCCTGATTAAAGGTTAAACTCATCAGTTAGATGGCAGAACTAATTCTTGAAACTAGTTTCCTGATTAAAGGTTAAACTCATCAGTTATAACATTTCCAATTTGGTTTGATTGACTGTAGATTCTGTTCCAGCTTCTGTCTTCAACGGGGACTTTTAGATTCTGCACGACGACAACGCAGACTGCCCTTTTAAGGCAATGTGACGTCACTGTCAGTGCTATAAAAGGAAGTCGCATTGCCTTAAAATGGCAATCTACGTTCTCGTCGTGCAGACTCTAAAAGTCCCTATTATCGGAGGTATTGTACGTGGTCTATAAAACGAAAATCTGACGATTCGAGGCATTGAAGATTTTTTTTTTTTCTTCATGATACATGTATAAGGAATCTTTGTTCAGCTTACTTTAGTTCTATAAAATGTTTCATTTTTCCTTTTGTACAAATTGTTAACAAACCAATTATATATTGCTGTGAAGTTAAGTTGTATGGACAGAAACTTAAACAGAAATAGAATACCTCAAATCAATTTGATTATAAGTATGTTAGTTTAAAAACGACGATCGAGCTGAAATTGAAGGGAATTTATTTGAAGGAGCCTATAAAACTATTATGACAATAAATCAGTATGTGACATTTTCCTTTCCCGAACAAATGTATGAACAAATATAGTTTAACAGCAAACCAGCGACCGCACATAAATTTTCGATGTTATCAACCGCAGATCATAATCAGTATCAGTTCTCAAAGGCTGTCGTTAAATCGGCAACGTGAAGGTATTGATTGATTCTTGTTTCGAGACACAACTTCATGCGAGAGTGGATCATGGGCTAAGTGGTGTCTAGACTTTGGGAAAAATAATCATACATGAGATCTTAAGATCAAAATAGCCCAGGGCATCCTAAAAATAGTACGTCAATGACAGAAACAAAACGCTCCGTACTTTACTAGCTTCGATCTATATCGTTAAAGTTTTCTTTGATATAATTTTTTTTATTTAATGAAGAAAAAAAGAAATCAGCCCTAATATTAGATAAATAATAATGTGCAGACGATTGGAAATAACTTCCATTTAATGTAGTAGTTATATTTAAAGTTTATTTCGCGTCTGCCAAGACCTGCGTTGCCAATTTGAAATATTAAACATGATTCAAATTCCACTCGAGAAGAGAAGAAAATAAAAAGATAACGTTCATTAGTTTGTGCGAGGTTATTTTCATTGGTAGGGACGGGTTCGTTTTTATTAGTTTGGACGAGTTTTTTTTTCCCCCTCCTTTTCTGAAAAAGCATTCATTGTATCTTTTCTTGTCATGTATAAAAGTTTGTGTAGAGAAACATTTGCCAAAGGAGATCAATAGCTGCTTCAGGCGATGAATGTTCTTAGGCGATTTAGCGACTAGAGTTTCGACGAGGACTCAAGTTCTTAACCTTGTTACGTCAATATTGGTGTCATCTTTGAAGTGAGGCAGACTGGAGCAAATTAAAGGGATTAGATAGCACCTTCTAGTTGAATACGGCGCAAATCGGTTATTTTTACCATGAAAGACAAACTTCGAGTGAAGAACTATTCGAAGTTATACAATTTAGATAACCACGCCCAATGTAGGCCACATTGTCGCTCCAATTATTTTTGCAACTGAAGTGAAGATTAAATAAAATGTAAAAAATGAAAAGTAAGAAAAGGAAAATGTATCCATTTTATTCAAACAATCCCGAAAATGCTTCCCTTGTTTTGTTTAAAGCGGTCGGTGTGTTTTCATTAGAAATTGTTCAAAATATATACATAAATTTGGGTGAGTATATGCAATTGCCCTCGTCACTTTTAGATAAGACACAGTTGATGCAAATTACAGGTTTAGTAGGTCCATGGTCAGTCCCTTGCAACCATATACATGTATCAGTATATAAGAATGTACTGTGTAGGTATCCTGGTTTCAACTAGGCTTAATTTTGACGATTGATGACTCTCATTCGGTTCGTTCACAAGTCATTACAAATGTATAAAATATCCATGGCCTGATCATGGAGGTGAAGGGGAAAACAAATACGTTTAAATGCTTTAAGTGCCAACCTTATAATGTCCAGGGGATCAGTATGGATGGTCTTTCTCCTTCCGTCTTCCCTCGCCAAAGACTGGAAAGGGCCGTACTCTTTAAGGAGAAAAAAAAGGAATTTCCGATTTATTTCACTATATTTTCGAATTATTTGAAAGGGTAGGCGTTCGAGAATTCATGTACCGGGACAATTGAATGTCAGGTTAAATTTTGGAGAACCCCAACATCCAAACTTTTCGACAGTTATGAATCCCCCAATACTATCTAATGCAGATATGAATTCATTTAGTGTAATATCTGGGAGGGTGTAATTATATACGTTAATATGAGGGAGTATAATGATACGTTGAAAGGGTCGAAATCTGTTTTGCAGTTCTAGTTTAGACGAATTCTAACCATGAGCACAGGCGCGTACGCAGGGGGGGGGGGGGTTAAACCCCCCCTTGAATTTTTTTAATGTGTATGTTTTCTGTATGTTTTTTGTGAACCCCCCCCCCTTTTGAGGTGTTTTTCTTTTATAATTATTATTTTAAAAAATAAAAAAATAAAAATAAATTATGCCAATGGCTGACCTAAAAAAAGGTGACCTTACCCCCCCCCCCCACCCAACGGAACAAAATGTCAAATTTTCAAATTTCGAGACAAAAAAAAGAGTGTCCTCTTACCCCCCTCCCCCCCCCCCCCCGATTTTTTTTTTTGGTCTCACTTTATGATTCAACAAAATTAATTCTAGATAGAATCTCACCAACAATATTTGGCGATGCAGGTAAATATGTCGTGATTCGATGGATTGCTAATCGATAATTCTATTTTGATTTTGTTTTAATGAATGCCTTTAATTTCTCAATAAAGATTCAATTCCATTGCTAAAACCCACATCCATCAACACTTAACATGTTTAAAAGCTGTATTCAAAGCATCCTAATTTCATGCAGTGAGTACGTTGTATATCACCCCAATATTAATGGCGTACGATTTCTTTTCCATTAGCCTCAGCAGTCGATCACAATCCCATAGGTTGGCCCCGTGAAACGTCCTTAATTAGGTCACTACCAGTCGATCGGGGCGGGATTAACTAGATTTCATTATTACTCCCGGGGAGTCTCCTCATATTCTCGAAACACTGATTAAAGGTAAAGACCAGTTTTGGAAACGCCCCAATTTTAATAAATGAAATGGAAGCTCTCATTACCAATCATGTGAAAAAATATGTTTTGACTAATACATGATAGAAAATTTGCCGGGAAACCGCCTACTAATTCATATATTTGGTAAATTTTTTTCTCTCGTGGTCTGTGAGAGATATAGGGTAGTCCCATATACATCTTTCTGTGTATAGTGCTTGTAACTTTACGAAGAATGGGCCAAATTTCTTATCATTTTTGATGATTCCAGAACCTTGCAGATGCTAGATGCTAGATGATCAACCTTTTCTGATCGATTCCACAACGTTTCTTTCACAATGTAATCGCATGACCATAACTGGTCTTTACCTTTAATAATGATCGTCTAAATCCCATCATTTGACTGATGAGATTTAGACGTTCATTATTGATAACCCATGCAGATGACTAGGGACAGTTGCCAATTTTGTGATTGGCTTAATGACTTTTTGATTTATTGTCTTAATAAACAAACCAGATGCCTGAACATAGAGTTTGCCGATGCTGTCATGCTGTCATGTCTAGTTGCGCTGCTACATGTATGTGGCATATGACGCTTTGAATAATAAAACAAATGTATTAAGATCATTTCATAAGCAACTTGTTGATGAGTGCAAAACCACACCCTCTACATTAAGTGCTATTCCTATAGCCTAAACTAAAACAAATATGAAATATTACATTGTCTTTTACTAGTAGAATGTAATCTTATAGAAATTATCATTGATGCCAATTCAAAGAAGAAAACCCAATCGAGTTAGGTCTTAAATTCCTGTCTTCTTAAAGTTATTAATGCACATCTACATCTTATTATGGGAATACACATTACAGATATTATTGAGTTTTACTGGACAAGTAGATGCAAAAGCAAGCTCTCACACCAACAATATATTTACATATAAATGACGGATTCGATAGAACTAAGGATATAATATCGTACTAATGAGCAATATAAAACAAAATCTTTAAGGTATGTCGTCGCCGCTTCTCTTCAAAGCTGTTTTCTAATATTTTAGATTCTGTGCCTTAATGTGTGATCTTAAATCCAACCCTACCCATACGATGATAATAATAACAAAAACAACAATAATGATACTATATTAATAAAGATAATGATAATAATACTACACGCTATAAAGAAAGCACCTTTAGATGTCACTGCGGTGACTTGGGGGACGGCCATAGATTTTGTACATGATTTTTTTTCTTACTTATACTATTTTTAATTGACTCGTGTACAAAGTTTTGACATCCATAAAACACCGACTTATATTTGTGTGTCTATGGGATTTTGACATTTTGAATTATACTTAGAGATTTCTTCAATAGGAAACGTATTGTAGCCTATTTGTAATGGGTGTTGATTTTTGTAAAGGTCTAGTGTCTTTTGTATTTGAATTACCTCTTTTCAGTAATAGTACTGTTGTTTCTTATTGATCGGGCCTTGACTTTATGACCCTCTCACAAGACTTTCGACAACTGAGTTCTTTGGACTTTCCCACAACACTTTGATTTATTCATAGCTGTGTTTGAACTCTCTCCAAACATCATTCTGGACTTACTTTGTATGATGTACGACTACTCTGACGTAGAATACACACATCAATGAAATAAAACATTACGTAGTACGGAAATGTATTTTTATTTTAATTTATTTGTTTCCGTTTCAATGTGGACAACTTGATACAAAACAGATTTGAATACAAAGATAACAATTAAAATGTAGTTATGTTACTAGACAACAGAGATAGAATATAAAAAACATTTTTAAGTAGAGAACATTCTTTTATTATTTCACCGTAAATATGTATACAAACAAAAACTGTATAATTATACATTTACCCTATCGAGTTGACTTTGTTGAATGGTACAGATTAATTTTTACCCAAGAGATTCACAAATATCGTCAAACGTCCTTATTTGTACTACAAGATAACTGTCCATATTTTGTGTTATCTTCATTAAGTCATTATTTTGAAGATGAAAGAGTTCACTAATTGATTCGCATTCTTCTTGCATTGAATTGCTTTCCTGCATAAAACGTATAAGTTGTTCGTCGTCGGATGTCCATTTTGAATGGTTGAAATTCACTACAACATGTACTAATCAGAAACAAAAATATTGATAAATGAATAGATAATAACTAGTTGTATATATAAATATTTAGTATATGAATTCTGATACGATTAGAAACATATATCATTGTAATGAAAACCAGCGCTTGAATGATGTGTTAACTCTATTTATACAGTAGGAGGTATATCTGCATGACCATATGAGACGGACCCTCTTCGTGAACACAACCCGGTAATTCTTAGACCTTTTCATCGCATGGATTGTCTTGATTTTCAATTCCCTGATTATTTTGGATTCGAGAATTGTACGGATGGCCCCTTGTTCACTCTCTAGGAGCTCTTCCAATGTGCCATGGTTAATGATGGTATAGCATTCAGAGTGAACCCTCTTACTTTGCATACAGTTTTTACCTTGGAAGTCATGTAGCTGTAATTTGTAGGACCACCACATAGCCAGGATTGTATGAAATTGTTCGCCAGTGTCGCCGACCTCCCGGTGACAGGGTCTAGATGGTCGTGTTCAGGGTCCGTCTTGAACACCACGATGTCTGTGTCTATGTATAGAACCCTATCATCCAACCTTTCCAACACGCTATACAATTTCAAGCTGGCCAAGATAATATTGGTGTTGACATTTTGGTCTACCATATAATCGTTGTGTACGATCAAGTTTTCTACTACTAACAATTGGTTCCTTTTTTTTTTATTTCCTCACTAACCCAAAGACCGTCTAACTCCTGTTCAACATTATCCTCGTGATTACAAGTTCTCCGGTTTAATTTCTCGACACAAGTGCGATAGAGGTGACATGTCAGTTTCCCGTCTGACCTGAATTGTAGTACAGGGTGGTATAGAATCTTGAGAGGGATAATCTTGCTTTAATATGTCCTCAAAAGGTGGGAAATTGGACAAAAGGATACGAGGATGTCCAACGGTATATTTTGAGAATTTGTTTATGAAAGGATACAAACTTGTGAAGTCATAGTAACGTATCTTTTCACGGGGCCCAGCTTCGTAAAACAGACGGCAACCATCCGTCCTCCCCCCCCCCCCAAAAAAAGGAATCTGTTTAAAGGTTGACGTAACCCGGCGCAAAAATGCTCGACATTCGGTAGTAAATCCCTAACTTTGTAACTCTTTTTTTTTACGGTCCCAGTCGTGTCCCCAAATGACGTGGACCTTGTAACCCGTCTGTTTTAGGAGACGGATTCTGTGCGTCGTAGTGTTGTCCAACCAACACACCCATCTTTTTATTTAATTTATGATTGACGAGATCCGGCGCCCAGCATGTCTGACAACCATGAAAGTAACATCCTAGAAACTCCCATACATGTTTCTCCTCACCTAGGGTGGCATAACCGTCCACAAATCTACCGTGCACCATGCACCATATCTTTTGTCATTTATAGAGTGCAACATGGCAATCACGAGTGCTTTTACGAAACAAAAATTATCATCGGAGGGTGGTATTGTGATGATTGATCGCTTTTTAAGCGCAGCCAATTGATCGGGGAGTCCATCAAACTTACGCGCAAACGCGCCCACCCGCAGGATTCACGATATGATGTAACCGTATCGTGAATCCAAGATGTAGGAAAAAAAATTGATTGCTATTTAAAACCTCTTCAATCCTATCCAAAATTGCGCTTATGCCGAAATGTTCCACAGTCGCCCAGGGAAAGGAGACGGGTACATTTAACTGCGCAGAAACAAGCATGAGCCTCACATAGTCACGGAGTGAAGTGTCGCGCAACACGATATCCTTGATTTCTTCCAAAGATGTTCGGAGGTAATCGAGAACTTTGGATATCGTGTTGGCGTTATGGAGTTGACTTTGATGGTCGTACCATACCTCTCTACGCCCAAACCGTTTAGAAATCCTTTGACCAATGAACTCCCGGTTGGGGATAGGGTAGCTGCGAGGGCAAGTCATGAAATGGTTCATCGTCAGGTAATTCAACATTTGGAACGAGATCTCGATCCTCCGTTGTAGAGCAAGGTGGACCCCTTTTTTTAATTTTTCTTCTCGTGGATGGCTGTTGGCTGGACAATGTACAGCACCCTGTGCACTCGGCTAAACATATTGTGCAGTGCGATTCCATGGTTGTGTGTTTGTTTTCTTTTCTTCTTAAAACAGAGTGTACGGTATACAAAAAAAAGTTAATAACAAAATTCTTTAAGTGTAACTGGTTTAAACGTAGAGTATTTAAAAAAAAACAGAGGTCAGAGACAGAGCTATACCACAGGGTCTAGCAACTCTCTCGTGTATGAGCTAACAACCGTGGACCATCTATTTATCATGAAAACAACAATAGAACTAGTCTCTACAAGCCCCCTCGCCCTGTATTACGGAATAACGGCGAAACTTCAAACGTGCTGGTAATCTGTCATGCGTAGGTGTAATTGAATAAGTGTAGTGTTATTTTGTAATTAATTTATTTTTATTATTATTGCTATTGCCCATGAAAGTACTCGTCGTACTCATCGCGGTCGTTGGTATCCGGGAACTCTACCACCTCGTGGGGCTTCTACATCCTCAATGTCCTCGTCGCCGTGTTCTACGTCGCTGTCCTCCCCTTACACGACGTCCCCGATGTCCTCGTCGCCGTGTTCTCCGTCGATGTGCTCCCCATACCTTTCACGGTACTCGTTGCTCCATCTTAATTTCTT
Source organism: Strongylocentrotus purpuratus (assembly GCF_000002235.5). Lineage (NCBI taxonomy): Eukaryota > Metazoa > Echinodermata > Echinoidea > Camarodonta > Strongylocentrotidae > Strongylocentrotus > Strongylocentrotus purpuratus. The sequence continues at coordinate 14,627,622 of NW_022145595.1, forward strand.
CCTCCGAATCACGGTCTGGCTCATAATCTTCTTCCTCTTTGAACTCGTGGTATACGCCGATGAGGTATTTCATTTCCGCTTTTTCGTACCTTCTGTTCGCTATGTCCTCCTCATCACGTTCCTCGCCATCATCTTCGGCGTCCAATCCCTCCTCTGCTTTCTTGTCGGCCTCTGCTTTTGCATTGGCCGCGGCGTCCAAGGCTTTCTCGGTGTCAATAATTGCGTCCTGTATTTCTTGTAAACATTTTTGACAAATATTGACCTGGGAAAGGGGTGGGTATAGCGTGTACCGCCGTTATTTGCCCCCTCAATCAGGCCTTGCTGTAGCAATACAAGATCGTACAGCCCATAGTCCATGTGGTGAAACTCGTCGTCGTCGGAAACATCTTCACGGTCATCACTTATTCGGTTCAGGATATCACAGCGTAGATGTAGAAGTTTTGTCCTGGCATCTAAATACATACACATACCATTGGAGGTATTGTAACTTCTGCCCTGGTGTTTAATTACTTGGCGTATGTCCTCAAACTGTTTACCTCTCACGACACCTGTTTCTACATATAAGGATGTCACGTGATTTTTTTGATACATTTTTATGTTGGTCTGGGTCCAGGAAAATATCAACTTCATTAAAAAAAGCTATCCCCAGCGTTGACATCGGTTCTGTGAAGACAGTCATCAATCTCCTCTTGGCCATCCAAGAAAGAAAACATCGCGTCTTCTGACAGGAAAAGAGAATATCCATGTGTACACTCTTCTCTCCAAATCTGTTAAATGTTCTTAAATGTGAAAACAAGCCCTGCTGGTGTAAAAGTATCGCAAGCACTTGCATTCCTCTTGCAACAAATCTAAAGGACAGTACGATATATCGCCTTTGGAGCTTTTCCAGGTCTACTATTCCGTCATTGAGAATGTCGGTTTCGCTAGTAAAGTCGGCCATGATAAATATTAGATTCAAGTTATGATTCAAGTATATTGATCCATACTTTATAGGATTTGTCATAAAAGCCACTCATGGACGTGATAAGGTCGTAGTGGCCATCGTGCACGTATAGGTAGATGGCGTTATCTCTGTCTTCCAGTCCTGCGTAGATTAAATCTTAATCTAGATCTCTTCAATGCCGCATTTGGTGTTGACAAGCATCCCCGCTTTTTTGTACATGTCCGCCGCAATTTCTCGTTACTCCTTGTAATCCTTGCTGGGTGGTATTCCAGTAATGATGCTTTTTAATGCGACAGATGCCTGTCACGATTTCCCTTGGGCAGCATATATTGTCATTATTTCTCATTTAAATAACGCTCTTTTGTTGAACAGACGCTCTTCTATTGCCAAGAACCTCTTCTTCGACCCCTCCCTCTTCTGCCATTGCCATGTGTATCACGTTGAAGTCGACGTTTTCATCGAGGCATGGGATTGAAGCGTGGCCTCCAACGTTGAAGCAAATACCTCGTGATTCATCTTATCCCTCCGGATAAATGGGAGCCTCACGCCCTCACCGGTCTATCCAACTGAGGCGCATTAAAAACAAGTCTGACAAAATCCCTATCCCTGACACCTCCAATCATTTCATCGATGATATTTTCAACACCTCATTAACCCTAGGCATCATGTCAGGCATTGGCCCTATGCTCTCTACATGTTGAAAAGTGCCACTGTAATCTGTGACCCTAGCATCATGACATGCCTTTGACTTAAGTCACACGATGTGTGGGAAGAGGGACGTCACTGTTGGGGAGTGTCTTTGTCTCACGTTTCTGTGAAGCCTTGGTTGAATATCCTCCGACATGGCTCTAGGAAGGGCCAACTCTCGTGCAAGGTGTGGAAGCGTTAGAAGGTCCGGCTACGTCACGGCTTTTCGAAGGGCCAGCTACTGTGTGGCTATTGGTAGTGCTGATGTTGCTGCTGCTGCGTTGCCCAACCTACGGAATAAATACAAACATGCATACTGGTATTACGAATCACTGTCAATGTATGAACAAATAGTAACATGGATAGAGAAGCTTAACTATACAAACATAGCCAAAGAAATATAAACATTTGAAATAAAAATTATATCGTTACTTATCGGCCTACAACAAACGAAGTAACACTCACTTTTAAGTATTTAAATACGTTCGTTACATTTACAAACTTACTCCCCTGTGCCAGTAAGATTTCGAGGTAAAAAATATGAATAGCTCCAAAATGTAAACGTTAGTAGTAACACCGGTGCTTCTCATGGAGTCATGGTAACCCTCTTTATCAGGGGCGTACGCAGGATTTTTTTCGAGGGGGGGGGGGTAAAATTTTATAATCGCGCCCAAAATTTCGCAACGACTTCGCCAGCCGCTGAATGAGCGGCGGGTGGGGGGGGGGGGGGGGGTCACATTATTATTATTTTTTTTTTTTAATTTTAGGGGGGGTATCCAAAACACACACATAACAAAAATTGAGGGGGCGTTCGACCCCCCCCCCCCCCCCCCACCTGCGAATGCGCCTGCTCTTTATAACGTCGTACATCTGGGCGATATGGATAATGGAAATAACGAAATATACTTCCAACATGTGTAAATAAGTAAATTCTAACTTCCAAAAACGAGCGATAATTCAAAATATGAACTTTTTAACGATGTTAATTGTATGCACTACCTTCTTAACCAATATAAGCGCCACTTGATTTTATATGCACGGCCTAGACAAACCCTCTTTGTTTTAAAAAAAACTACCCTGTAAGCCTTCCGGCTCTCTTCGTTAAAAATTGCCTTTGTTTTTATATTTCGCAATATTTTGGCATCTCGTTCTAAACGTTTTTTGGTCTTCCTTGATAAGTTCCTTCTTGCCCGAGCGGATATTTCCCGAATCTATTGATGAATGGATAGAGGCTTGTGAAATCGTAGTATTTGATCATGGACCTACTAGTAGGTCCATGATTTTGATCCTCTCTCCCGGTTTCGTTTCGTAAAACCATGGACCATGGTAAAACAGAGATCATCCACCCGTCCCCCACCGGTCAAACGAATCCCTCGGGTTCAATGGAGTGCAAAAAGAGTTTGTGAGGATGGCTTTAATGAACCTAAAAAAACTAAACTCCTATAGGGTAACGCGGGACCCGGTGACCTAGGGTTAGAATTAGGGTAACGCAAACTCTGGTGTCCTAGGGTGACGCGGGACCTGGTGTCATAGGGCTAGGGTTAGAAACAACAGAAACATTACAAGTATCACGTTCACTTACCTCGGCCGTTTTTTGAATACCGGCAACAGCCACACGGGCTTGAAAATCTGATAAACGGTATACTGACAACAAATTCAAAAACGCTTTTTGAAATTCTGCTGTTCGTTGAGCCTTCGACCAGGTTTTCTGTGAATTGTCCATGGTGAATCGCGCAAAATAGAATTCTGATGCTATGGTTTCACGTCCCTCTTGACGGTGCTCCGTTAATGACTGTAGCCCCCTCCGGCCGTCGGGGTATTTAAGAGTTCGGGGGTTAATTGTTGCAACGTCTCTCCATTGTTCGACTAATTTGTGAGCGTTACGACCATTGACATCATTCAAGTTACTTGACTATACACGTCGATAATCCCTCCGGATGGGTGTACTTCTTACCCGTCTTGATTGGCCGATCTATCAATCCCTTTGTAGAAACATAAGCTCGTAAGCCTAGAACTCGTTTGTCAGACGTCCTCCTGGTACCAAGCGGCAACGCCCTTTTCCGTTGGTTTAAACAATGCACGATGTCTATCTTGGAACCGTATAGTATAGTTTTTTCTACGCAAAAATATCCATAAACATACGTCGTGACATTTTCGATCCACCCGATCTATATGTCACAAATTCACAGATGAGAACGAATAGTATATGATTAATATGATTAATATGTCACGCCAATCGCCTTTCGCGGTCTTGATTAAAACATATCCCGTCTAGCGCGATGATGCGATACGATGACACGTAGATTTTACTCGAATACCCGATGCCTGTTGTAGCAAGTTTTGCCAAACGTTATTCAGACGCTCCATCCCCATCATAAGAAAATGCTCAATGTCAAAGAGAGCCGAGCCACTAGAGACCACTTATAAGCGAAGTTCTCAAACTGTCGAAAGTTGCGTTTAACCACTCTCTATCAAAGCGGGACTGCACTACTTGTAGCTACTTGCGCCACCACATATAGCAAAAAATGCCTAAGCGGTGCATGTTGGTCCCCCATGATCCCCTTTTTCTTATGCTAATTGAGAGCTGATTGGATAATATAACCACTTGTCAGTGACCACACAGGGAGGTATAATACATCCTGGCCAAACTAGTGCAGATAGGCTTTAAATCAACAAATTAAATACTTTCATACCGTTGTCGTCGTCAGAGGGTTTACGCTTCGATGTTTTGTTCACGAGGGGCCTTAACGGCTTGATAATACTTAGGTCGAAACCCCATTGCGCCAACGATGATTGTTCATGAGACATAGCCATAATTTTGACGATGATGATATCCCCCCCCCCCCCCTTGAATGCTATGTACGCCTTTAAACACCCGTCAAAGATTCAACTAACCAACTAACAAAGGCAATGCTATTAGTGATACCGGACTCTGTAGCCTGATATGGGGTATCAGATTGGAGAGTCCGGTTGCGCCCTAATCCCATCCAGCATTACTAGATGTACTAAACGTTTGTTCAAAACAATTCGTTAGACCCTATTATATCCCTATACAATACAATTTATCGAAGTTTTTTTTTCTTTTGAAGTTGCCTGTGTGTGTTTAATTACCCCGTCATATATATCCGGCTAATTGAATCTAATTTCTGTGGTGCGATGGTACACGCCCTATCTAGTCACGACCTCTTGTTCACGAGGCTAGTTCGAAAAAAAAAAATTCTCTCGCCCAATCAACCCCCTGATTCTTTTATTCCATTTCTCTCGTCTCATTTCAACGTCTCGTCTTCATTCCGTTCGAACCCTTTCACTATCTCTTTCACTTTTCTATCCGCCTTTCTCTCTCTCTCCCTCTCTCTCTCTCTCTCTATATACCTCTATCTCTCGTTCTACCCTCGCGTCTTATTCCGTTACATGTATTTCTTTCTCGATTCTCACGTTTTACTTGTATCAGTCAGAAGACGCTAACGCTATACGCATTACGTATGAAAACACTCGTTGCAAGACAAACACAAAGACTAAGCAATGTCGATGTATATGATGAAACTTTTTGTTTTTAATTCAACAAAACAATTCGTTTCATTCCGTCATGTGTATTAGTAGGTAGAGCACCCCCAAAATAACAATACATCACACATGGTTAATATTGATTTTGTATGAAAGATCTCATTGAATGCTTTATTTTGCTACTAAAAAATCAAAATCGGGTAAGCGGGTCATATACAGTCATATACATTTTGTTAATGATCAGTAAGCTCGAGGGGACTTGCGGATTTAAAGTCCTGCCCGTAGGACTACTGTTATAGAACCAATGTCATACTCGAGGTAATTGTTGCACTATTGAACTTAGTCCCTTTTCTGGGGTTACACAATTTCCAAGAGGCCAGCACCGTAACTTTAATCGCTGTACTACGTCAACTACCACATATTCTTTTCATCTCAAGGTAAAATTGAAGTATAAATCGTCCACAGACCTGTAAACCAGGGAAAAAACATATCTCTTCCCTTTTCCCTACAGACGGATAGACAGATAATGAACGCCAATGAACAAGACAAAATTAGATTACTAAGCTGTATTCCGTAAAGGGACCGTCCACATTATACTTTAGTCGGGTCCATTGCTTCGCTCTCCTCGCATTTGATCGCATGTGACGGCACGAAAAAACCGGACCACTTCTCTCGGGATATCAATGGAATATGTTTAAGAAAATAAGGGGAATTAGGGCCGCCATGAAGTCGTATCATGAAACTTAGCCCAAGATAAATTCAAGCCTCCTTCACTTCTCATTTTCAAGAAAAACAGGCCAAAATTTCCATGGGGATACAACAGGATTAGCAAATTTTCGAGCGCAGTTTCAGGCCAATTGCTCGCTCTCGTTTGCGCGCCGTTCGACTTTGGGGATTCGGGATCCGGAATTGCGATCGGCGATTCATCTGCAAATGTTAAGATGGCAAATCCGCACTAATCTTTATGTTCGGAATTGCATTTTTGGTATTGTTTGTTTATGAAGCTAATGGAGAGGGAAAACCCGTTCAAGCTGATTTTGTCCCATGGAGATTGAGGGGAAATGTCGAGAGCGAGGCGAGTATTTCGCTGACGAGAAGGTTGACTGATAATAATTGATGAGGGATTAAAGAGAATTATGAAATAAAAATAAGCAATGACTTTGATTAATAGCGACTGGTTGATCCCACCAAATTTCGACTTACGGGAGTCGGGATCACCATTATTCATATATATGATATTCAAAATGGCTAACTTGGTAATCCGTTAAAAGCAGACAATTCGGTTACTCGAATATATGGATAGTGGTTATCACTGTTCATGGATGCATGTTGGGGAAAAATGGGGGAAATGTTTTATACTTAGCAAATATCATGACTAAAGGAGTTAAGACAAAAATGAATGCATGCATGCATACATGCATGACAAACAAAAAGAACTGCATGAATACATAAATAATTCATACCCCCCTCTCTCTCTCTCTCTTTCTCTCTCTTTCTCTCTCTTTCAGTATCTCTCTCTATATCTCTCTCTTTATCTCTTTTTTTCCTCCTGCGTTCTTCATGTATACTGATTATCACTTTTATTTCAGCTTTCAGAGCTTCTCATTTGTGTTTGCCTTCACTCATTTTCCAAGGGAATCTATAGATGAATATTTAATAAGTTAGTAAGTGGGGTAGTTAGTTAATAAGATAGTTAGTTAATTAGTTGGATAGTTATATAGATAGATAGATAGATAGATAGATGGATGGATGGATAGACAGTCTACAATTGGTCAAATTCAAAAGAAAACACCGCCCACGAAAATAGATCAATCGATTTATATGTAGATAACATAGATAGATAGATTGATTGATACAGATTTTAGGCTAGTTGGATTTAGGTCTGCTGATAGGTAAATAATGATGGACGAATAAGAAGAATAAGAAACAAACAAAACTAAAATGTATTGGTTGATGGATAGGTTACAGAGGGTGATGCATTGGTACAGCGTACTAGAAGATTTATTGCAAGATGGATGACTTTGATCTGACCTTGTACTACCTATTGGAGTATTATGGCTTTATCGGATTGTTATCAATGCAGTAGAAGTTGTATTGTACTCTTGTCGAATTATGGAATGTGCATCCAGATACCTATAATCTAGAGAATTCTTAAGAAAAAGATAACCTATCAAATCGGAGAGTACATTTGAACAAGATTATACACTGCAATGTTTGCATGAGGGAATTCGCATCATTGAAGCAAAGAAGTCAGAGATAATGAATAAAGGAAAAAAGTGTGGAAGAAAAAAAAAGTAAAGCAAAGCGTTAATATCCCATAATAAGTTCACATCTACTACTGAATTATCGTAAGCATCCATGTGAACTTTAGAGAATGTACAGAATTTGAGTCAACTTGTACGCCCCTTCTTCCTCGATGTAGCGTCGTTTTCACGCACTGCGTCCACCTAGTACAGACTGATGACCCTTACTCCCTACCGCCTCACTTGCAAACTTGTGTCCGCCACGCTTACATCCGTGCCCCTCCTACGACAAGACCTATGCTATTTCACTGGTCCTTATTATACTGTTACAATGTTTGGACCATCTGGACAGAGATAGGAACTTAAAACCAGACAACCTGCGATTTTCGCGACATTGCAACAAATATTAGACTTAATCCTGCCTCGATATGACTGTCTCGGAGACTATTGATTTATTTCGATAGTTCTCGCGTTCGCGATTGACGTGGCTTCTGGCCTCGTTGTCGCTTAGAAGAGGCATAAACTGAAGCTGTCCCTTTATTCAAACTAGGCTCCATTGTTTTCGGCCTAGAATCACGGTTTTGAAACACATCTAGTTCAAAACAAGGATGCGTTCACATAATATGTCGAATGATTGCCGATTTCAAACACAGAAAAGGGTGTGTTAATCACATTTGAATGATCCAGAACCTCGGTTTTCTGAAAAACTCAATTATGATTGAATGACGTCACAAATTCGTATTAGTACATGCCGGTGAGAGGGAAAAAGAGCTCTTCTAGGATGTGATTTAAAGGGATTTAAATGAAATGACCTGAACTCACTTAATCTTTCATATTTCTTTACTTACTCTCTGCAGATTTTTCTTGTGACCGGTGTCCTTGGTATAAAATCAGCCAAGCAAAGGAAAAAAGTCGTAAGTAATTCGAATATTGGTCTCATACTTTCGTTGCGTCAGTAGTCAGAACAAATGTTAATGTTGAATTTGTTTATGATTTATTTGCTACTGATTTATTAAGGGCAGTCCGTAGGACATTGATATCTCATGAATGATATTGTTTTTGAATTTAAATTTAAACGTGAGGTTATATAATGCTTGCAGATACTGAACAAATAATAAATGGAATTCCCGAACAACAACTTATCCATTGAATGGGAACGCATGTATATTCGCAGACATAATAGTTGTGACCTATATTTTCATTTTGTAGCAACTAAAACTATCATTGATTTCAAATCAGAGCAACGGGAAAAACATAATTTCTGTTTGCCACATTCGTGCTCTCACCACTAATGTGTATGACCTTTAGCCTCGGTCCGCTCACCCTAATTTATATTTGAATGTCCTGGTTTGTGAAGCGCCGCGAAAAGACATAATGTAATGTGGGAAATAATAATATTCCAATGGATTTTATGAACCAGATGGACCCTTTAAATAGACGAACGGTGAAAGATGAGATTAATCGGGCAGCTTATACAATCCAACATTACCACCGAGAGGTCAAAGCCATTAACTCATGGAGCTCAAAAAAAGTTTTCCCCTTTACAGTCATTTAGGATGTAACAGAGCCATCTATAAACAGAGTTTGGCCAACCCGGTTCGCGACTACTGCTTTGTTTGGCAAGCACAAAATAATATACGCCATGTTGTGACCCAGTGAAACCAAGTTGGCCAAACTTTGTATATGGATGGCTCTGGGATGTAAGCCTACGTGTCGCCACCTTAAGGAGATTGGTCAGCTAAAACAAATACAAAAGGAGGTTAGCCTTACCAGTGGAGATGTGGTCATGATCTAGTGGATGAAGGGGTTAGCGGTTCGAGTCCCAGCCGCAGCACCAAATATCCTTTGGCAAGACATGAATCTACGTTTGCCGCACTAAACCCAGATGTGGTAATAGACCATTTTCGTAATGAAACCAACTCTAATGCATATGGCTTTGTGAAGTGCCTCGATACGAATCATTTCATTCATCTGTTATAATAATTTGAATTAAATATTCAGAATGCTAGCTGAATATACTAGATTGTGTCAGGTGGGACAAACACTATGAATATGACTGACAAAGAAAGCGGACAAAATATACAGTTCCTCAGGTAGACAAAGGAACATCCCTTCACTGCTATTATGTAAAAATGTGTAGAACAGGTGTCACATGCATATTTACCTTTTTACATAATAGCAGTGAAGGGATGTTCCTTTGTCTACCTGAGGAACTGTATATTTTGTCCGCTTTCTTTGTCCTGATCTTCATAGTGCGTTATGGGTGCCATACCTAACAACACGTAATATATGCATTTCGCATTCCATTGAATCGCAATTATTCATTACAATTATTCATTGCAAGTGAACAAAATATTTGTATTGAAGCACTTCACAACGACGTATGCATTAGATTTGGTTACATTACGAAAATGGTCTATTGGCTACCTCATAGTATTTTCTTGAATACTTTGAGTGCCCAGGGAGGCTTAGCTAGAGCCGGGTTAATGTCATATTAAGAAGGCTCCTTGAAGAGTCTCTTGGATGGACAGGCCTACACTCTAAGAACTGAAATGTCAAATCACCATTTAAAAAGTGCTCAGGAGTAGCAACGTTTTCAAACGTCGTATTTCTACTGTTTTCCACATTATACGGTTTAAGCATCACTCGTCGGCCTCTTTTCAAATGATGATTTTACATTTGAGCTTTTAGAATTTATTAGGGCGCGATAACGATTAACCATTATTATGATAATCATCATAATGTTCGAGGTGTTGTGGTCGAGTAAATATTTCACCAGACTGTGGATCACAAGGTCCGCGGTTCGAGTCCCGCAGCGACACTAATGTACTTTTGCAAGACATTTGCCACACTCGACCCAGGTGAGGTAAATGGGTACATGTCAGGAATTTGCTAGAGCACCGTCATAATTTCCAAATTTGGAAAGCGCATAGAGACGTTTAAATATATGCAGCCATACAAGAACCGATTATTATCATTAGTATTATTATGTTTTATATTAGTATCATTAGGCCTTAATGATAATCAGTAAACTATACTCTTCACTTCTCATTGTAGATATTGACATACATGGCGATGTGTATTCTGAGTGCCGTGGTAGCAGGTTTCGGGTTCATGTACCGCATGAGCTATGCCATCTGCCAGAGTTGGGCGTGTCACCACCCCAGGGTGTTCACCGCGAGACCGGTGAATGAGCCCTTCCTCGTAACCATGGTCAAAGGAGATCCCTATGGTTTTACCAAAAACTGCGTGAGTATACATTCAAACCTAGCTATTACCCCTTCCCATTCCTCTTTCCCATCTCCCTTCGTCTCCCTTTGAGGTCTCGGTGTATAAAATTAATATACTTTTATTCTCTTTAAAAAAACATTTTTGTTGCTTTCATTAGTATTTAATAATAATATTTAGTACTTAGAATGTTAAGTATGTTTTGTGTTGAATCACTTACAGAATATAATGTGAATTGAATGTTATAGGTATGACAACCTCTCAATCATTTGGCTTATATTAGGGACTTTTAGATTCGCACGAGGACGATGGTGATTGCTACGATCGACGTCCTTTTAATGCACTGCCTTGAATGGACGTCACACGTATCAGTCCACGCAAATCTAAAAGTCCCTATTGCCAAACCTCGGCCTGTTTCTCCATGCAGTATTACTGTAAAATGTATTTTGAATCCAATTTCTTTTAAAATTCTCATGTTGATCTTGTAATTTCTAGAACCACGCAAAAATAAATACGTAAAAAATGCTTTTCCCCTCCCCTCCCTTCCCCCTCCCTCCATCCATCTATCTATCGATCTCTGTATGTAAATATCTGAACATCTATCTATTTCCACACACTCTTTCTACGGTATCTTATTAGCAACAGACATATGGAATTTTACAAAGAACTTTAAAGGTAAAGACCAGTATTGGAAACGCCCCAATTTCAAAAAATGAAATGGAAGCTCTCATTACCAATCATGTGAAAGAATATGTTTTGACTAATACATGATGATAAAAAATTTGCCGGGAAACCGCCTACTAATTCATATATTTGGTAAATTTGTTTCTCTCATGGTCTGTGAGAGATATAGGGTAGTCCCATATACATCTTTCTGTGTATAGTGCTTGTAACTTTACGAAGAATGGGCAACATTTCTTATCATTTTGATGATTCCAGAACCTTGCAGATGCTAGAGGCTAGATGATCAACCTTTTCTGATCGATTCCACAACGTTTCTTTCACAATGCAATCGCATGACCATAACTGGTCTTTACCTTTAATAGTTCCTCACTCCCCCGCAGGCTTTTTTTTTTTAGCTAAGTGGTAAAGTTTTTGCACCAAATTTCCTTCTTCACCGAATCCTTCTCATATACAATCAATAATAAAAGTTGAAGTAAAATGACGCCATCATCTCATATTTTCTATTCTCTTTGAAGACAACATCAATTATTGTCAACAGCATTATCTCCACCGTCTTCTTCTTCCATTTTGTTGCTGCCATCTTGGGGTCGGTGGCTGCATGCTGTGGTGGAGTTTGCTGCAACAAACCACAAGTATTCGTTCCCAAGTCGATTCTTCTCGCAGAACAAGAAGTAAGTTTTAAAGCATAAAACCATGTATTCGTTCGAGAATAATTAGGTGGCCGTGAAAAGGGCCCACTCGTGCTCTCATCAGGGCTACAGTACCTAACAAATATTCTCGAAAAAACGCCCTGTTGTGTCCGATATTCTTGCCATACATGTGCCGTCTCGTATTAAACAGATATTAGACCCGTTGATCAGGAGGCATCATTTCCATACAAGCGGCAATAAAACCTTTGGCAGTAACTGACATAATTAGTGCATTGATAGACCAAATGTGTCAATGAATTGCATGTATTTTAGATTCTGCATTTTCACCTATGTGCGATATCACTCTGACTCATACGGTGCGTCAAAGGGCGTTCCAGTCGCTGACGCAGTACTACGTCAGCCTAATGACGCCTTGGGTGCAATGGGCAATAGCGTCTTCCAACTTTTGTCCATGTCGTGAGGTGAATTCCGCCTCATTAATGTACCTTCACTTATGTTTTTTTTTTTTGGAGGGATTGGGTATCTTTGCCTCAGATTCTGAAACAAAATCCTGGATTTAGCTAATGCTGCAATGATTATAAACAATGATTATAAATGACTTTTAAAAGCCCGTCGCCTGTCTGATTATCAAGATATTTATGATTGGAAATCGAAATCAAATTTTCCGTTTTCCTACGCTTTTATAACACTATAATCTATCGGGGAAAATGAGTATGGTAAAACCGCTTTACTTTTTTGAGGCAATTCGTGATCATTTTGAAGCGCAAATTTCTTAGGGCTTCAATATTACTCTACATCACAGACACTGATAACACGTAGGGCCATGATTCTCAGATTTAACATTGTTAAACGATGCCTTTAAGACATCTACCTGCTCTGCGGTATTGCCCCTCCACACGTCAGAAGGTTGGTCTTGTCCCAGAAAGAAAAGGACAAACAAGAAAACAATCCACTCCACCCACTCTTCGAACAACAGCCAGTGGGCAAGCGGCTCAAATCCAGACACAGCTTTCTGCACTCTGTAGAGCCTCTTAATACTAGCCCTCACAGCCAAAGGATGACTTTGTGGTCTAACCACCTTCAGACCACTCCATATAAACTCTCCCTCAGCCCGAAGGAATCCCTCGCAACCGGCTCCAGTGAGACTTGGCCTACCTGGCTTAGCCTCAACCGCCTAAGACTTACTAAGACCTAAGAACTGGCTACGGTCGATGCAGAGTCCTAATGCAGAGGTGGGGTCTAGGAGACGAACAGACGACATGTGAATGCGGCCAGGAACAGACAATGGAACACCTGCTAGTCTGCCCACTCCTGCCAGAGCCATGCAACCAAGATGACCTGGAAGCCGTGAATTGCCGTGCCAAAGCCAGTGAGGACCACTGGACGGGACTTGTGTAGTGACTCGATAAGAAGAAGAGGGACTGGATGTGGAAATGGAAACGAGATAATAGTCGATCAGTGCAGACACGGGAGCCCCTTTCACATCAAGGAGAACAGAAAATTATTTGTAATGTGAACGTGCCAAAGAAATAGTTTTAAATCAATGCAAATCAAGGATTTATAAAGACGTTGTCTAGGAACGCAACAAGAATATTTCAATGTGAAAGTTCCACGAGACTGATAGTCATCAATTAACGTGGTTTAGAAATTTCCCAGACCTACCCATTCACAACAGGGAGGACTAAGGGGAAATTCGTAATGTGAAAGAGGTGAAGAGAGAGTATTTAATCAATGAATACAGTCATATGGTACCTTATTCAAAGCCGGTAGGACAGAGGGGAAATGCGTAATGTGAAAAGGCCGACGAGAGAGAGTATTAAATCAACGAATACAGACTAGGGTACCCCGTTCACAACAGGGAGGACAGATGAGGAAGTCGTAATGTGAAAGTGTCGAAGAGAGAGTAATTAATCAATGAATACAGGCTAGGGTGCCTTACTTACAGCCGGTAGGACATAAGGGGAAAGTCGTAATGTGAAAGCGCCGAAGAGAGATTAGCTAATCGACAGGCTATATAGGGTAACATTCACACCAGGAAGGATAAAGGAACAAGTTTTGATGTGAAGTTCCTAAGAGATAGTATAGTTAATCAATGCAGACCCACGCTCTTGACCTGGAGGCTGGTGAACTCTCAGGCAAGCTGGACTGAAATCTAAGACGGCATATTGGGGCTCAGACTTCTCCCCTCAACATCGATCTGACTATATATTATCACACCAAGCATGACAAACATCATGGATCGCCCCGTGAGGGAAATTGTTTTACATCCGCGAACATACAACGGTAGAATGACGTTGTCAAAACGTCCAAGCTTTAGGTAAAACGTTTGAGAACTACTTTCGTATTGTTTTGATGAGTGATGGTTCTACCCTTGCTTCTTAGAACACTTCTTCTTTTTTCAAATGTTTCTTTCCCATGAAATATTTATAGTCTTTCTCAAGAATTAGGTCTCTGTAGCCTCTAATCTTCTTTTAAGCTTGATGTTTATTGTCCAAAACTCACATCCATAGAGAAGAACTGACCGGATATATGGTTTTCATAGTAATGTTCTTATTTTGCATTACGGATTTCATTTTATTGAATGCATTCTTTGCCATTCCAATTATTTTCTTTATTTCATGAATATTTTTTTTATTTCCCTTAATTATTCATAAAATAGGATGCAGAATCTGAAAGGAGTTACATAGGAGCTTACAACATTCATAATCCTTTCTAACAACGTCACAAATTTCCAACAACCTTTCACTTCCACAACGTCAAGTGTGTTTTTTGACAAGTCTCATGTTGATGTGTAACTTAAACTGTAAAACGTCATACTGTAGAAGAAGAAAAAGTAGTAGTAGTGGAAAGCTGAGACGATACGGACCTATAGACCCTTACCAGTGGCGTACGCAGGATTTTTTCAAGGGGGGGGGGGGGGGTAAGAACACATTTTTTTTTTTTTTTTTTTTGTCCCAAATTTTTGCAAAAACTCAGGGGGGGGGGTAAGGTCGGTTTTGGGGGGTCACCCTTTGGTACAACAAATGTTTTTTTAAAGGGGGGGTTTCATCAAAAGTCACACCCATAACAAAATTAGAGGGGGGTTCAACCCCCCCCCCCCCCACCCCCCTGCGTACGCGTCTGTCCCTTACGTAAATATAATTATGTAGGCGTTGGAAAGCAAGAATCTCAACAGTTTGAGGACAGCAATTTCAAGGAGAGTTGTTGTACGTGCTTCAAGTGGGGAAGATGGAAATTCGACACCCCCTTTAATAACTTCTCCCGGCATAATTATGTATAATTGCGGTCGGAAATATGAAAAGATTTGGGGATCCTTTTAAGATAAATAATAATAATAATAATCCGGTTTTTTTTATATAGCGCTCAATACACCGATCCAACGATGTACCTAAGCGCTTTACAGATATATCAAAGGGTGGGGATGGGGCTGCAGCCCCCCGCCCCCCCTTCCCCCTCTCCGATAACTAGAAATTGCCAATATTCGGGCAGCCGTCACTTCAGTTAGATTTGGTATATGTAAATTTGATATCCTATAATGCTTGGTGGAGTATTTCAGGGGGGGGGGGTATGTTAGCATTCATATCCCCAGTCATCGCTCAGCAAGGTCTTTCTCCAACAATAATGGTAGTGCGATCATGACTTTCTTATCACAAGATCGCATTAGAATGTCTACGTTCCAATGTTGGTGACTCCACAATAATGTTCACCACTTTGCACATCATCGAAGTCAAAGAAAATCAGAATCGCGAATTTTCTTTTCCAACTCCTGATGACTCACGCTCCGAACATAAGAGGTTCATCGTTTGAAATATTGATTGGATTCGATTGGATGAGCTAGGAGTGCACGTGACATGCCAACCATGTGACACTGTGACGCCGCCATGCACTCGGGGCTTAGAAGTTCTATTTATATTGTACACATTCGTGACATAATAGAAATGGCGTCTTTCCAATAGATATATAGATAAACTGGGATTGTCATGATTATGCTGGAAGAGTTCATTTTCATGCTTTATATATATATATATATATATATATATCTTAGGTCATAAGACACGAAGAATTTAATTATAATATAATCATGTTCTGTCTCCCTGATCCATTTCTTCTCTTCTACCCCTTTCTTCACCCCTCTAATGCCTATCCTTGTCACCTACTTCTTATTTACTACCTTCTCTCACCCCCCCCCCCTCTCTCTCTCTCTCTCTCTCTATATATATATATATATATATATATGTATGCTTCTTCCTTTCTCCCTGTTTTTCTTTCCTCTTCTCAATCTCTTTTTTGTTCTTTCTCTCTCATCTCTTCTATGCACCCTCTCTTCTTTATTATATCTCTTACTTTTCTTACTTTTCTTCACCCCTCCCCCGCTCCCCCTCTCCTCCTCCCACCCCCCCCCCCCCTCTCTCTCTCTCTCTCTCTGTCTCTGTCTCTTTATCTCTCACTTATTTCTTTCTCATTCTACAGAGCGTGCCCATCAGGATGCAGTCTTCAAAAAAAGACAGAGGTAATATTTTTAGAATCAATCATAATTTGTATTCTAGAATTCTGATTGGATGTTTTGAGAGCTATGCATTTGTGTATTCGGTGATTCAATTCAAATGTATTTCAAATGATGAATATTACACAGATCTTCAATTCAACTTGATTATGTCAATTCAATTCAATTTATTAGCATCAATTATATATTTTAAGCCTTACATTTCATGTTTTTAAAATAAACGTTGTGTACATGAAGTTATCACCTATTAACCTATATTCCGAACATAATAATACTATCAAAAACATCAATATTTTAAACACAATGTTATATGTCGGTGCGCTATTGCCTGCGTCATAATTATACTGTTTAATTGACCTGAATTCTGGATAATTTCCTGGGGTGAAAAATCGTTAATCCTGACAACTTACGTTTCGGTATGAACAATTCAAAATCCAATTTAAAAAGTGTCCGCGCTCAACTCTTCAAGAAAACTCATAATCATTATTCTGACACAATTTTTGAATCCAAGTCGAGTCCTGTAATTCCATTTTATCATTTCGAACGGAAGGAAATTGTCGAGTGTTTACGGAATATGACACCGGGCTGAACTGGAGGGGGTTTAATATACAAGTGCTCCATCTTGACGAAAGCACTCCTTCAAGACGAGTCAGATCAAACCCTTAAAGCCCTACCGCGACGTAATTCTTGGTCGCGTTTCATCATATTTTTAGGGTGTCTGGCAGTACCTGGAAACTGAATGAACTCCCACAACCTCCTCTTCAATATTCTAAATAAAAAATAAATAAAAGAACGATGGGTGTTGGGAAATATTATATTCAAGGCAGGGTATTTTACCGACGTCGCTACCACTGCATTTCAACAAAATTTATACGGAGCGTGTTAATGTATGGGTGAATGAACCGGAAGTCGCTTTACATACTTCTTCATCGAAAGATGGCGCAATTGAAATGAATTACAGCAGTGGTAGCGCGCGATGAGAAAAGGGATAGAACAATGGGTGTTGGGAAATGTTATATTCAGGGCAAAGTATTTGACCGACATCGCTACCACTGCTGTAATTCACCCACCCCCTAACTCTCTCTCTCTCTCTCTCTCTCTCTCTCTCTCTCTCTCTTTCTCTCTCTCCTTTTTTTTATATCTCAATTCAACTCTATATACCACTTCTACCCCTTCCCCTATCTCTGTCTCCCTTTCCAACCCTCTTTCCTTTTATTTCTATCTGTTCAACTCTTTATATCACTTCCACTCCCCCTCTCCCTCTCTCTCTCTCTCTCTCTCTCTCTCTCTCTCTCTCTTTCTCTCCAACTCCCACATCACATTCATCTATAGTCTCATTATTTTCTTATATTTGCAGGTCAGTACCAGAAACGGTTGCTCAAGCCCCCTTTGTACAGCTGCGGTGATGGCCAAAAGAAAGTCGTTAGCTTCAGCTCTAACGGTCTCCCCTAGGTAAACTGGTCAACCGTTAGAGGTCGCTCTTTCAACATCAACGAAGAAACCAAAGAACAATTTCGCTCCGTTTAAACTGTACAGAAGTGTGGTCCAAGCGCTTTTTGTCAGGGGGCTCAGGACGTGGATTAAAACAATCTCTGAACTGTCATGCTAAAAAAGGGAGTCTTCACAAGTTTGACGTGTCTCCAAAATTCCTGACAAGCAGAGAGAGAGAGAGGTCGTCAACTCTGGAGCATGTTTGGCCAACATACGAGGCGCACTCCGCCCCGTAAACGCCGCCCCTGGACTTGAAAATCTTGCGTCTGTTCAAAATGGTTCAAGGAGGAATATGAAATTTCTTGAAAACTTAAAGGCGACGTTAACCAATAGACGATTTCCAATTGTAAGCCATGCGTATCGGAGTAACGATATTCTGGCTCATATCGACGAGTACGCATGGCATATTCGAGGAGTTTAAAACTATTAAATGTAATGGAAAAGGGTTGTGAATTAGTGTCTTAATTGGTGAACACATAATTTTTAATGAAAGTTATTTTGAGGTATCGAGCAAGATGAGTGATTTGAGAAGTGCCAGAAAAAAAGAAAAAAACTTTAAAAACAATATTTCATTTATTAAGTAGGCCTAAAGAGATCTTTCGGTGTGGATAAAAATGTGTGGAAAAAAATACTGAAGTGATTATAAAAGAAATATATAAAAACGTATGGTTTTAGACACATTGTGCAGTCGTTATCAGTTACATTTTTACACTCATTGGTGTGATTTCAAAAACACATCTGTAAACACGCAAGTTTGTTGTGATTGCATACAAATTGCATATGTTTCATTGTACAAAAGGGAGCGGACGAAATCCGTCTCATTGTTCTTTTTCACTATATTTTTGCCCTTCCCCCCGTCTTTAGCATTTTAAATGTCGATGTACCAAAGAGTCTTACTTATTTTTCCCTTAAATTTGATAACAATAGTTGGAAAACAAAAGTGGGGTTCGATCGCAGCTGCGTGTTTTCATTTCCCGTTGATTAACCGCGACGCAGACCAAGCGTCGAATTAAACAGAAAAAATACAAACCATTAGTTTTTGTAAGAAGCTTGAAAGCTTAGTTGTATTTAAGTTTAAGAAAGTGAAGAAAAAAAGGGAATAAATGTATAAAGAAAAAAAAATGTTTGTTATTTAGATTTAGTCCTCTCTAACGCTCAACCGAACGCACGTTGCCTTTTTATAAGCACTTGATAAGTTGTCATATTAGAAGCTTTTTTTCTTAATTATATTTTCGTTCTAATCAAGAATTTACAATTTCTTTTTGCATATTATGGTTAAGGTAATACTGTATATCATAAGGCTTAGATTTGAATATTGAACATGTAATTTCATTCCATACATATTTTATGAAAACAGATCCTTTGAGAATTTCTAAGAAATGTATATTACGTTATTTTAAAAACATTGTCGACGTTGCTTTGTTTACATATTTTCTACGAATCTGTATATACACCATTTAAATTATGTTCAGTTCTTGAACAGTTTCAGTAAATTCTACATTGTGTTGTATATTGAAATGTGCAATAAATGAAATAAGAACAATACACTCTTCTCTGACGTGTCGAATATCGTTTTAGTATTTGAATGGGGATTTACATGTAATAAACTAACCCTTTTGAATTTCATATTAGTATTCATGGCTTTGCATTGAACTATCACTGATTACATATAGCAAACACAAAATCGCAAACTTTGCGGAAAATCAACCTTCAGACCATTCCGATAGCCTTGTCCAATCCCCAATACAATTACATAGATTGTAGTCCGGACTTTCTTTACGGGATTTAAAGAACGATATAGTATCCATAATTTGGGACAAACTAAATTATAAGCAATCTCTGAATGTTGGTTTGTTTGCCTTGATCTTGTATCGGCCTGCATATTACAATTTATGTCACCAAGTATTACATAATCACAACTCATATCATCAAGTCTTTGTAAAACATCTCGAAATTTCTCAAACACTTGAACACAAGAATTAGGTGGTCTGTACCAAACAATATGAATAAACAACTTCATATTCGAGAACTGCAATTCATCAGTCAATAGTTCTAGACCATTTTACATAAAATCTTCACGTATTACATAATTTAAATCAGTTTTAATGTATGCTGCTACACCTCCATGTCTATCTCTGTCCTTGTTCTTCGGAACGGACGCAAAAGACTGCAAAATTTGCCGATCTTTTATCAATATTTTCATATTTTCACACCCAATTTCCTCACTAGGTAATGTTAGGTTCCTTTTCCGTTAGTGATATCAGAATTTCGAAATCTTTCCAATTTTTTTTAGATATGGAACTGTCCGCGAATGACGATCACGTGCGAACTATGGTCACGCCACGTATGTGCAATGCAAGAAAGGTTGATTTTTGGCAAGGATGATAACATAATTGCAAGCTCTCTCGTTGTTTAAAAGTCATTTTGGAAGAATATCACCGCCGAATTGTCCCCCCGACAAGGGTTGCTCGTCATATGCCCTCACAATAAAAATATCACAATAATTAGCTGAAGTGTTTGGACAAATTAACCTGCCATGCCACATATTTGTGTAGTTCCATACACTCACTTTTGTGTACTACGGTAGTCATTGCTAGAGACTTCCACCACAACAGTCCGAATTTCTTTTCATTTTTATGATTTCAAAACCTCACAGTTTACACCGATTCTGTGTGCTACCTCGAATATGATCAAACTTTTCTTATCATGCTAATTGCTCCCAGTTTACCTCACACTGTAACCTGAGGACCAGAACTCAAACTTCTTCTTAAATGGGTATGACATTGTTCATTTGCCGGTTCGATCTCATGCTCTTCTGGACCTTTGCCCAGAAGACCTCTTGACCTTCTTCATCCTCTGTCCACACCAGATACGGCTTGTTCCGACTCAGCAAGAGCCTAACAAGGTATGTTAGATGGTCATCGTCGATGTCTTCAAGGAAAATCAGGATGACCTTCTCCAACTTGGTGTCATTCATGTGCTCCACTGCCATACGGAGTTTGGTCATGTACCAGGTATCATCTACAGACTGGTTGCTAAGCAACAATATTGTCTTGTGGCTGTTTTCGATGACGTCGTAAATGGCGTTCAAGTAGAACGATCCTGGATGAAGATCGGCATCGCCAAATATGATGCGCCCCAGATGAGGCATCCTCTGCTCCAGAAAAGGTTTCATGCAGTCATTTACCCACCATTCATCGTCGTCATGGAACATGAGGTTGAGTTGGAATTCATAGTCCTCCGGAGTTTGATCTTCAGTGATCTCGTGGTAACCAACGATGGCTAACTTGAGGAGAAACAACTTATAGTTTATCCACCATCGGTTCAGATACACGAGTATACCGATGGTTAACACTAAAATCGGCGCAAAACATGCAGATACTATAATCATGATATTGGTCCTACAATATTCATTCGGATGGAACGACCAAATTTGTTGACTGACCAACGCCTTTAAAGAACTGCTAGAACAACGGATTCGATTTTCTGGAGCAAGATCTATTTTTCCTTCAACCTCGTTCAACCATTGTCTGAACCAAGCGAGATGGCAATCGCATGTTAAAGGATTGTATGCGATATTGAATCTAATCAAACTTGACGGCATTAAAGTGTTGGAGGCTACGGTCGAAATGTGATTGTTTTGTAAATACAACTGTTCAAGTTTATTCGTGCCCATAAACATCCCTTGCTGGATGAATGCAATTGAATTGTACTGCAGCTGCAACACCCGTAAACTGTGCAAACCTTGAAAAGCGTCCTTGGAAATGTTGGTTATTTGATTTTCAGACAGACGAAGCTGAAGCAGGGTTGTTAAGTTTGCAAATGTTCCTGAGGCAACCTGTCGTATATGACAACTTGTTAAGTCTAGCTCAACAAGACTTGCAAGCGGGGTGAACATGCTAGGAAGAGCGTGCAGGGTATCTAAAGGGTTGTGCCGTAGCTTAAGGGTCTGCAAGGAGACCAACCCTGAGAACAACGATGTCCCTGTATGAATATCAACTAAATCCTGAGCTTTGAGATATGATCCCGACATATTGAGAACCCTCAGCGCTGATGCTTTCGCAAACTGGTCAATCGATGAAATTTTCAACTTGCTATATGACATATCCAGATTAATTAGATGTTGCATATTTCTAAACGAACCTTCCATGGTAAATTTCCCCACATCCGACATGACGAGTAATTCTAAGGAACCGACTGAGGTGAGGGCGTCCTCTGACATCCCAAAAGAATTTACATTGCCGGAAACATCAAGTGTTTTCAAATTTACCAAGCCAGTGAAGGTGTAATGATTAAGGAAGCCGAGATTGTTTTTATTGATAACAAGAGTCTGAAGATTTATTGCCTTCCATGGTCCCAACGCGATGCGACCGATGCCGCTTTGATATATGATCAGGCTACGGAGAAACCAGGATCCGTCAAACCATTGAGGATCCAAAGTCGCGAGGTTATTACGTGACAAATCGACTTTCTGGAGTTTTGAGGCGCAAGCGAACGAGGCGCGGGGAAGTGACTTTATTCTATTCCGAGACAAATTAAGGTCTACCAGTGTATGTAAGCCACAAAATGATTCTTTATTGATGCTAGATATATGATTCTCTTGAAGGTTCAGGACTTGCAGTTTTTCAAAACCACCCAGAGCATACCTTGGAATGTCATTTAAGATGTTCAAATTTAAATAAAGTTCTTTAATCAGTGGCACATTTTCTTTTTGCATCGACGACATGTTCACTGGACGAATGTACTTTATGCCTGAAGAGGCAATCAGAAGTCTGTCGATTTTAACATGGTCCATGAAATATTCGACGTCGAAAGTAGCTAAGCTGATATTGTTCATGTTCAGAATACCTAATTTGGAAAAATGTACAAATGCCTTAGGTTGGAGAAACGTCACATTATTATTATTTACATTGAGCTTATCGACAGAGCAATTTCTCCAAGGTAAAAAGTCATCCTCAGTTATGGTTGTAACTTTATTGAAGGATAGATCTACAACCGACATATTCCGCCATCCATAAAAGTTTCCACCCTTCTGGGTACTCACAAAAGTGCTAGAGATGCTACTGATCTTGTTGTGTGATAGAGTTATTATACATAACAGAGCATTCTTCTGAAGATAATAAATGGGTAAAAAAGTGATCAGGTTATGATCCAGTTTCACGACCTGCAATTGTGGTAGAGTTTCGAATGTTCCACTTTCAATGAAGGCAATGATGTTATGGTGAGCATTCAATTCTTCTAGTTGGTTGTAATTCATGAAAGATCTATTTCCAAGTTCTGTTAACTGGTTTTGACGGATAGATAAGACCAGCAGGTCATGCGGAAGGTCTTCGGGAACTGAAGTAAGATTGAGATGAGCGCACAAAGCGACGTGAAGAGGCGTGACTGGGCATGTATAGTTTATCTGTGGTGAACGGAGGGGTATGTCCACTCTAACCTTCTGCACGATACCTCCCAAAAATATTACTATCAAGATCAAAAGTGTTCGCGTCAAGGAATCCATCAAGAGATGAGCCATTTTGATCGTCCTCCACAAGAACACTGAGATGTTTGTTAAAATCAAATAAGCGCTATCACTGATTTCCCTTGCTTGGTTTCTGGAATGGAGGGTACGATAGGCGTTAGTTTTGGCAACATCCTCTCAGGCACGTACGTCATATCGAAACTAATGAGTCAGCAAGTAAAATGATGTATACGTTTATCAAAATTCTAGCTTTTTTTATTCATGAGGCAAATATGGGTTTTTATTACGAATAAATACCATTGCCGGCTTTAACGGATGTATCTATGGCTCATTCAGCTCAGTAAATAACTTGTATCTCGCACTTGAATATAAGTGATTAATTAGAATCAGCTAGTCATTAATTTGTTGTGCAATGTAAAGAGAAAGAGTTATAGGACATTTATGACCATGAATCAGGTCAAGTCATGGGCTTTTCTTTTAATCTTCTCCTTTTCTTTGTATGGCTTTCTCAAAAGTATCAATAAGGTGATGTACTAACATTATACAGATATAGTAGAAAATAGATCATTTCATAACGCCAGTTGGAATATACAAAAGGCATATAAACTGAATCTTACAAGCACTTTCCATGACCTGATGAAAATAAAGTTGAGATCATGTCATGTCAATTTCTGTCTCCACTTGTACTTCATTGTACATGTAATGTGTTTTTGTTATCTCGGCAAAATCATTTAAATCATTAATGCATTATGCATGCATATTCATATAACAACCGCATTATTCTCTTTGTTATTTATTTGATATTATTTATCTCTTATGTGTTGACGATGGGTTGTCATTCTATTCGTTAAAAAAATCTCCTGTCTCTCCGATATATTGTTTTCCACAACCATTACAATTTAGACACTACAGCAAATTTCTAGATGTGCATGAAATTAAGTGTCTTTAATTTGAACGTTTATATATACAATCATAGGCGCTGGAAGTGGGTGGGGGGCAGGGGGCACTCGCCCCCACCAAAAAAATGGGGAAGGGGGCAAAACGCATTTTGCCCCCCCCCCCAAAAAAAAAAATAAAAAATAAAAAATAAAAAATAAATAAATAAAGCCCCCGTCCCCCTCCAAAAAAAAAAGTAGTAAAGAAGTAAAGATGGTTTGTATTTTTATCCAAAAGAACATAACAATAATAGAAACCTGAATTAAATCACATATAAAATTCCATTCAAAGAAAAGGAAAGTTAACAGGAATAAAAATTTCCTAAACATTCCGCACGCCACCTATATTTATCAATGGGGGTTTTTATGATAGCGATACGCACATATCGTGAAAATATTTTGAGAGCATGGGAAAGCGTGTGTTTTTTTTTGTTATAGTGGTGAGAAGACATGAGCCCCTGAATGCTGGCGTACTGATGTGGGATATTTCTTATTCGATACCAATGATTTACAAATGTTGCTAAAATGACATGATTTTCCGGTATCTTTTCTCAACTTTTGGGTAAGTCATGCCTTTTTATGCGTTTGTTGGAAAATTAGAAATTCCCAAATTTACAGTCGGGCGAAAAATATGCTTATTTAGAAGCCTTCATGTCAAGGCCTGCAGAAAGACTGGGCTCGGGGGCTTGAGCCCCCCTCACTTTTTGAAAAAGTATGTTACAGAGAAAAAGAAAAAAAAGAGAGAGACAACAATAAGCGACCTGCCAATGTCCCAAATGAGGTATCAAAATATGCTCATCTGACCGTAATTAAATACCTAAAACTCCCGAGCTTCCGGGGGCACTGCCCCCCTGGACTACATCAATGGCCTTTAAGAGGGCGCCTGGATGCTCATCTAACCGTAATTAATTACCTAAAACCCCTGAGCTTCCGGGGGCTCTGCCCCTAGACTCCCCGTCAATTAGTGACCTGCCAGTGTCACAAAAAGGTATCTAAATATGCTTACCTGACCGTAATTGAATGCCTAAAAACCCTGAGCTTCCGGGGGCTCAGCCCCTTGACCCCCTGCCGGGGCTCAGGCCCTGGACCCCAAGCCAATTTACGCTCTACATGATCGTTAATACTCCACTTTGAAAAACTTTCGGCCGGTCCTGCATGTAACGTGTAAGAGTGGTGTTGATGCAGATTTTTCTTCTGCCCCCCCCCTTCCAAACGTTTTTGCTCATTACGCAACTGCTCCTGGAAGGTGAGCCCCCTGGAATGTTTGCCCCCCCCCCCCCCCCCCACCATCCCAAACTGCTTCCGGCGCGCCTGTATACAAGAGGCCCTCTATCAAAACGTGATATGCTAAACAGGCGGGCTCCCTCTTGCGTTCAGTTTAGTTTCCGATTCTCGTCAAACTAGATCACAGAAATTATTCTCCTTTTATGTGCTAGTCTACCTGGACAATAGAATAAATTTCATCTACTTTTATCCTTATCGTTTTCTTAGTACGCCCCTCGCCCAAAATATCAATACCCGTCTATCCTACAATTCATTGAGAATTAAAAATAAACATATTCAATAGCTAGAACATAATTATGATAATAAGCTTCAGCAGATTCATCAATGTGTAAAAGCATGAATTGTTGCAACTAGATATACACCGGGGGGGGGGGGGATGATATATATCTTTATATCCTTATATCCTTATGTAAACCAGTTCCATTAAACTAATCTATGATTAGGGCCATTTAGGGTTTGGCGATATTTAGTTTTGAACCTTCCATTTACAAATTTACATATATTATATATTTATTTTTATCCACTTCGAAATTGATCTTTGTTTAAATGAATAGGCCTATATGTGTATCTAACACAAGAGAACTAGATACAGTACATTGTATTTTTTAAAATATTTTTCGAAATAAAAGGAAACAAATACAAGATAAATATACATTCGCTGTGAAAAGAAGAATACATGAAAAATGTATTGTCCGATCTAAGAATGAATCTTATATGCTGCAGCTGCTGTGAATACGTGATTGTAACAGGGAGACTGTAGACTATCTGCAGTTCACAGTACTCGATTGTAATAAGAGGGGTGAATACAGACAAAAGAAACGCTCCTCAGACGCCCGCAGCCCACCACACGGCGTCTTTAGGAAATTAGAGAACCTCTGAATTGAATGAAAAAAACCAGGGTCAGAGTCCTTTCTTGGTTTTATAACACTTCCCATTTATACCAGAAAGAGGACCTCAAAACCAAAACGTTTATTTTGCCTTTTGTTCTCCTTGTCTTCAGGCTCCGCACGCAAACGAAACATTCGCTGTTACAAACGACATCGTGCGATATTGTGCGATTGCTCTAAAAAGTAGTTGGGGGAAAGGATATCGAGGACGACACATTTGCACTTGAAGAGTCGGGGATGATTGTATTTCGTGTTTCCATGGTTCGCTGTTGATTCGAATTTCTTCTGCAGGTCAGTCTGGTTAAATCCTATTGTCCTTTGAGGTTTCATGGTTCGCGGTTAATTTGAATTGTCTGCAGACCCTTCGCACACCACGCCGGTCACATATCCTTATATTGCTAATGCTTATTATTCATGCTTCCATAAATGATTGGGCCATTCATTTTGAACTTGATATGCTGTGATGTGCTGCTTATTATGACAAGAGGCCTTAAAGATATCGTAAGTTGATGATACTTTATGTGCGTTATTTTCATGAGAGACAATCTGGATCAGATTTGTGAAGAGGTCATTTTGTGTGACCTCAGACATAAACACTAGCTTCATAATATTTCTCGTCCGTTGATATGCGATGACCTTTCGATACAAATGCAATGAATCATGCCATATCCTATGAATACAGCGGTAGTATTGCATATATTGCCTCTAAGTGTGTAGCTAATGTTAATATTGGCTCAATCATTCTACAATGTCTGTACGTTATGTCGATAGCTAGATTACAAGAGTCGGAACTTAATCATAATCTAGTTCTGTGCCATTTAGTTATCAGCTACGCGGTCTAATTTTATCTCAAAAATGTGCTTATCCCGAAAGAGATTTACAGTACGTATGTACTTCAGTTGGAGGTTAATACGTCAGCTAGTGTAGTCATTGAAATGCTTATACCTCGTTCACGTTAGAAGCTTTAATATCATTCATATACGAGTCGGAATTTCAGTGCCATTCTCGTTTGAACACCAAGGAGGAAAAACGACCTGGAGTCATATTATCTGTTCTTTGAACCTGTCATTCAACCCAGCCCACAATATTTTCTAGCTCTAATCTGTTATCGTCCATATACGCCAGTGGTGGTAACTTAAACTAAACGACCAACAGTTACTGAACGATGACGACGTTGACGTCCGTGATGGAAAGCGCCGACGCGGTAGCGTTAACGTTATGCGGCGTCGTTCTTCTAGCGTCCCTAGCCGTGTGGAGCATGAGCCGCCCCCGAGGTTTCCCGCCAGGTCCTCTTGGGGTTCCCATCCTAGGCAGCGTGTTCTGTGAGTATACAAGTCGACTTCTGTTGTATGTCAGTAATATACCATATATGGAAACGATAATTTGTTAGATTATGATTTGGGAGGGATGTCTGACTCCAATCAGTACTACTTGATGCACTATTCATATATTAAGAGTAGGGGAAAACCCCCATGAGTTATACCAGGAGGAGATACCCGAGGGTTACAGTGATACAGTTCGCTTTTCGCCTCCCAGGGCCAAGCACAGGTGACGCCAAGATACTGAATACTAACAATAATATTTGGAAGAAAGGAAAAAAGACTAGATAGGTCGAAATTCAAATGAGTATCCCTTCCTTACAAGAGGATATCCTTGTCTGAGCATTTGAATGCTGAATTTTTTTCTATATCATTGCCCCATTCTTTTTTCTGTCCGTCTTTCGTTCTTTCTTTCTTTTATTTTTTTGCTTCTTTGATTCTGTCTTCCATGTCTTTCTTTAATTCTTTTTTGTCTTCCGTTCTTCCTGACTTTCTTTTATTATGTCTGTCTTTCTTTTTTCCTTCCTTCCTTTCTTTCTTTTCAATTCTTTTCTTTCCTTTGTTCGTTTGTTTCATTCTTTCTCTCTTTTTTTAAATAAAATCCTGAACCCGGCCCCGATCGACAGCGATGACGGCCAGCCCCGAGGAGATCTTCGTGCGATGGAGCAAGCAGTACGGCGACGTGTTCGGGTTCAAGGTCGGTCAGAGAATGATCGTGGTCATCAACCACCAGGACGCTATCAGAGAAGCCCTCCTCAAACACGGCATCGAATTCGCAGGAAGACCCGATTTCTTCTCCTGTGAGTAAGCTTATACTTTAAATCCCCACTGCACTACGTATAGCTACTTGCTCCCCCTAAATAGCAAACAATGCCTAATCGGTGACCTTTGGTCCCCCATAGTCCCCTTTTCCTAATGTTAATTGATGAGATAACCACCTGTCAGTGACCATGCAGGGAGGTCTAATCCCTCATGGCCAAACTAGTTCAGATATCCTTTAACAATGACAGAGCTTTTTTTTAGTTGTACGAGACTTAATTGCTCTGCAGCAATCGCTCCGCCTTATACCCTAACTCAATTCTAAACGTCAACCCTGCACCTAACGCTTTAACTAACCCTAACCCTAAACCCAATCCTAACGATGCCGAGACATGTCTCTGACCTAACCTGAAACCCAATTGCAACCCTGACACTTACTCTCTATTTTTGTCAACATGAAGCCCGGAGTAAACTTTTGTCGTAGGAGCAAATGCTGGGACCCGTTTCACAAAACCTTTATCATTGACAAATGACAAAAGTCAGTGATAAATCTGCTAATGCCAATCAGACGCAATGGTTTCACTGATGACAAGTTTTGTGAAATAGGGCCCGGCATCTCTCCTTATCTCACATGTTATTATACAGATTGTTTACTGAACTCCTGACAATCATGACGATGGAGCATTAAGAAGGCCATTGAAAAAATTGCCTTCATGACTTTGAAGGGACATCTAACCTTTATAATATAATAAGTTCATTTGTTTGAGAGCAGAAACGGAAGAGAAACATAACTTCGAAGTTTGTAATGAAGCGGACCATTGATAAGAGAGAGTTACGAAAGTTTGAAGTATATGAGATCACTAATTCTTTGTGAATCTCACGTATTAAAGCAATTTGACTAGTGGCTTGTGATGTAGTCATTGACAGCTCTCCCGTTTGTCGTTTACAAAAAATATACTCATGCTGAAAGGCATTTTTCCGCCTTTCGCGCTGTATCACAAAAACCAACCTGTCATATTTCATTTCCAAAAAATCAATTTCCCCCGTTATGATCGCGTCCTCGTAATCCCTCGACTCGAAGAAACACATTTGGTTCGGATTATCCTAGCGAGTGGTTGTCATGGTAACTGTGTCCCTCTCCAAACCTTACGGCTGTTTCTCTATTTATTGCAAAGATTGATACAACATTTTCCCCACCCCTCCATCTTCCTGCGATCTTTCATTTTTCGATTGAAGAGCAAATATACGTGTCCGTTTATGCTATAAAAGTTTATTATTGCTTTGGTACATTATTCAATGTTACCGTACGTAATACTAGAAATTTGTTTTAAGCTTACACGTATTAAAGGCTTCGATTTGACCAACCAGACTAAATCATGCGTAGTAGTTGTCTTCAACAGTGTAAAGCAAATAATATATATAGTACATGTACTTAGATATTATTATGAAACATCAATGACATTACAGGACTTGCGGTTGATTAAGATCAATCGCAACTCTTTATGAGACAAGACGGGGCCCTGGACTCCGTTTCGAAAGCATGACTATAATCATAGACGTAATACAAATGCTATAATCAAGAGCTCACTATCTCTATCTCTGCATGGTTTCAAATGACAGACGATTCGGAAATCGTAATCATCTTTATGACGATGTGGTGAA
This sequence comes from Strongylocentrotus purpuratus, assembly GCF_000002235.5. Lineage (NCBI taxonomy): Eukaryota > Metazoa > Echinodermata > Echinoidea > Camarodonta > Strongylocentrotidae > Strongylocentrotus > Strongylocentrotus purpuratus. The sequence goes on from NW_022145595.1 coordinate 14,657,866, forward strand.
CGTTGTTTACTAGACACTGTCTTGACCTTTAACGCATTGCCGGATGTCCTTATAAATCCTGCAGGATATAGTTTGATTAGTGTTTTTTATGTTTTGTTTTGTTATACCTCATACTATCTAAGCTAGGCATGTGCATTAAGATTGAATATCCTTATGAAAATGTTCTCGACAAGCACCTTAGGAATAAAATGGCAGCTTAATTGGCTAAAGCCACGATTTTGTAGGCACTTTGAGCATCCCCTTGATTGGATATGTGCGCAATACGAATCTATATATATTTGGTAGGCATATATTGTTTCACCCGCCGCCCCTCCCCCTCCCCCGCCTCCCCCCCCCCCCCTCTCTCTCTCTCTCTCTCTCTCTCTCTCTATTATCTTTCTGTCCTCCCCACCCCGTCCCCTCTCTCTCTCTCTTCCCTCTCTCTCCTATCTATCTCTTGCTGTCTCTCCCCCACCTCTCTCTCTCACACACACACACCCTCTCTCTCTCTCTCTCTCTCTCTCTCTCTCTTTCTCTCTCTCTCTCTCTCTCTCTCTCTCTCTCTCTCTCTCACACACACATGTTCACATGTTCTTCTATGTTTATTTTACTCTGTCTGTCTTCTCTTGACATCCCCATCTCTCATTCAATTTAGTTTTCTCTCTCTCTCTCTCTCTCTCTCTCTCTCTCTCTCTCTCTCTCTCTCTTCATGAAACTAGTTGGAGTGTTCACATATGGCTTTAAAGACATTATCTTCAGCTCGTACTCCGACACATGGAAGCTGCATCACAAGTTCGCTCACTCGGCTCTCAGGTACGGTAATTAATTCCAGGGAGGTGATAGGGGAACTCCCTGGTAATTGTGTGTAAAAAAATAAAATAATTGAAGAACGAGGTAAAAATTACGAAGTTTATCATTCCACCCCCCCCCCCCCCCCCTCACCCAGTAGAGGTTGGATATCAAACGTATGTGCTGGAGATCCTTCTTGATTGAATTGTTTCTAAGTTATTGAAAATGCATTTAATGGAGTCATCAATTATGACGTGTAGAGCACTCTCAGATGATAATGCATCTGGAAATTTGGATGATATCTACGAAGAATTAATTTATAAATTTACAGTGTATATGACACAATTACAAAATTTTACTCATGGCGAAGACATTTTATGTTTCATTGGAAAGTAATTGACCTGTAAAATTGTAAGGTTTTTTTGCATCGTTCCTTAATTCAATTGAGTTATATGCCTACTAAACATTAATGTCAATCGTTATCAAGATCACAAGAGATTTTTGAGCAATCAACATCAAGCAATTCCAAAAGCCTTGCTATGTCCATAACCCTCCTTCATCAGCTCGAGATTGCCAAATAACCCGCTATTTTAACTATCCCGATCGCAAATCATCCAGCTAATTTGCGTCTTCATCAGCCCACAGTTGCAATTAGCAGGATATTTGGTCGAGATAATCATCCCAATATATCTTGGGCTATAGTTTGGGAAATATCCGCTATTTGCCCGGTGCGTCTTCACCAGCGCGTACGCTGAGCATAATATATCGAGCTCGAATTTCGAGTTTCGAGGTCGAGTCTCCAGCTGATGAAGACGCGGTTTGTAACTTCGGGATTATTTCCCCCAATCAGAAATAGCGGGCTATTTGACAATCTCAGCTGATGGATACATGTAGTGTAATCTGAACATGATTTATATCGGGTGTAGCCTACAATTGCTTATCGGAATTGATTTCTCGAAAATCTTTGCGATCGTGTTCATAAATATTCATATATAAAATGAAATTGATTTTTTTTTCAGACAGTTTGCATCTGGTAAGCGCCTTGAGCATCTCCTGCACGGATCCATCGCTAAGATGGAGGGCTACCTCTCGAAGATGGACGATAGCGAGCCTGTAGATCCCAAACTCGTCATTACCCTCCTTCTCTATAACGTCATGTCGACAATGTGCTTCGGAAAAGAGTAAGAACTCCCCCCCCCCCCCCCCCCCGACAAGGGAAATATATTTTCAAAAGTCTTTTAGGAGAGAAAAAAACACCTCCTCCTTCCGGCACCCCTGGAGCTCATGGTGATCCCTTGGATAATGATACCATGAACAAAATATGTTCTCTCTTCAATCACCCAACACCTAACCATATTGAGAAGACTACAGGCTACCCGAAATTGTGTTCCTAGTCAGTGAAAACAAAAAAATAAAATTTAAAAGATCCATCGGTGGGAAAATCCCTCCTTCTTTCAGAAAACCCTGCATCCAGTCCTTTTTTTGGATAGAAACAGAGTACTCCAGATTTTTTTTCAACAATGGCCTGTATCGTATTTATTTGGTTAAGCCCGATCCTGATTCTAAAATCATGTTTAACAAAGATAACACTTAGACTTTGACTAGCTTGACTAACCTTAATCAAACCCGATTTCGAACAAAACCCTGAACCCTGAACCCAGCGTCAGATTTAAATTTTAATGCAATACTGGCCAATCTGTTCATTTTCTTTCGTAGCTACGACTTCCTCGACGAGAATCTTATCGCATGGAAGGAGAACAACGAGAAACTCAACCAAGAGTTCGGGATGGGCGTGGCGGCCGATTTCTTCGGATGGGCCCAGTATCTGCCGACACCTGGAGTGAAGATGGTGCACAGAATGCGAGACGAGCTTCATCGGTTCGTCTGGGATGAGCTCGATAGCCACAAGAAAAACTTTGATCCAGGTACTTAGCGATATGATATCAACTTGTTTGAATGTTTGAACAGGTTAATCTATAAACTTATTCATCATGGGCAGAATCGTTATCTTTATTCCATTTATATTGGCATATTAAAGATTGTAATGATACGAATATCTTAGAAAAGAGATCTTCCCTCATCCACTCCTGTATTCTTAATTTCACACTAAGCCCATTTTCCTTATTTACATGAATCAAACAAATCATTCTCGCCGGAATTATTAAGCAAGCACACTTTTAAAAATTATATTCCAAAGATTTTCATGGTAAACTAAAGAGCAGGAAACTTTTCTTTGACCCACAACTTGAACATTTTCTACGTTTGTTTTTGTAAGGGCGAAAGGGACACTAAAAAGAGCACTTGACTGTAGGAAGGTAAGATCAGGGAGAGATACATCGAAGGAAGAAAGGTGGAAATACACTGGTATATATGCAGAGGATAGGAGTCTAAAAGAGAATAGGGGAGAATAGAGGGAAATAACGGAAAGAGGGACAGAAGAGGTTAACATTCAACTATTTTTGAGTGTCTCTCTTCCTTTCGTTTACTCTTTGCACTTTAATGTGGTTTCTTTTTTCTTCAGATAATGTTCGAGATGTCTTCGACATGCTCTTATTAGCACAAAAGGAGGCGGCTGATTCAGGAAACCAAGATGCTGAGAAGCTGAGCGATACCCATCTGGTTCTAACTGTCAGCAACATGTTTGCCGGTAAGAACAACATGATGACCTTCATTGTCTCAAAACTACATGAATCTATCAAACTGATAAACCGATTTTAAAAAAAAAGGAATAATATCAAAAATATCACGAAATTTTTAAAAAAAAGATTTTCAACCCATCCCGGGCTGAAGTGTGAGCCTCCAAATGAAAGTCACCACCGACTTACGCTAATACTTTTTTCCGAGCAGACATCTATCACAATATAACATTTTGAAGTGGATGAGTATACATGTGTACAAAGAGAATGACATTGTGTCCCTACAGCGGCGAGTTCTGGATTGTCAAAAATAGGGGAGGGCAAAATTTCCAGACAAGAATATTTTCTCTGGATCGTTTCGATACTCTAGCCGACCCTCCCCAGGCTGTTTCATTTCATTAGGCATGGCAAGGGTCCGTGGTGGAAACAAATGATTTTTTTTTTAAAGGATATAGTTTTTTTGTTTTGTAAAAGAATGCCTCCGAAAATTCCCGGAGTATGATTTTGAATCCAATCCTCTCTCACATGATTCGATAAGGATCCGGATTACCCCACCCCCCCCCCCCCCTCCCCAATCCGCACTTTTGCTTTTGCAGGGTACAGGTTTTGTTGATAATAGATCTGAATGGCGTTATGATAAAAAATCTTGATGGCTTGGTGAGCGGGATGCCAATTAACTTTGCACTCCCAGTTATACGACATTATAATTCATGACTAAACTTTTAAAAATCTACCTGGCAGCTGGAATCCAAACCACCACAGAAACGCTCTACTGGGCCTTAGCCTTCATGGTCGAGCACCGGGACATCCAATCCAGATGTCAGGCCGAGATCGACAGGGCCATCGGACGCAAGCGTGTTCCCGTCGTTGACGACCGTGGAAGCTTGCCGTATACCGAGGCTACGCTCTACGAGGTGATGCGCTACAGCTCCATATTGCCGATAGCGGTGCCCCATGCCACCACCTGCGATGTGAATTTTAGTGAGTCTGTCACCCTTTACTTCCAGGCATTTTCCGTGAAGAATATAAACGATCTTGCTTGAAGTTTCGTATTTTTATACATTCATTCAGTAAATTGCATTTCCTGTTTCTGCTGCCTCTTCTATTTCCACCCCGCGCCATCCCCAATCTCTCTCTCCCTTTCTCTCTCTCTCTCTCTCTCTCTCTCTCTCTATCCCTCTATCCCTCTCTCTGTGACTTTCTATATCTCTCTATCTTATTCCAGCTCTCTTTCTCTTTCTATGTCTCTTGCTCTCTTTTCTCTTACTACGTATGTCCCTTTCTTTTAACATCGCCTTTCTGATTTGATTTGATTTGATTTGATTTATTGGTTTCTGCATCTTTTTTTCTTTCTTTTCCATTATACATTTTCATTTACATTATATGGTTTGATACAATATATTTAAGTGTATATAATTTTATACAGATAATATGCGAAATTAAACGAATATATTGAATAAATGATTAACATACATTAGATCTTCATCATCATCTTCTTGTGTGATGCTTCGTTATTATTGGAGATTCATCGATTCATGTAGTACACTATACACAATTAAGAACGACAAGTTCAAGTAAAATTCATGGAAATCTTTCATTTTGTCAATAGTGTAGAGTATAGCGGTTTTTCCTCCCCAAATGAACGTTTTGGAATAACATTTTTTTGTTCTTGTCTCGGCAGGAGGATACCGAATCCCCAAAGGAGCCGTGGTGATGTTCAATACCTATTCGATGCACTACGATCCCAATGCTTGGGAGAGCCCTACTTCGTTCAAACCTGGTAAATACAATAATAATATAAATGTAACTTATATAGCGTAAAATATACTTGGAGTGGTGGAGTGCTCAAGGTGCATGTAGAAGTAAGTAAGAAGTTTGAAAAGGAATCAGAGGTTGTACACTTTTTGATGTCTTCGGGAAGGCTATTCCATTAGGAAGGACACGCGTGAGCAAAGGATCTTTCCCCCAAGGTTTTGCAAACTTTAGGAATCACAATGGAACCGGAAGAAGATGAGCGTAAATGTCTTGCAGGGTTGTAATTTTGGATTAAAGCTTCATCCCCACCCCCAATAGTTCCTCCTTTAGTTTAAATACATTTGCAGTTTGGCGCTGAAAAGGGATGGGACCAAGTAGAATTGTTTGAGCATCATGGGAGCCACTAAAAGGTTTGAATATTGCAGGGATATGATGAAATAGTAAAATCGGTAACAAAACAAACATCTTGGGTTCCTCTCTGTCTAACACATTAATTGCATGGGTTACACCCAGAGGTTACTGTGGCATTCACTGTCCCAAGTGCATGACGAAATACAACAACAAAAACAAAAGCAACAGAAGATACTAAATGGATTTAAATGTCCCTTAAATACAATTTACTATCCTTTTACCTGGAATTGTCTTTCGGGCAAGCATTTTCAGATAGATCTCTGTACAATTTGACGGCTCTCATTTTCATTCAACAAATAACTACCATCAAAATTGGAATGCAAAGTCTTCCAAACTGTGTCTTTTGTCTTTTGGGATAAGTTGCAAGAGACGGGACTACGGAAACACATTCAGTAGTACGTATCCAGCAAGTGATTTTCATAGGTATTGTGTGGCTTTAAGCGGGATTGCACTACTTGTAGCTACTTGCGCCCTCTTTTTAATAGCCAACAATTCCTAGGAGGTACCCGTTGATCCCCCACGGTCCCCTTTTTCATATGTTAATTGAGAGCTGATTTGGTGAGATAACCACCTGCCAGTGACCACGCAGGAAGGTCTAATCCCTACTGGCCAAATAGTGGAGATAGGCTTTAAAGCATTGACTTTCGAAAAGTACCCTTTTCTGTAAACTTAACTTAAATACTAAGGGTGGCTTGGCGGGAAGCGTTGTCACCCCCATCCTTTGGCTTGCTTTCAGTGCATCATACATATTAAGCACACTTTTCAATGCAAAACGATTACTTCTAATCCTGCTTCTCTTCTCCAATTCAAAGAACACTTCCTTGAAGACGACGGCAGTGTTCAACAGCATCCGTCGAGTTTTCTCCCGTTCGGAGCGGGACGCCGAAGCTGCCTCGGGGAAGTCGCGGCGAAGACGGACCTCATCATCATCTTCACCTGGCTGCTGCAGAATTATTGCTTTAAGACGGTACCAGGCAAAGAAACGACTAGCTTGCTGCGGGTGATTGAGAACAGTGCTGTCGGGAGGAACCTGGAGAACTACGAGCTGATCATGGAAATGAGAAAATGAAACTGTAAACCCGTTGACTACTGACTTATCTAATTCCCATAGACTTAACACAGGGACCATCAGGTTCCAGTAAGCAATGGGTTAACTGGCTAGAATTAAGTGATGGTCATGGTGTGGTAAAAGAGTGCCGCCATCAATGTCTTTTCTTTTGATGGTCTCTGCAGGATTCTTCCTTCAAGAGAGTCCTTGGGAAAGGATACAAGCTTTCGGTGACTTCCATGAGAACAGTTCTGCCCGTACAAACCTGAAGACATCTAGGGAACTACGAACTTATCATGGAACATAGAAAGTGGAACTCTGAACCACGACTGACTCCAAAAAAAAAAAGCTAAGGATGCGGTCAGAGTTAAAAATGGACCGCGGAACAATCGTCACCAGTGTATGTCAAACCACGTAACAAATTGGACATTGTTCCTTTTCTTTAGTTTGGTGTTTAACCCACTGACTGTCGAAGTCTCACATTGTCATAGGTTTAATACACCTGCACTAGTCTTGCCAGGAGGGATTATACCTCCCTGCAAGGTCACAGACAGGTGGCTATCTCATCAAATCAGCTCTCAATTAACATAAGAAAAAGGGGATCACGGGGGACCAACGGTCACCGCTTAGGCACTGTTGGCTATATAGAGGGCGCAAGTAGATATAAGGAGTGCAGTGGGGCTTTTAGGGATAACATTTTCTTGAAGTAAATAAAATATTTTTATATTGAAGTAAAAGTATTGCAATGTCTTGTTGAGCTTACATATCTGTCACAACTATCAGGCATGGTTTCTGCATGTATATCGGTTTTTAAACATATAGTTTAATGTGGATTGTAAACTCGTGACATTCTTTATTCAGTGTGGATTGATATATGAATATCTTTTCCTCTTAAATCCATGTAAAAATAAAAAGTTATGAAATAAATAATAATAGTTTTTAAAACTGTTGCTTTTCAATGTCTCTTTCACTCGCTTCTGGATTGCGCAGAGGGGACGCCGAGTTTTTAATCTCTAAGTTGTTCTACGGTTTTGTGCATTTTGCGCCCCTTTATTTCAATAAGGATGAAATTATGTTTTGTTTTTAATTTTCTTTTTTTCCTTCTATTTGAAAGGCGTATAACGGTTACTTGGCGTCGACCGCCCCCATCCCCTCTCCCCTCCCCCTCTCCAATCTACTGACATCCAGTATAAGGTCATCTTCATTGCCTTTCCCTTATTCGTTTTTATCTTGCACTGAAAAACCAGTATTCAAGCTTCATAAACGCAGAATAGCGCCCCATCTGTCTGTGGGATCATGTTCAAGATGCTCTCTACCTTGGACTAGATCACGTTCGTCAAACTTATGGCATTTCCCTGTTACAAAGCTTCGGACTTTGTACTTTCAAATATTTGTCTAAGGACACCATAGCAGTGTTTGAAGTGTATGGTAGTGTAAAAGAGAATGTCCATTTCTGACAAAGGAGAAGACAAAAATTTGTGAGCATACTGATTCTTTTTATATCAATTAGAATGGGTATCACAGTAGAAAATATGTCCCCTGTTGAGGACTGCTCTTTAAATGCTCTGATAAATATGACAATGAACAGGTTAAAACATTTAATAGATGATTGCTGACATACGACAAACTTTGCGTCGTCCCATATACCCATTTTTATGTGTTGTGCGGCAAGATTTTTTTTCAATTTCTTGTCATCATTTTGATGATTTCAAGCTTCTAAGTACACACATATCTGTATGTACTCCACATTCTACACTGTTCAGTTCAGTGGCGTACACAGGATTTTTTCAAGGGGGGGGGGTTAAAATCGGGCCCGATCGGGTTAAAACCCCCCCCCCCCCCCCCCCCCCCCCCCTGCGTACGCGCCTGGTTCAGTTGAAGTAAGTAATCGTAAGAGCTAGTAATGAGAGAAGATAAATTCGCACGTCGGAACTTCAACCAAAATAACAACAACATAAAAGAATATATATCAAATGATTCAGCATTACATGTCATGAGAAAAGACAGGTATGGAAATAATGTATAGTTCTAAACATACCTGCATAATACTAATTTGATCATTATCATTTGTTTTTTGTTTTTTGGCCGACTCTGTCGGCAGCAAGCCAGGTCTGTGTTAAAAAAAACCCACGCGGGAAGGCCTTTCATTTAACTGCGAGGTGCAGCTGAATGTGTAAGATCATTAATGTAAATAAAAAACAGTAGAGGACCTAGGATAGAACCTTGTGGAACGCCATGTAATAGAAGAAAAATTGGAGGAATTATTATTATAAACTACATAATTGAGATCTATCAGAAAGATTACTTTCAAACCAAGATGACTACTGAGCTGGGAGACATTGCCAGGCATAGCGCCAGGTGGAGGGGCATAAATCGAGACTTTATTTATTTTTATTTTTTTTTGGTGTACCGTGTATAAACCGGGCCCCCGACTTTGAATTTTTTTCGGCGGCAAAAAGTGCGGTTCATACACCGTTAATTATGGTAATTTTTTTAATATATGTTTTTTGCTTCTATTATTATCACATTAAGAATATGAAGGCATTGGAAGAGCCATGCTTTTCAGGGAACGTTTTTCCCTGATGTTCTTCCACACCTGGTTAATAACAATGAAAACGCTCATAAATTATCTTTTAAAATCCGGTTCAACATAGGAAGTTAGTGTGAGGTTTACGTTTCCTTTGTTAAAAGGGGGCTTATATAGACCTGTGTTATGTTGTTAATAAATTCAAATTCAACTCATTATTGTTATTGTTAACTCATTATTGTTATTGTTATAATTTGAATGGGTATCACAGTAGAAAATATGTCCCCTGTTGAGGACTGCTCTTTAAATGCTCTGATAAATATGACAATGAACAGGTTAAAACATTTAATAGATGATTGCTGACATACGACAAACTTTGCGTCGTCTCATATACCCATTTTTATGTGTTGTGCGGCAAGATTTTTTTTCAATTTCTTGTCATCATTTTGATGATTTCAAGCTTCTAAGTACACACATATCTGTATGTACTCCACATTCTACACTGTTCAGTTCAGTGGCGTACGCAGGATTTTTTCAAGGGGGGGGGGGGGGTTAAAATCGGGCCCGAAAAATTTGCTCCCGAAAATTTGAAAATCGCGCCGGCCGAAAAGTCGCTCAGTGGGGGGGGGGGGGGGGTTAACCCCCCCCCCCCCCCCCCTGCGTACGCGCCTGGTTCAGTTGAAGTAAGTAATCGTAAGAGCTAGTAATGAGAGAAGATAAATTCGCACGTCGGAACTTCAACCAAAATAACAACAACAAAAAAGAATATATATCAAATGATTCAGCATTACATGTCATGAGAAAAGACAGGTATGGAAATAATGTATAGTTCTAAACATACCTGCATAATACTAATTTGATCATTATCATTTGTTTTTTGTTTTTTGGCCGACTCTGTCGGCAGCAAGCCAGGTCTGTGTTAAAAAAAACCCACGCGGGAAGGCCTTTCATTTAACTGCGAGGTGCAGCTGAATGTGTAAGATCATTAATGTAAATAAAAAACAGTAGAGGACCTAGGATAGAACCTTGTGGAACGCCATGTAATAGAAGAAAATTGGAGGAATTATTATTATAAACTACATAATTGAGATCTATCAGAAAGATTACTTTCAAACCAAGATGACTACTGAGCTGGGAGACATTGCCAGGCATAGCGCCAGGTGGAGGGGCATAAATAGAGACTTTATTTATTTTTTATTTTTTTTGGTGTACCGTGTATAAACCGGGCCCCCGACTTTGAATTTTTTTCGGCGGCAAAAAGTGCGGTTCATACACCGTTAATTATGGTAATTTTTTAATATATGTTTTTTGCTTCTATTATTATCACATTAAGAATATGAAGGCATTGGAAGAGCCATGCTTTTCAGGGAACGTTTTTCCCTGATGTTCTTCCACACCTGGTTAATAACAATGAAAACGCTCATAAATTATCTTTTAAAATCCGGTTCAACATAGGAAGTTAGTGTGAGGTTTACGTTTCCTTTGTTAAAAGGGGGCTTATATAGACCTGTGTTATGTTGTTAATAAATTCAAATTCAACTCATTATTGTTATTGTTATAATTGTTATTATATCCATAGTGACACCTAATCAGCTATGCTGGGCCGATTTAGTTTACAAGGAAGTCTGGAAACTGAGTTACAATCATTATGAAGATGAGGGTTACGACTTTAATATATATTATTAGTATAACCCAGCCTTTAAGTCATGAAGGATTTTAAATGAGTATTACCAAACGAAGTGCGGGCACAGAAGTAATGACTAATGTAATCATGTTAAGCGCATTCACAAGTAATTATGTTTATAAATTACTAAATAAATAAAGGTAAAGTAAAGATATCAACAACAAAAAGTGATATTCATGATGTTTCTTTATTCATTATTCAACCTTATATCGAGATAAGAGTCCATAATAAGACAAAAACGAATCAAATGAAAGCAACTTGATTCACAAACGAATGGCAATTCATTGTTTTGATGAATATATCCTATCCCTTGTGCGCAAATCGATTCTGATATTGCTGGTTTTATCGTTCTACTTCCACGATCAAATGGGATATCATAAGAAAAGATAAAGAGAATTCCTTCTAGTGATGTAAACAAATTTAGTTGTGCGTATCTAATGGGTATAACTCGAGGGAGTTTGGTTTCGTTCTTTTAGAACTAAAGAGATGATAGCAAAGAATTCCCCCCCCCCATAACTCGGGGCCTGACAAAATAATGTTAATACGCAATCATATTGCCTAAGGAAATAATGTTCTGATTAGGCTATATAATCTTTTAATAAGATGAGATCTAGTAAAATTACCATTAATTGCTAACGAAAGGAAGATGGTTAAATTACACTTATAACAGGAGATGATATATCTCTTGGTTCTATAACTACAAAAAAAGGTATATTCAATATTGAGTGCATGGCTTTCTCAAGAATCGTCAAGTATGTAATTTTGGTCTAATGTTTTGTCATTACCAGAGTATTTCAACTGGAAAATGTTTTTCACAATTTAGAGATAACAGGATTAGCAATTCAATTTAAAATTTCTGAACAATAGTTTACCTTCAAAGGAAAATTTGCTAAAATGCTCAGTGTTCTTAATGACAGCAAATGGAGACGGTGTAAGGAGGTTGAAATAACTTTTCATTTTTTATTACACTGTAAACTCGTACGAACATTTTGGAAATCCTTAAAGACTTTTATGTCACCTTTGCAAGATAAATAAATAAAATATATATATATATATATATATATATATATATAAGTAAAGAACTTCTAGTGATAGGCTATAAAGTGGACAATGTAACTTAATGTAACCATATGTTAAATATTATTTGCAACATAGCACAATAGACAGTACATCGAAATTATATAAAATGTACATTTAAAGGTTTTAAAAAAAAACGCAAATTCTTTATGGGTTGATTTCAAGTGAATGGTGAAATCATATCTGAAAAGTGTAATTAACTATACATTTAGAAAAGAAGATGACGTTCAAAAAATTGTATCAATGGTTGCTGTAAAACTTTGATTTTTTTTAAAAATTGTATGTATATATATACGTATATATATATATATATATATATATATATATGTTATTGCTAATAAATACCTCGAAAGAGGATGAGAAGGAAAACAAATCTTTGTACACTGTCGCTCATAAAGGTGAATTTTTTTTTTTAAATTCCAATTCATGGAATTATTTTAAAAATAATTTAAAAATGATAGATCTAGATAATAGTATACATTCTCAGATTTTATTGAATAATAATTTGCCAATGTGTGTTTTGCGTGACTGCTAAAGCATGTGTATGCTACTATGCTTATCAACTAGGGGACCTATGCACTTAAGTCATAAATGACAGTAATGAGGATTAACGCCCACAAAAGGGCACTATTATGGCACATCGACACGGATTTGATCCTGGGGCCTCACAGTTACGAGGCCATTGCTTTGTCACTGAACCATGACTGTACGCAGCGGGGGCTAGGGTAGGGGGCAGTTTCCATAAATTAAAAAAAAAACAGAAAATGCAATAAATTTTCAATAATTTATTGCATTTAACCCCGGTGCCTAACATTAAAAGAAATCTGTGTGCCCATGCCTTGAGCCATAATGCATAGCCGTCCAGAGGATTTTTTTTTATGTTGGGGACCGGGGTAAAATGCAATAAATTATTGAAAATTTATTGCATTTTCTGTTTGTTTTTTTATTTATGGAAACTGCCCCCTACCCTAGCCCCCGCTGCGTACAATCATGTTTCAGGGACAAAACAATGGCCTCGTAACTGTGAGGCCCCAGGATGAAAACCGTGTCGATGTGCTTTATTAGTGCCCTTTTGTGGGGCATTAATCCTCATTACTGTCATTTATGACGTGAGAGCGTAGGTCCCCTAGTTAATAAGCATAGTAGCATACACATGCTTTAGCAGTCTCGCAAAACACACATTGGCAAGTTATTATTCAATAAAATCTGAGAATGTATACTATTATCTATATCTATTATTTTTAAATAATTTTTTAATAATTCCATAAATTAGGGTAAAACTAAAATATTCCACCTTTATGAGCGACAGTGTAATATTCGCACCTTTAAATAGGTGATGGCCAAGGCTATTGAATTTGCCTTAGGTTGTTTTTCTTCGAAAGCCTTTGCGATCGGATTCACTGTAAGTGAATTAATACGAATCACAGATGTGAATAACAAATCTTCCCTCTGCAGTGCGTTTACAGATTGCAACATGACGAATAGTGAGCGGGTGGGGATCGGTGTATTTCAGGAACGGGGTTCGGTCGTGATCGTCGAAAACGTTGAGGGCTCCCTGCTCGTACGTGATGAGGATTGACATCGTTCTGTTGCTACTCAGTCCATACGATGGGTTGCGTTGCGAAGCTACCGTACATCCAGCCTTACAACGACCAATAAGACGATAAGATCCTCCAATATCTACGAGAACACAACAAGACAGATAAAATGAATGCGTGCTCTTGGCCAAGCATTAAACAAATATCGGTGTATCCAGATATTTATAAACAGATGGACAGGGGGCACAGTTGAGTCCTTTCAAGCCAATAACCAACATGTTCGTAAACGATTCCACCGCTATACGGGAACTGGCATTATGGCGGGGGCGGCGGCGGCTACACAGGTTTACTCGATGGATGAAATAAAAATCAAGAGGGCCATTGGTTAAGGGAGGGTATGGGTGTGTTTCAGCGTCTTCATTCCTTCATATTCCCGCTATCTTTTGATTTTCCTGGGTATTTTCGCCATTTAATTGGGGATCCTATGCCCCCTGTGAATCATAAGAAATTACTTATTTCGGCGGTAAATATACAACACTTCCAAAATCACATACCTCCATCGATTGAACTTTGTATCGAACAACTTACACAAAGGCGTTGGAACAGGTGTGGTAGGATGATTTTGGTGCCCTCCCTTCATTTTTTTTTTCAAATTCGGACAACCATCATTTGAGGAAAAGGTGGTATTGTTTATTTTTTATATAGGGTCCGTGGTCAAAATCCCATCAATATGCTATGACAGGATTACGTAATGCAACACACGAGACTGACATACCCGATCGAAGTCTCAAAATATTTGGTTGCTTAATTCATTCATTTTGTATGATTTATATTTAAATTTTTAATGAATCTAGAATTACACCATCATTTTGATCATCTTACATATGTAGTAAAGTGGTTCATCTGATCTCTGAGACGAATGGTATGTAGATCGTTCTGCCAGCGCAATAATGGTAGTGCCTACCGACCGAGTAGAAAACCGAATACTCAAATTCATGGATTTATCAGCTGGGACAGGCGGCAATTTCTCAAAAGGGTACCGCTTTCCAGTGATATAACATTGCGTTGTCCGGAGATGGATATCACCTAAAGAAATGGCATGATAGTGAATCGAGAATATCACCCACTCGCTCAATCAATCAATCAATCAATCAATCACCGTTATGTTGCCAACTTTTGTTGCCAACCTATGCATGAGTAATGCAGGCACGATTAAAAATTGCTGCTATACATGATTGATATATGAATGTAATTTATATTGATGTAATTACTGTATAATTGTAACTATACATGTTTAATTTATAATTGTAATTATGCATGATCGATATATATTTGTAATTGTAATGCATTATTGTTTGTATTTGTTTTATATGTAGTTGCCGCACATGTTGTTTTATACGTGGAAACGTATAAATCACCACTACGTTCACTATTGAAAGAGGGGCATGGGGGGGGGGGGTGTCCATCGTGACAGATTTTCAACTATAGAAGAAAGACAACCCGCACGTTAATCATTGTCTTAGTATTTAAAACTTCAAATCCTACCAGTTCCCTTCCTCCCCCCTTTTCTTCCCCAAAAAATATTTTGGGGTCGGGGGTGATATCCGCCCCCCTCCATTGTTTCCTCGCTTGTCCCTACTGAGGTCCATACCTGGATACGCCTTAGACTTGCCCATAAAAAACATGACTTTGATTACCTGTGAAGTTACCGCTCCGGGCAAGGGAACCATGACAGTCTCTGTCATCTAAAGGTGGCGTTGATGCTGTTGGGGGCACTGTAGATGGCTGAGCTTCATATGGTTGCGGTTTCTCCATCGCTGAAAAAAAGTAATCGTTATTTTTAAAAAAAATGAAGTGACAGGAACGACATTGGCAAAATGAGGGCGAAGCAAAGTATTACGTTTATATTGAACACAAAACAGGAAATACTCCCTTTAATGGTTCCCCGGCAGCCATTTATGCTCCAATGGCACTTGGATTAGAGCACTTTTTTCTGTGAAGAAAGTAAGTAACATGTTATCATAACTCTTTATTTTGTTTTTTCAGAATGTTCTCTAAGAAGTGCACTCGTATCCCCGAACAGGAAATTCTGGATCCGGCGCTGGAAGAAGACTCATATTTCATTTAAAGTATATTGATTGCTATACATCCAGCTCTTGACTAGGTAAATCTGTTGATTTATCCGACATTTCTGATTCTGTATTTACCGAGAACGCTGCAAATTTCGTGCTGTCTTCTGTTTCTTATTCCACACCCTTTTGGAATCCACGGTGCCTGGTCGTGCTCAGAAGCAATCATCGAGTCATTTCTAAGAAGACTTCTTCGACATCTGAGTTGAAAGAATCTCGTTGACGCATCTTCAAGTCTTTCGTGACATGACTGGGCATGTACACCTGTGGAGAGAGAGAGAGGGGGAGAGAGGGGGAGAGGGCATGGGGCGGGCATCGCGGTAAGAACTTGGGAAGAACAAACTATGGTGAAATGAGTAGAATACCGATTTTTTTTTTCTTGGCGGTTTTAGAGACAAATGCTGTTTAAAGAATCTTGCATCCTCCACCTGACTTTGATTTCATACTTGCAAAGTGGATATTAATGGCAATTATACTATCTAGAACTGTTAACATGTATACTAATACAATGAAAACAAAAAAGGAGGGGGGGGGGGGGGGAGGGGCTCTGAAAATATAATGCATACTTTTTTGCTTAACAGGGGTTAAGAGACTATTGGTCCAATAATGAGTTATTCCAATGAGTGCAAGTCAGACAAAAAGCTTCAATTTTTCTCTCCTGAAAGATAAGTATTTAACAGTTTAAATAACTTCATCTTGACTTTGTGTTTGTGTGTAATTGTTAGAGATTTCGCAAAAAGGAGGTCACTAGTTACCCCCTTTGAACATGAAGTGACACGTGGGTTTTCTGCTTGTTTTAAGATATTTTCGACAATTCTTTTGGCAAAATTTGGTTCAACACTTCAATTCAAAAGGTAATGGATAAAGGGATTCCTAATATTATAACAGCAGAGGTAAAGACCGTTCGATATTAAGCAGTTAATAAAACGGAGAGAGAAATAAGAATGATATATAGACGTACCTGGTAAACCGGTTCCAATTATCACAGTAAGCACGATTGGGTAGTAGATTCTGATCTAGAAAACAGATTGAACAAGAACTCAACATTTCAATCCGACAAAATGATATTCCGAACCCAAACAATACATTGCCCCAGAAGCCAGTCATAATTGTCATTATTTACTTCAATTTTTTTTTTTTTTTTTTTATTTATTGAGATCATAATCTATAATCATGTATTTTACTTTCTTTCTGTATATATCCTTCATGTATGTTGTTACTGCTCAAATTGGGGATATAGGCTTAACTTAGACAAAACTATTAATTAAAATCTAGATTTTCGGGGAGAGGCAATGTAGGGAAACTGTGCCTAGAGCCGTGTGTTATACAAAGACTGGACAAATAGATTAATACATGCTGAAATATTTAATCAATGAACAAGAATTTTTTAAGGTTATTTTGATCAAACAAGTTTTTTTTATCAAACATTAAATTCAATACAAAAATACGCTGATATTTAGATTTATTGATTAAAACAAGAAGACCTCACTTTTATCTCCTTGAAATAACATTATGCCCCAAAATACCGGTTATTAGAAAACTGTTCCGATGACAATATTGTTTCACAGTCAATACCCTACACTAGCCGACTTCCTAACCTCTACCCTTGACCAACAGTGATAGGCCTATCCAATAATCTAACCCTAACCCTATCCTAACCTTTAACCCGATTACAACCCTAACCCTAGCCCTATATCTCGGACGCATCAAATCTCGGATTAAATGTCGCCAGGTCATAAGGTGAATCGCCGGAATTTTCCTAATTTATAAAATCCACTTATTTTGTAGACGATAAAGGCTTCCTCATGAAAATACGTACATTGAAGAGACGCATCCTGACTTCAAGGATTAAGAATACCGAGTGAGGCACTAATAGAATCAATCGAAAAATTCTTAGAGATTGTGTCTAGGTGTGGGGTTGTGCGTGTGCGAATGTGTGTTTGACACGCCAGCATAATCGTGATTTTCTGTTCTTTAAAAAATATAAAATACAAAGGTAGAATATTTATGTTCACTTTAATTAGCCTAATAGCACTTGATTGAATTGTCCAATTTATTGGAAAGCCATTACATTTTATTGAGAAAAAGTTCAGCGACCAATGCCAGAGACGGAGGTAATAAGAAAATTTATGGAACAAGTTACGACTGTTTTCACGTTCCCATAGAAATAAGAGCTCTCCTCTTTTGAAACGCTCGTTTCATTTTCACCCATAAAGTACAAAACAAGGGGCGTGCGCTGGCTCCATCTAGTGCTGAATTCGTCACTGACATTAAACTTTAATGCGTTGGCCTTTTCTTCTGATAAATAAAATCAAGTGAAATCGATCTTAGATTGTCAGCATGAAATACACCCACACACACACACACACACACACACACACGCACGCACACACGCACGCACACACACCACTTCGAAAGCTACACTCAACAGTGGTAGCATATATAGACCAATAGCTGCAAATGTCTTTGACATTTAAATTCGGCCCGAGTAAGTCCGCGAGACGTACAGTTCCTTTTTACATGAACAGCCATAATTACACCTGTGTGGTAGACACACAATCAAAACTGGTTTTCGTATATGTTCTGACTGTATTGCTCCCATCTTGTCCACGCATGAGTCTTACCTGTTAATTATGCAGCGGAGTCCTCCCGGAAACTGTACACACAGACGAACAAGTACACATATAAAATATGATATGTCAAGCGTTTATTACTAGTCGGTATACCAACAGTTCGACAGCAAAATCAGCGAAACGCTCGAAATCTTGTAAAATGTCACAACAGGATTGATGAGTAGTCGAGTATAACATAAGAAAATGTCCTAACAATATTTTGGGCACATTGTTAGGAGATCTAAAGGCGTTGATAATGATAAGCAAGTACTGCAAGGAGCAGTCGAAGAAAAACGGGGTAGAGGTCGTCCACCAATATCTTGGACTGATGATATCAAGAAATTGTCTGGACAAGGAATGAAAGGTGCAACACAAATGGAAGGTGAAAGAGTTGCGTGCTCTCGTGAAGACCACAGCAGCGCTTTACAGCGCCACCTGAAGTTGATGATGATGATGAACACCATGAGCAGAGGGACCGAAAGTGGAAAGACATTCAGGGGCTTAGGGCATATATACTTGTACCCGATTATAGAATGTTCATAATATGCAGTTTCTCACACCAAGTAGAGAAGAGCGTTTAAAGAGAAGGTTAAGTTCTGGGAAGAGGTAAAAAATAATTTGTGAGCGTTATCATTGTTATTATGCAAGGGTGGAAGAACATCAGATTAAACATGTTCCCTGAAAAGCATGGCTCTTCAAATGCCTTCATATTCTAAATATGACATGAAAAATCGCAAAAATCGGGGGGTAGGTTTTTTTTCGCCATGTGCTCGTGTAGTCCCATATACATCATTCTGTGTACAGTGCTTATAACTTTGCCAGGATTTGGCCAAATTTCTTATTATTTTGATGATTCCAGAACCTTGCAATACACACAAAAACTTATATACTAGATGATCAACCTTTTCTGATAGATTCCACACCGTTTCTTTCACAATGCAATCACAAGACCAGACCTCAACTTTATCTTTAACGTGTTTTCAGTTGAAGGGCGATCCAGGCCACCTTTTCACGAAACAGTCATAGGTACAAGTTCACCGACATTCCATTGCATCACGGGTTAAATTTAATACACGCAATTAAATGGAATTTCGGTGAACTTGTACTTATGACGGTTCAATGAAACGCTCACTGCTATATAATTCTAAGAACAATTATTAATAACAACTTCAAGCGTTGAAGCAATGAAATTGGTAGAGAGAAAACACAAAAAGGCACTGTTTGATTGTCAAGAGAAAAGGTTAAGTGAAAAACTGTCAAAAAAGGCAAGAAATTGAGGAATTATAATCCAACAAAAGGTTAAACGTCAGGAAAGGGGAAACGTCATTGCATGTATACGAATACAGTTAGTAATCTACAGTACAATAGTTTTACTGTTATTGCCAAGTCGTGCTCATCTCAATATTTGCTCATTTCGGTCAGAACAATTTGGGTGTGTGTATAAGAATATTATAAATAAATCGTGGCACAAAAGTACTTCGTTTGTGTTCGCACTTTGTTAACCCCATCCATCTTATATGTTAAACTCAAGTACCTACACTTCACCTCTGTCTGGGTAGTCCTAGCTTTGTTTAATTTTAAAGGTGGGAGAAAAAAACCTCTGTCACAAAGTATAGCAAGCGTTGGCTTCAGAAATGGAGCGTTTTATTTTCAAATAGTCGCAGTTATTGAGAGTATATCAGAGTTGAAGAGGGGCAGTAATTGACTGTGATTTTAAATTGTTGCTTTGAATCTTATATCGCGTTAATCTTGCGAATCTAATATCTGGAGAAATCAAGAAGTTCTACAAACTTTGATATATTGTCAAGTAGATGGATACGCACAAAATAAAAATGGAGTCTGAATTGTGGGGGTGCGAAAATTTTCTCTGTTTGAGGAAAAGGGACTAGGAAGCGAGTATGGCGAAAGGGGGTGATATATAGAGAGAAATGGTTACAGCGCGAGTAAGAGAAACGAAGATAGATGAGAGGAGAGAAGGAAACGAGGAAGAGAGAGAGAGGGGGGGGGGTAGAACAAGAGAGGGAGAATAGAGACACAGGGAGGGAGAAGGGGGCTGGGTTGGAGCCAGGTACAACGAGATTTGAGTGAAAAGCACAAACTGAGAGAGAAAGAAACGTGGATATATAGAGACTAAGAAAGAAAGGAGAGAAGAGAGACAATGAGATATATAGAAAGAGAGAGAGAGAGGGGGAGCGGGAGAGGAGAGAGAGAGAGAGAGAGAGAGAGAGAGAGGTCGGAGGGGAGAAGGGGGAGAGGGAGAGAGGGAGAGAGAGAGATGATTTTTTTTTTTAATCCAGTGACAGACATCTTGACATGAACATCAACATGATGAAGGCCGGGGACAGGTCTACGTAATTAGTGCGTTGATTTTGATCTGCCGTTGATTACACTGTCTATAGGAATAATCACTGTCAATATCTTATTGACTCATCCTGCACACGCCCTAGTTTGCAAGCAAACATCGGATCATCTGATTGTTATTAAAGGGAAAGTCCACCCCCAAAATAAGTTTGTTTCGATAGAGGCAGAATAATAAGAAAATCAGGTGAGTGAAAGTTTGAGCAAATTCTGAATGAAAATAAGAAAGTTATGAATTATTGAAATTGTGATCAATCAAATACAAATTGGCAACTCTGTGACTTATTATACGAGCTCTCCTTCATTTGCTTTGTGCATAATATTCCATTAAATCTTCGTTATTGATGACGGAATATATATTTGTTCCTTGCAGGGGGAGTATAGAAACATATTTGCAATTATTATATTTAGGGTGCATGTATGGTTGAAATTTTTCTTGAGGGAAACTGAAAATTTTAGATTTTTTTAGTACTGAGCAAATGGAAGTTGAGCTCGCATGATACGTCATAGAGTTGCCAATTTGTGTTTGATTGATCACAACTTCAAAAATCCTAACTTCTTTATTTTTAATCGGAATTTGCTCAAACTTTCACTGACTTGTTTCTCTCATTTTTCTACTCCTATTAAACTAACTTAATTTCAGGGTGGACTTCCCCTTTAAATAGCTAAAGTTCACACGTTGAAATCAACTCAGGCTGTTGAATAGTATACAAATAATACACAGCAGTGAGGGCTTTGGAACAGTCTAACACGCCCGAGGCGACAGCCGAGGGTGTTTGGACTGTTTTGAAGGTACCGAGTGTGGGTAATTTTACCACTGCCCTAACAAAATGATGTGTATTATTTGTTTTTATTAGAGTATGTTTTATTTGTTTTTTATAAAATGATGTTTTATAACATTTTTTTATAATGACCGGTCATTATCCAAATTACGCGTTAGTAAAAATAAATGCCTGGTCACGTGTACGCTTTCAATCAATCATTTGATCAGGATCCACGTCATCATCTTATAACATGTAATAACTAATATGATGTTGTGAGAAATAAATTCAGTTATTAATAGGCGTATACATTTGAAATATCTTGTATAGATTTAATCGTTAAAAGTCGTGGGTTTCATGGGCAATCAATATCAGTTTCTCCTGTGTGTTATCTGCGCTTGATGACGACGACTACGTCGACGACGACGATGATGATGATGACTGTCAAACGTGGGGGCGGTGATGATGATTATGACAATGATTAAGATGATGATTGTAATGATTATGTTGATAAAGATAATTATAATGATGGTCGATAATAAATTGTACGCCGATGCTCGTGGTGATGAAATATGGCTATAACTATAATGACGATTTTAATGATAAAAACCCACTTTGATAAAGGCAAAGGGTCAAACACAAAAACGAAAAGGAAAAATAATTGTTCACGAAAATGTCAGTTATATTTGCTATTAAAAGAGATGATAATATGACCTAGAAAATCGAGTAATAACGACGAATCCATGCAAACATAGTTTACTAAAGCCTTTCCTCTTGCACACAGAGTATACATTGTCCGATCTCGACTTTTAAGTCAATCTTGCGATTTGCTCAAATGAGTGCAAGATACAAATCTTTTGTATGTCTGTAATATTGTTGCTATTCTTCGAATTATATCTGCCTTCACTCCGGGTATTACCTGAATTTGATTACATGTTGAAACATTATCCCTACTGCAATCACGAGGTATCGACCTTTGGATCGCTCCTCTCTACATTGACCATGTTTACTCTGACTTCTGGTGTAGTCAGTGCAATTGATTGAAGCAAAATACAATTACAGACATTGAAACAGGGGCGTCTCCTAGAGAACCGTTACCAAAAATTATGGTTATTGCACTAACCTGCAAAGTCTGTAGATTTTTGTTTTCTTCTTATTATTATTATTTGTATTATTATTATTTATTTATTTGTATTTTTTATTTTTTATTTTTTCATTTTTTCCATTTTTCCCAATTTTTTCCCCATTTTTTTTTTTTTTTTTTTTTTTTTTTTTTTTTGGGGGGGGGGGTATTTTTCGGCAAGCTGGTAGTTTATTTTGACTTGATACCTCTCCCTCTCTTTCGAAGTGATCTGGCGGCGCTCGTGTAACAATATGTAATTATTGTGCCGATATCTTATGTCCTATTAGTCCTTGGGTACATATACATGAACAACCCTCCGTATTTTTTTTTATTTTTTTTAATTTTTTTTTTAATTTTTATTTTTTTTTATTTTTTTATTTATTTATTTTTTTTTATTTATTTTTTTTTTTGGGGGGGGGGTATTTTTCGGCAAGTTGGTAGTTTATTTTGACTTGATACCTCTCCCTCTCTTTCGAAGTGATCTGGCGGCGCTCGTGTAACAATATGTAATTATTGTGCCGATATCTTATGTCCTATTAGTCCTTGGGTACATATACATGAACAACGCTCCATTGTTTCAGAACGCTGACCCCCCCCCCCCCCTCCACTCCCACACCCCTCATCAAACAATCAAACACAGCTTTAATTCCTATCGCTGCAAATATCATAAACTTACAAGTATTGTTGTTCTGTTAAAGATTGCAAGACATGATACAAATACAACGTCATGGGAATAAGATAAGGTAGAAAACATGTTGCAATTAAGTACATACAAGTAGTCCGGTTTTTATATCCGACATTATTTTGTTAAAAATATAGGCCCGAATTCACAGAGGAGGTTTATGTGCGCCGTTTCAAACGCATTTCAAACCACTATTTGTACAAACTTTGGTTTGAAACGCGTCGAAACGCGTCATATGACGCACATAAACCTAGGTTTGTCGACAAAACCTCCTTTGTAAATTCGGGCCATAGAATTTACAAAGGTGTTGTAGCTTGAGTTGAGGATTATTTATAGTTTGAAGGAAGTTTGCCTAGAAATTTTTGGTGTCGTCTGTGAGTTCAAAGAAGATATAATTTTACACGAGCGCCGCCAGATTACTTCGAAAGAGAGGGAGAGGTATCAAGTCAAAATAAACTACCAGCTTGCCGAAAAAAATACCCCCCCCCCTCCCCCCCCCCCAAAAAAAAAATGTTTGTTTTGTGTTTTATTATGCAATACATGTCATAAAATCCCATAACTTCCGCTTATATTTTGTTGAATGTATAAACCCAAAATAGATATCCCTTTGAAATGATGCGGTAAGGGTGGAGAAAGAGAAAGAGAGAGAGAGAGGGTGCGAAGGGGAGGGGATGGATAGAGAGAGAGAGAGAGAGAGAGAGAGAGAGAGAGAGAATGTGTGTGTGTGTGCGTTTGAGTGTGCGCGCAGGTGGCGGTGGAGATGGGAGATAGAGAGAGCCGGAGAGACGGTTAAGGAGTGTGAGTGGGTGTGTATACCGAGATATAGACGCGAATATAAGGGGACGAAATCCTTTATTGCAAATAAAAAATAATATGGTGAAAATGTAATAGTTCTCTGGCTAGGGGGGGGGGGTGCACTAGCTCCAAAGAGAAAATAGCAAGAGCAAGACAATGAGGAGGAAAAAAAGGCCGTCAAATTTTCAATATGTTTCTTTGTTACTTCAAATTCGCAAATTCTGAAACAAAAAAACAAAAAACGTTGTTTTTTTCATGCACATTTAGTGGCTTTATTGATAGGAGGCCA
Source organism: Strongylocentrotus purpuratus (assembly GCF_000002235.5). Classification (NCBI taxonomy): domain Eukaryota; kingdom Metazoa; phylum Echinodermata; class Echinoidea; order Camarodonta; family Strongylocentrotidae; genus Strongylocentrotus; species Strongylocentrotus purpuratus. Next base: position 14,682,059 of record NW_022145595.1, read on the forward strand.
CAATAATAACGGAGCACAATCTTCCCACCTATTAGCTGCGTTCTTTACGTGTTCCAGATTTTGTGTTGCAGGGGGCAACTGCCCCTTGTCCCCCCCCCCCCCCCCCCCCCCGTCAGCCAATTTCTCTTATTTTCTCTAAATAGACAGACAGACAGAGTGAGAGAGAGAGAGAGAGAGAGAGAGAGAGAGAGAGAGAGAGAGAAAGAGGAGGGGGTGATTGGATGAAAGAAGAAGACCTGCCCTTAATTTCAAACTTAAAAGTCACGCTTTTCATTTATCATCTCGACCCGAAGTATGTATGATTACAATGTTTATTCTAGAATTATGCGAGCGATTAAACAATGAAGTGGACTGTGTACCCTCAATCGAAGGCTCAGCCTACATGACCCGCCGTCATCGCGCAAGTGTGTTTGCAGACGATATTTGATTTTATGCCATTAGTGTTTGGCGGCTACAAAAGCAAAAAATCCCTTACGTTTTGTGTCACTGACGAGACACAATACAGGATCAATCACCATTCAGGGAGCTGTGTTATGGTGACGGTCGCCGGCTTTCCTGAGGATCATTACACTAACGTTCAGGAAAGTTGAAAGAGGCAAGTCTTGAGAATTTTACTTAAACGACGAAGAAGTTTTTCAGGAGCGGGTACTCCTTTCATTAGAATTAATACATCATTAGCAATAGCGCTAACACTTAATGTAGAAACAAATTGTGGTGTTTTAGACGATAGCAAATGGGAAGGGAAAAGCCATTTTCTGTCATTTCCGCGAATTGTTGTGAACGTCGCCTGTTGATTTGTTACCAAGTGGTGACATCATCGAATTCATACTTTTCTGATTGCTCATGTCAGGTGGTAGTAGGGGTGAGACGCAGATATAGACTTTTACACATTTGCCTTGTAGAGTCACTATCGTAAAGGACTCAAGTCAGGAAATTGAGCTGAACTTTTTGAGGTGAGTTAAGTTTGCAGAATTTCCTTCTTTTTAATTAATCTATGCCACTACTGATTGCTTGTCACAGTGATAAGCCCATAACTAATACGCCTTGGTGTAGAGAAAACGTGATGTATTGCGACAAGCTATTGGCGGACTCAGCTCACAGGAGGGAGAGAATTTTAGGGTATCAGTATAAAACCAATCATATGAAATTACCTGATTGTGTTCTGATTTCTTTTATTTAATGCCAAGATCTCAAATACATTTAGTTTGATGATGATTGCGGTGTGGAACCATCACTGAGTCGGTCACGCGATATAAGCATGGTTTAACAAATAAGACTCCAGCTAGAATGTATTTAATTGCTTTGTCGATTCCCCTTTTAGGTTTCATTATCATCTCGAAATAAAAGTAATGGGCCAGTATTCAATACACATTTTAAGCATTAAATCTAGGAACGTTTTCATGTTGATGATGGTAACAGTGGTGATGATGATGATGATGGTGGTGGTGATGATGATAATATTGGTGATGATTATGATGATGATGGTGGAGGTGATGGTGGTGGTAATGATGACAATGGTGGTGATGACGATGGTGATTATGATAGGTAGACCCATGATGAACATGCGTTTTTAATAATTTATATTTGCTAAAATATGCTGAGACAACAGTCTGAAATAAACGGCCGTATTCTAGCATCATGCAATATATTATATTCAAAAGTATCGTTATCATATGTTTGCTTTAGCTCTTTGGGAAACAGAAGGGTGTGTCTCGAAATGATGATGATGATGATGATGATGATGATGTTGATGGTGTTGGTGGTGTTGGTGGTGGTGGTGGTGATGATGATGGTGATGATAATGGTACAATTATGATGATGATGATGGTGTTGGTGGTGGTGGTGGTGGTGGTGATGATGATGATAGTGATGGTGATGATGATGGTGATGATTGTGATGATGATGGTGGTGATGATGATGATGGTGATGATAGTGGTGCAATTATGATGATGATGATGATGGTGGTGGTGGTGGTGGTGTGGTGGTGGTGGTGATGATGGTCATAGTGGTACAATTATGATGATGATGGTGGTGTTGGTGGTGGTGGTGGTGGTGGTGATGATGATGACAATAGTGATGGTGATGATGATGGTGATGATTGTGATGATGATGATCGTGGGTTGGTGATGATGATGGTGATGATAGTGGTGGTGATGATGATGATGATGATTGTGATGATGGTAGTGGTGGTGATGATGGTGATGATAATGGTATAATTATGATGATGATGATGATGATGGTGGTGGTGGTGGTGGTGGTGGTGGTGGTGATGATGATGATATGTAGGCCTTTATGTTACGATTCCAAACCTTTTTACGCAACAGATTCAGATTGATGTCAATGCTTATAGAGCTGCTTCATAGACCTATGCACATGATGCATATAAATCGTCAAAGTCAAGTATAAGAAAAGATGTAAGATCAGGAGATTTTAGTTTTCCAATGGATAAAGAAAAGACAAACCTTAGCGACCTTTAGGTAAAACAGTAAATTACGGCCCAAGATTTAAGAATTCAAACTAATTTTGAAAAATCAAATTTGTTTTTTTTTACTTTCCTCTCAGGCGTTTCATTTGTTCCGCATTATATTATTATTCTTACTTCATTTGAATATGTTTTATTTGCTAAAATACCCGACATGTAGTAATTGATGAACATACTTTGGCCTCGACAACGAAAACGCCCTTTCTAAAGTTCAGAGAGTAACACCATGAACAAATACATATTGTTTAAATATATTTACTTAACAATATAAAGCCGTGTTGTAAATCATGCTGTTAACTTTTACATGGCTATATCCGTAGGGCAAAGTTGAATTCGAGGAGTTAATGATTAGACAATATCCTATAACTATATCTCGTATATTATCCGAAAGTAAATATAAACTAACCCCTAAAATTTGATGGGATTCCCTTCGGAGAGATAATTGTCATTTCAGACAGTTTAAACACGGCTCTCACGTACAGGGGTTCTAATAAAAACATTGCACTCATGATAACTATGGGCGGGTAGTGGCGTAGCTCTGTTACCGTAAAAGGGGGGGGGGGGGCGGGGCCACTGGTCTTTTTTACAATAGGTGGACAAATGCGGAGAGCTTATATAGGCGATAGTAAATCTCCTTATCCCCTTATCATTTCCTTTTCTTTTCCTTCGCACTTCTCCTCCGTTTCATCTCATCTTCTCTCTCTCTTCTCTCTCCTCTCTCTCTCTATCTCTCTCTTTCTCTCGTTCTCGTTCTCTCTCTCTCTCTCTCTCGCTCTCTCTTTCTCTCTCTCCTTTTTCTCCCTCTCTCCCAACGCATTCCATTTCTTTTCTTCATTTGATTCATCGGAGGGGAGGGTGGGAGCACGGGTAACCCCATGTGTGCCACCGGAGCACCAATGATTAGGTAGGCTAATGGTCACATGACGGAGCCTGCAATCATTTCATTCGTTTTTGTATTGATTTTTATTTCATGACAATTGTAACCATCAATTGTTAAATGCTAAGTTGATCATATTTCAATTTTCAATTGAGAAGAGGAAGACAACTGCAAACATCAGCCCAATTCCCAGTTCTAAATGATACAACTCTAAGACGTACGTGTATTTGAAACTTAAACATCTAAGGGCCACGGATTCTGTGGCATTTCCGATGTCACGAGGTTGTAAAAAATGATACCGTGAAGAAACACAGTTAATAGGGTATTTACACTTGTCTAGGAGAATTATTATTAGTCAATATTTGTCAAGGCTATATCTATCGTTGATATGGTAGGACTATAAACTTTATCAAGATAAGAATCTCTTGCAATAACGGGAAAAACCATGAGGCTAATAAAATCTAAGAAACACACGTAACACATGTAACCTTTATACATGTATGTGACACTCAGTCAGTCGGTAGAGCAGTGGTCTCGTATCCGGTGACCCGGGTTCGTAACCAAGTCGATGCGCTATAGTGCCCTTTGGTAAGGATTTAATCCTAATTGCCAGGTCCCTCGGAGAGAACCTAAAGCCGCCGCGCCGTGTGGTTGCTTACTAACAATCATTTATGCTTTCTTAGCAGTCAAGTAAATACCACCACTTACACTGACACTCTTTTCTCCTACATACTCATATAACACCGTCATGTAACCCCCCCCCCCCCCCCGCTCCTTCCCGGCTGCTATCGACTCAAGCATTCATGCTATTGATAGTTGGCCGCTTCATTTATTTCACCTATATTTATGCATTTAGTTTGTGTGTATTTCAGTTGTCACGTTACTTATTAATATTCCAGCTCAGATTTTCAGAAAATCTCTATATTGAGCAAAAAATAATAACCATCCATTTTTCACAGATCTCATGCTTGCTAAGCTCCACCCCTCGAAACAAAAAAAAGAGGTAAATACGGTCACATAAAAAACACGAGTTAAAGTGACTCGGAACATTGTTGAAGGTTGATGAAAAAAATTGCTTAATTTTGTATAAAATGTACTTACTATATCCTTCCACTATACTAACCCTCTGACATGCAAAAAATCCTGAACAAATTCTCAAACCACAAAGATATCTATGGTTTTCTTTGAAGGCGTCGATGTGAGGCACCCTCTAACAGTGATTAACATAAATTCTCCCAACCATTTTTGAATTTTCCCAACCGTTTTTCCATGAGAAAAATACATAAAACAGGCTATAAAAATCTGTCAACACTTAACTGTCTGGAATGGAATGTAGAGCCACTTATTGCTTTGTGACGATTTACATTCACATAAAATGAATTAAATTGTCTTGTCTTGATGCTGAACAGGCTTTGACAAGTAGCAGAATAGAAGTAGAATAATATAGTTGGGAGAATTTAGGAATCGATCAGATCAGTTTTTCCAATTTGTACCATGAATAATGATCTGTTTTCACTCAATTTTCAGATTATCTTTAATTGTACATCTAGCATTGAAGTCACTGCCTTAGCACCTCTATCTCTCATCTGAACAATGTTACTAAGTCCCTTTAATGTATGCATCGCGATTTTGGAGCGGTTATATTATACGGTTAGGGTTGGGTTTATGGTAAAGAAGACCTATATAGGGATGAAGACGTTTTATTGCTAGAAGATTTAAACCACGGAGCTACCTTCAACGGAACACGTGCTGCCCATCCGAAGTAATGTCCAAGGATAAATCTACATGATATTGCTACCACGTAATTTTGAATATCCGGGGTTTGTTTCCATTATATTTTGTTGTTTGCTGACAAAGACACATTGTGCAAAGAATCCCCATTACATTACACTGTGTGTTGTAAAATGGCACCTGTTTCCACCTAAATCAACATACTATGAAACGTTGTATTCGCTGTTTTATTTTACTCCGTTTTCGTTCACGGCATGGCATTTAATTTACAGGGGTTGGATAAAGAATGTTGTGAATATGCTATGATTCTCGTGAAGCCATCGAAAATACAAGTTAGCCAAAATCTCACTGAAAACGCATGTTTTACAAGTAATACGGTTAACCCCCCCCCCCCCGAAAAAGAAAAAAATCAACAACCAAAAAATCAAAATTCAAATCAAAATCAAAATCAAAATCAAAATCAAAATCAAAATCAAAATCATTTTTTTTAATCGTTATATTTAGATCACAACAAGTGTTACTTGGTTTAACAGTGGTATCTATTATGCAGGCATTATTTAAATCAGAGGTAGAGCATGTCTCTAAAGATAGAGACAAGCCCATCACTAACTCTAACCTTTACCTCATGCACACTGTAATATGCAAAACGAGGTATGTAAATTATTTACTTATTTTTAGGAACATTCCTCTACTATACGGATTATAAATAATGCCTTCTTGCCTATCATGAAAATAGCGAGCATCCCCCTCAAAGAATGCTACTAGCACTTACAAATATTGTGTATATAAAAACAACTTAAAAGAAACTGAATTCGAAGAGCAAAGACGGTGAAAACAGTAATGGGGAAAGACAAATCTATGTAAATAGCAGGGAAAATGGAAGAAAGAGAGAGAGAGAGAGAGAGAGAGAGAGAGAGAGAGAGCCCTTGAAAAACCCGCTTCGTGTAATTTTGTAGCCATTCGTTTTTGTTTTCCATCCTAATTTTTGAAATATTTCTTCCTCACAGATTGACATAAAGAGACGTACTGACCCAGAGAGAGGATGGCGCGGACGAGTCGGACCGTCCCTCGGATAGGAAGGATTGGATCAGTTGTCCCATCCGCTCTGATCTTCTGGATAATGGTGATCATCTTAGGCGAATGTCAGCCTGGTGTCCATGGTAAGATTTCATTTTATAAAGGTTTCGTAGTCGAATATTTCAAACACTTGACACTCGAAGGCCGTGGGTTCGAATCCCGGCACGGCACTGGTGTCCTTGGTCTACATTTGCCATACTCCACCCAGGTGCAAAATGGGAAATGATGGGAGGGAATAGACCATTTTTGTAATGTAATCAAATTCAATGCAATAATCTTTGTTAAGTGCCATGTTACAAATTATTTCATTCAGCTGGGCCCCGTCTTACAAAGAGTGATCTTAATCGCAACTTATTTGCGATTGATATCAATCGCAACTATGTTAAAAAAAGAAAGGAGATTGCAAGCTTGCGATTGATTTAGATCAATCGTAACTCTGGGTAAGACAGGGCCCCGATCCAACATTATGGCTTGTCCTACCTTTCAACACGTAATATATGCAATATAGTTTTGTAACATGGCACTTACAAAAGCGTTCTATGATAATTACCCCTTGACAATCACCCCGGCCAATTGCCAGCGGGACCGATCCCCCCCTCCCCCAAGAACAACTAAACCCCGGAAAAAAATTACCCTAAAACACAGAGGACGATAATCCCCGATAAATTAGCCCATAGGATAATTACCCCCCCCCCCCCCATCCCCGCTAGAGGACAATTAACCCCTAACCCCTATAAATGACCCCCTGTTCAATAAAGTGGAATTCCACCCGGATGATAAGTTGGTTTGAGAAAAGCAGAACAGATAGAGAAAATGTTAGTTTAAGTTTGAGCAAAATCCGATTAGAAATAGGAAAGTTATGAATATTTGAATTAGCGATCAATCAAACACAAAATAACAACACTATGGGTATGTTTATGCTCAACTTTTTCTGGCAAGAATCAGGCATCTGTAACGCGGTTAGTTCAAAACACGGTTGCTTCCTTTCTCATTTTTGTAGAATCACCGAAAAACGGCGATCACGATCGCCGATCGTAAACTCACAAAAAGGTGCGTTTACGATCGGCGATGCTGCAAAATCGGCGTTTTCTAGGAAGCATAAACGCACAATCATTATTTTGTAAACGCGTTTAAATGGGGTCAACGCACTGACCTCTATCGTGGGTCTACGTAGCATGCGCAGTGCAGGTTTGCGAATCCAGCTGCAAGGCCAGTGGCGGATCCAGGGGGGGGGGGGGCCGGGAGGCCCGGGCCCCCCCCCCCCCCCCCCCTTGAGAAAAAAATCATGTAAAATCACGTGATTTTTACCTTTTTGGGGGGTTGGGCCCACCCCCCCCCCCCCCCCCCCTGGCGCTCAAGGGGGGGGGGGTGCAAATCGAATTTTTTTGAGGATAAAAAAAAAAAAAATGTGCTCACTACCCCCCCCCCCCCCCCCCCCCCCCCCCCCCCCCCCCCCCCCCCCACTGAGCGACTTTTCGGGAGCAAAAAAAAAAAAGTTGGGCCCCCTCCCCTAAGAAATCCTGGATCCGCGCCTGTGCAAGGCCACCCAGCCAGATGAGCATAAACAGTACACCGTGCAACTGCGATTACGATGAGCGTTTCAGATCGCTCATTCTACCTTCAAAATCAAGCATAAACGCACCCTATGGCGTATCTTGCGAGCTCTTCTCCAAGTTGTTCTGAACAGAAAATTACATAAACTTTCATCGCCTCAGTACAGCTATTTATGACGGAATAGGTTTGCTTCACACAGAGGTTGTATAAAAAAAAATTGCAATAATTATACCACAAAAATGTTTTATACCAGGCATTTTTACTGTTCCCCCTACCCCCACCCCCTGAAACGTGGTCATGGTGATTCGTATGAACCGTAGTATATTGCCAAGCTGTTTTACATAATTAGGAGAAAAGCGCAAGAAAACGACCAGTTATGTGTTAAAAGATAAAGGGCAAAAGAACGCGACGGGAGAAAAAACCCAGATAACAGATGAGGAGGGTAAAACACAAAGATTTAATTTGTTTTAAAAGATTGTAAAAAATTACGATTTTAAATTGTCCCTTAAATGAATCGAGTGATAGGGCAAGTTTGATATAATTACGTCGAGAGTTCCAAATTTTGGAATTATCCTGTGGTGGTTGTCCTTCGGGGTAATTGTCATCGGGGGCGGTCGTCCTTTGGGGTAATTTTCCGAGAGGGGAGGGGGTAATTTTCCGGAGGTAATTGGCCAGGAAATAATTGTCCTAATAATACCGTACAAAGATTCATGCATTAAATTTGATTACACTTCGAAAATGGTCTATTCTACATCAGGAATTTGACCCAGGAAGACCAATCGCTTTGGCCGGCGGTATTCTCCCGCGAAATCTCCTCGATCTGCCACTGCAATAACGATACTAATTATGATGTGTATAATCTGATTCTTTTACAGGAATTTGCTCGATAGACTGTCAGAGAAACACCAATTATTGCAAGGAGTGTGTAAGGGATCCTGAACAATGCGCTACAGTACCATACTATGAGACAACTGAACTAGGTGAGTATTGATCGTGCAAAATCATGATAAGAAATAGAAATTAAGTTTATATTATACTAAAATGGATATATCATTATATACACCACGAATAATGCAAATATTTACTTCCTAAATCGTAAAGAAGCATTGCCCCTCTTTCTTCTACTGCAAAAAGATGGTCCAAAAATGGTATCAAAATTATCAGATATACTATTTTACTGAACCGTGTGACATACATCTATACTTTATAAACATTCTAATTGTTAAACAATGAGCAATTAAAAAGTGTTGCATTTCAATAGATCTCTTTCATTGAATGCATAACTTTTCATATGTTGAGAACAACATTTTATGCAAAGTGAATTCCATCCATGGAGATGTCATTATGTAATGCATGTGATAAAACGGCTGGTAACCAGGGGTTAGGTTAATAGCCCCCCCCCCCCCCCCCACACTCTGGGGTTCCCAAAATCTCGGTAAAGGGGTACTTTTTCCGCCCGACAAAATCCGGTCCCTATTGACTTTAACACCGGAGATAGGTGTGCTTTCAAAGGGAGGGAACGACCATACACGTACCCTAAATAACACTGAGTTTGGGGGGGGGGGGCGCTGGGGTTAATATAAAATTTAACATAACATGTCTGTTGCAAAACAACTTGGTCCGAGGTGATATCTCTCTCTCCCTCTCGCTCTTTAATCCCTTCTTCTTCTCAGGGGCAATTCTTTTCAATGTGACAGTAGACACTGACCAACCGGTACCTACAGATATCACGATTAGAATATCTGGGGACGTGGAATCCATGGCCATGTTCCGCGTTGAAGGTCTTCAGGTTATCCTCAATAAAACATTCGACTATGAGGTATGTACACGTTATAATATATGTCCCTTGCAGCAGTAGTAGTAGTAGTATAGTAGTAGCAGAAGTAGTATACATAGTTGTAGTTGTAGTAGTAGTAGTAATAGTGGTAGAACTAGTAAAAAATAATAATAGTAATAGCAGCAGCATCAGTAGTAGAAGTAGAAGTATAAGTAGTAGTAGTAGTAGTAGTAGTAGTAGTGGAAATAGGAATATAAGTAATAATAGTAGTTCATGTAGTAATATTAGTACGAGAATTAGTAGTAGTAGTAGTTATAGTATTAGTAGGATAAGTAGTAATAGTATTAGGAGGAATAGTAATAATAGTACATGTAATAGAAGCAGAAGTAAAAGTAGTAATAGTAGTAATAGCAGTAGTAGAAGAAGTAATAATAATGGTAGTAGTAAAAATAGTAGTAGTAGTAGTAGTAGTAGTAGTAATATAAGTAATAATAGTAGTGATAGCAGTAGTAGTAGTAGTAGTAGTAGTAGCAGAAGTAGTAGTAGTAGTATTAGTAGGAAAGTATTAATAGTAGTAGTAGTTCATATAGTAGAAGCAGTAGTAGAAGTAGTAATAGTATTAGGAGTAGTAGGAGGAGGAGTAGTAGTAGTAGTAGTAGTAGTAGTAGTAGTAGTGGTAGTTGTAATAATAGTAGTAGTAGTAGTAGTAGTTTGTTTGATCTTATGTTTGATCCTATGTTTGATCCTATGTTTGACCTTATGTGTTTGATCTCACTCTGATTTTTATTTATATTATCATATATGCATGGTTGATTGAATAAAGAACAGATGTATAAGTTGTGTGTTTATTATAAGTTTTGGTATTTTTTTTTTTATAGTCAGACTATGTTGCACTTCGAGACACCTATATTAAGCGCCTAATAAATATTGTGTATTGTTATTATTAGTAGTAGTAGTAGACAGGCGCGGATCCAGGATTTCTTAGGGGAGGGGGCCCAACTTTTTTTTTTTTTTGCTCCCGAAAATTTAAAAAATCGCGCCGGCCGAAAAGTCGCTCAATGGGGGGGGGGGGGGGGGGGGGGGGGGGGGGGGGGGGGGGTAGTGAGCACATTTTTTTTTTTTTGATCCTCAAAAAAAAATTCAAAAAAAGTCGCTCAATGGGGGGGGGGGGGGGGGGGTAGTGAGCACTTTTTTTTTTTTTTTGATCCTCAAAAAAAAAATCTCAATCAAATCTGCACCCCCCCCCCCCTTGAGCGCCAGGGGGGGGGGGGCCCAACCCCCAAAAAAAGGTAAAAATCACGTGATTTTACATGATTTTTTTCTCAAGGGGGGGGGGGCGGGCCCCCCGGCCCCCCCCCCCCCCCCTGGATCCGCCACTGGTAGTAGAAGTAGTAGTAGTAGTAGTAGTATTAGTAGGAGTAATAGTAGTAATAGCAGCAGCAGTAGCAGCAATAGTAGTAGTAGTAGTAGTAGTAGAAAGAGTAATATAAGTAATAATAGTAGTCCATGTAGTAATAGTAGTAGGAGAAGTAGCAATAGTATTAGGAGGAATAGTAATAACAGTACATGACTTGTAATAGAAGCAGAAATAAAAGTAGTAATAGTAGTATTAGAAGAAGTAATAACAATGGCAGTAGTAAAAATAGTAGTAGTAGTAGTATTAGTAGTAGTAGTGGTAGTGGTAGTAATAGTAGTAGGAAAGTAGAAATAGTAGTAGTAGTAGTATAGTAATAGTAGTAGTAGTAATGGTAGTAGTGTAGTAATAGTATAGAGATATCGACTGCTTTGAGAGACCTGGCTGTTTTATATGCTCAAGGGAATGCGCGCACCTCCTGCTATGACCCTAAGGCGCGCCTGGGTGGGCGGCGCGCCGAGGGGTCATGCATGATGGCAGGGCGTGCTAGTTCCCGAGAGCATAAAAAGCAGCCAGACCTCGAATATTAAAGCAATCGATGTGTCTTTTATATGCCAAAATGAAACAAAAATCTATCAAGAATTCTTACCTTATGCTTTTATTGAGTAAGATTGGTTAAAACATCACGGAAACTCTGAGACACTGTCTGTAATCTTTGCTTAAAAATGACTGAAAGTTTCAATCAATTGGGAATTTCAGACAAAAAGCACTGTATGGTGTACGCGCCCGCACAAAGAACATTTACACACGTAAACCAATGGGTATCGCAGCAAATTTTACTATTTCATGGTAACCGGAATTTTGAGGGATCTCACTCTTGGATTATTAACCGGTATTGGCATTTTTGTTTCTTAACGGGAATGGCTAAAATCACGACTCCAATTTCGTTAGTGAGGTTTATAATAGAATATATTGACTTGTTGAGCACCAGGTGAATCGTCCACTTAAGGTCCATTAGTTTTGCAACCCGCGAATGATTTTATGTGACCCGCCGCCAAAATATTAAGTAAAACTTTTGTTAGAGCCAATTGTTTAGTTCCCTCTCTATACAATGTAAGTATGTTCATGCTCCAACTTTGTTTTCTTTTAAGGTGTACCTCGCAAACCATTTCTATTGTAGAACACACTTTCATTTACACCCAAAAATTTATTTTACCGATATTAAATATTTTGTATATACATTGGGCTTGCGGTTGCACCATGTGAGAGAGGGGAGTATTGGGGAGTCCGGAATAGGACTGTCGGTAATCTTTCTTTCTTGCGTGTGTGTAGTCCTGAAAAGGACTGTTGGTAGTCTTGAAAAAGACTGTTGGTAAACTTTCTTTGCTTAATAGTTCTATAATAAGGAAAAAACTAAAGCGCCGGTTGGAGAGGGTGGGTAGTACTAGGAGGGGCTCGACGTTTCGAACAGATTGACTGTATTACTTTATTGTTTTATGCAACTTTGTACTTTCTGTGCCACCAGATTTATAAATAATTATATATATATATATATATATATTTATATATATATATATATTATATATATCTACATATGTATACATTTAAATATCTAGTATGTTAATTAGCCATGGTTTGTGAAATAAAGACGAAGTTAAATGAAATTACGAAATAAAATGTCAAAACCGGGTTAATAATTGTGGAGCACATGGAGTGTCAAGTCTGACAGACATGAGCGCTATACAAGAACACACTATTTTTAAGTGATGTTATTTGGTCTGGCTTTAAAGGTACTATGTCCCATTTGCAGGCCAAAAAAAATGAAAAAGTTAAATTCCAACTGCATTTGAAAGATAATACTAATTTAGAACTTCCCTAAAAAAGGTGGGGCTTGAAAATGTCTTCAAGTGGGAAAATAACTACTATTAGTTGTCAAATCGACTTTAGGGCTATAGAGCCCAAAAGTAATAGTCTTGATTTTCAGACAATTGTACCGAATGGTCATACGTTTTATGCTGCGCAAAGATTCAATCAGTTTAATCTTGGTCATCACAAGAAGTGGGTTATTGATGTAGACAAATGCTCATGTACCCTTTACAACTCTTTTCATGTATGTTATTACCAAAGAAGAAAAAAAAGCCAGTCAGTCACTCAATAGTGTCTGACAGTGAAGTCTAGCAAGTAAACGGGTTTCCTTGCATAATTTGAATACTAGGCCACTGCTAACGTTTAGATTTCACAGATAGGACATACATGACATATTCATAATTCCTGCAAAGTTCTACAGAATTTGAGGTTGGCTGCAAAAGGGACATAGTACCTTTAAAGTAGATATTCATTGATTTTAAAAACTAACTTTATTTTCATCATTGCAAAGTTGAAACTTTGATTCGGCAAGGTTATCAAAATTCAATGCTTGGAACCATTCGAAGTAATGATTATTATAAATTACAATACGCTTAAATACAGCCCCGGCATAGCACCTGCAGGGCTCTCCGAACGCTGCTGAGATGTGTGAGATCACAGTATGGACATGACTTGCACAAGCAGACGATGTCCCATGACATCTCACACATTTTCAGTGCCTGTGTTTTCATCTTCTCTTGAGTTCTTTCTCTTACTTCACTACCGTCAGGCTAAATGTATAATATATCGCCTCACTCTAAACCCCGCCCATGGTTTTATTTTGATGACAAATGCAGCGATACAAAAATAAAGGAATCTGTCGCTTGTAAACAAAATAAGACGCCATTGTATATTCAGCTGCACACACCGGGTATGTTCGGCGTTTCAAGAGGGAACAAATGCCGTCCTTAATATCATTCCGGGGGGCAATTTCACCTTTAAATGCTCTCACACGTACCTCGCGACTAATTATATACATTGGCAAAGCATTTTGATCCTTTTTAACTGCAACATCCTTTAACTTGTGTAGATGGTGGAGGACTACAGATTTGACATTGATTGTAACGACGGGACCGGATGGAGCACAACACCTGAATCAAGTGGGGAAAAAGGGGTAAGATGAGCCAGTTTTTACATTTATGCTCCGTACTACCAATATATAGTTATTACAGTTATGGGTTAAATACAGTAATGTAATACAACTATCATCTCTCTTTTCCTCTATTCACCTGTGAAGCAATCATGATATATGTGTCTGGTGGACCGCCAACAAAAAAGTCATTTGGATCCATTTATCCCAGTCATGGGGTATGTTGATCTGTGGCATATTTGTGGCATTTTGGCATCTGAAATGAAATCACATTTACATTTATTAATTAATTAATTAATTAATTTATAATCTTTTGTCAGGTTGACCCATACACAAATAAGTACATCAAGGCATTTTTTGCCGTCATTCATCATTTCTTCCTTTTTAACTTAAATGTTTTCAAAAGTACACAATGATTGACATAGGGGTAAGATGGGGCAAGCCAGGGCTCAGCTTGCCCCAACGGAAAGTCCCATCTTACCCCTCACACGCCATTTTGAAAACTTGACACAGCATTGTATTCTACTGTTCAATAAGGCTTAAAGGTTTGTACACAAAAATCCTCTTTAATCTATAGCATCCATTCGCGACATGCAATTTGGTAGAACCCTATCGGGAAGGTATAATCGCTCTATATCTACAATAATAAGAAAATGTCAAAAACGTTGTAAACCCCCAACATAACGACACATTTCTCCCCATTCTACCCCCATATTACAGCGATGTAAATTAATGTCCTTAATGTCCTGAGGGCGCAAACCAGTTTTCACTTCGTACAGTTTCCTAGTAACAAGGGGTGGCTCAACTAATTATTATTGTTATTATTATTATTATTATTATTATTATTATTATTAATGCTATTAGTTTCGTTATTATTTTTAGTTATCAATATTATTATTATTATTATTATCATTGTTATTATAAGTGGTAGGAATATTACTAATAGTAGAAGTAGTAGCAGTAGTATTAGTAGTAGTGGTGGTGGTGGTGGTGATGTTTTTTATTATTTTGTTGCTGATATTACTATTACTATTTCAAATATTATCAATGGTGTTTTATCAAAAATGGCAGCATTGAAAACAGTATCATCAACATCATCATCGTCATTATCATCCATTTTTATTATCTTCATTCAATATTGTTCAGTACAAAATTAAGCCAATCGTCACATATACATTAAAGTGATATATTTCTCAAAAAGTCTAATCCTCACTATAATGTCAAAATTACGATGTTTCTACACGTCACTTTTTCTCTGTTTTTCCCCCAACCAGTCGCTGTCCCATATACTGGCGGTGGGAGACACGAATGAATTTTCGCCTGACTTCAATGTATCCATCATTCATGCCAACATAGTAGAGGCAAGTATGCCATAAGATAATCGAATATATACCCTGAACTGAGAGGCTCTGGTTGAAATTATGGATGCTCTGAAATGACTGGCGTAGCACTATATTTTATGCTAATCACAATAGATCAAAAATATTACCGGTGCCTCGATAAGAGTGCAGGGTATATTTGATTTATAATCGAGATTGACTGTCGTAGAGGATGGGTATTTACATTTAAATGAATCACGGTGTCTATGAAGAATATAATCGCAGAGTATCTCATTTAATATGCATATATTTTGTTCTTCTTAAATGGTAGTATTCGGCATTAAGGCGATATATTTTAGGTCATTAGATCTTAAAGGTATAAACCAGTTTTGGAAACGTCCCCCTCTCAAAAAAAATGAAATGGAAGCCCTTATTACCAATCATGTGAAAGAATATGTTTTGACTAAAATTAAATACGTGATGATACAAATTTTGCCGGGAAACCGCCTACTAATTGATATATTTGGGAAATTATTATATGTATCCGGACCGGATAGATATCGCTCACGTATCGCGTAGTCCCATATACATCTTTCTGTGTACAGTGCTTGTAACTTTACCAAGACTGGGCCAAATTTCTTATCTTTTTGATGATTCCAGAACCTTGCAGTACACACCAATACTTACATGCTAGATGATCAACCTTTTCTGATCGATTCCACGATGCTTTTTTCACAATGCAATCGCATAACCATAACTGGTCTTTACCTTTGGGGTGAAAGCCTTTAGAACATTATGCCTTTGAGTAAAGGCGAAGGCCCATGTATGAAACGGTATATCATTGAATAAAATGCATAAAATGTGTTGCTCAGTCTGCAAACCACATTATCTTGAATATCCCAATGCCAATCTACTGACGTATGACTGCTAATGCAACTGGTGCGATGTTTTTCGCACGTAAGAGTGACAACATGAATGCAAAATTTTCTTCAAAGTCTTAGTATAGTAGTAGTAGTAATAGTATTTATTTCCGTATAAAAACATAATAACAATGCATGAGATACGGGGGATTGCCCACACTCAGCTTACCCGACATGGGAAAGCTGGTCTTCAGTGCGGTCCGGAACAACTTCGTAAACAAAACAAAATATAAATACATATCTGAATAACGGTAAATAAATTGTCAAAACAAGAAGAAGAAAAAGAAGAAGAAAGAAAAAAAAAACACATTTCAGAAAAACGAGTAATCATAACAAGATAAGGAGGGGACCATGTGCTACCGTTCTGCCATCTTAGATGTGAATGTATTAACACTAGGGGACGATTTGATATGAGGAGGGTGTGTGTGTTGTAGGCCTTTCCCCTTTGCGTTTCTATACTTGAATGATCTTTTGAGGTAATTTGTTCTCGGTTTGGGTAATTTTATTTCTGCTCCAATTCGGGAAGGGTAGGAATGGGTTATCAACTCAAATTCATTTCTTAAAGGGATAGTTGAGTTCTGTTGCAGAGGGCGCTACACACAAAATATTTTTTGTGAGATAATGAAAAACTGAGTGTCAAATTTGAAAGAACATACAATTTTGTATTTGTATTTGTATTAACATTTATTTCCTTCTCAGCAGCACAATATAAAACACAATGCATATATACATGATATATGTAACAATTATTTCAACATAGAGTATACAGTAATTAATTCAGATACGGAAGGAGGCGAAAACCCGGCCGAAAGCGTAGCTTGAGTTGAGAACGCCCATAAATAACAAAATCATCTTTGTTTGATCAAAATCGGTTAAGAGACGGCTGAAATATCCATAAATATAACAATTTCTAATACTTGTGTACCACCACAAATAATAGATAATTTGAAGAAAAAAGCCGTTGAAAAAACGAAATAGCGCCTGTTACGTCGTATTTCAACCAATGCCGATGTTAGCTTTTTTGTGGCATTTTCGTGCTGGTTATATTACGCACAACCAGCCGGCCCATGTATTGTTGTTTTGTATTAAATATTTAATTAACGGTCACCGTATTTTTTTTTTAAGTGGAGCGGAATTAGTATGATCGTATTGGCTAAATTTCACACAATTTTGGATCTAAAATTACCTTCATAGCAATTTTAGGTTCTAAAAAGGCACTTGAAATGTCATAGATAAGAATAAGAGCAATAACCATGCACTTTGAAGGCATTTGCGGTCTGAAAACAGAACTCAACTATCCCTTTAAATACTCAGAGGTTAGATTATTCATAATTTTATACATAAGGACAAGGGAATGATGATTTCTCCTTCTTTTCCAAGAGTTGCTAATTAAGAGCTTTATGCATTTCCAAAACAGAGACATTAGATTCAGGTTTATTTTAAGTATAAATACGCCTGCCCTGTTTGTAATTTTGGGAGCGGCGATCTGTATATTTTCTGAAAGCTGCACTGTAAATAACATCACCATAATCGAAATACGGAAGGATCAGTGAGCTATACAGTGCGTCCCAGAAACCGAAAATTATCCATGTTTATCCTAACCTAATCACAATTATAATTAATAAATGACACATATTTGTAACGCTAGATCCTCCTCTTTCATTTGATGTAACTTATGTGATGCATATTTCACGTGTGAGTGATCAAAAATAATTTGAAGAGAGAAAACCAAAACGTCATTTGGCGGGCGGTATCTGAATTTCAAAGGGAAAATCACATTTCTAGAAATTTCAATTAGGAAAAATGACCAAGGAATAACAAATTTCTGTTTGTTTAAAGTAAAGCTTGCATTTCCATGATTTGATCAAACGAGTTCGTTTTAATTGGCTGCCTGTCGTAGCAACAGAGTTGACAAACGACTTAACCCCGTTTCGTTGACGATCAGCCATGCATCAAGTCTTTCGTTAACTTTATAGAACATGTAAAATAGGTTCATCAACCAATGTTCACTCTTCTATCTCCTCTCTCTCTCTCTCTCTCTCTCTCTCTCTCTCTCTCTTTATTCTACCTCACCCGCTCTCCCTCTCCCACTTCGGTTATTTTTATTTACAGAACGCTGAGACGGGTATTGTACTGATCACAGATGTCCCAATCCAAGCTTTTGATGATGACGCAAAAGATTACGGATTTGAGTACTTTATACTGGAGGTGCGTATTATTATTATTATTATTATTATTATTATCGTTATTATTATTATTATAATCATTATTATTATAATTATTATTATTATCATTTATTCGGCAAAACAAAGTATAAGATGATCCAAGCTTTTTCCTTCTAACTATTAGTATTTTGCTCTCCCTCTCTCTCTCTCTCTCTCTGATTCTAATCTATGTTACAATAGCAATGATAATAATAATAATCATGCTCATAATCAAAATTATTATAACCACAGTAATAATAATAACAGTAACTGTTTCTTATTAAGTGCCTTGCCGGTTTCAACGTATATTACCAAAACGTCTTACAGTTTTATTTTCCCGGTCACTAGATTTAATTACGATTCTGCCCATTACAGTACATATTCTCCCCTGCCTGGGGAGCATTACAGCTCGTTGCCTTTTTACGAACGCGCACAGATTTTTAGCCATTATATAATATATATATATATATACATGTATATTACTAACTCGTTTTATATGAAATATTCTTAAACTTCCTAACTTCTGTATTTCATGTTGTATATCATCCTTTTTGTGTTTGTTTGCTTTTTTGTTTCTCGACTTTGTTTTAATGTATCTTGTTATATATAAGGATATGTACCTTTGTTAAGGTCCCCATCGATCTTTTTGAGATATTTGAAATGAATAAATAAATGAATATAAAACAAAGCAATGTTATCACATTGACTTCGCATCATATCGGGTACCCTTTAATATTGGGTGGGAAGGAGCAAAGTAGATAGATTTTCCTGGTCAAAGACATAAATACCATGCCGGGGTTTGAAAGCATGAAAGCATCAAATTCCAAGTATAGTGAACAAACCACTCAACTGCGATACATCTGCAATGAACATGGACAAAAAAGATCTACGGTCACGAGATATTTCAGCACCGAATAATTATTTGAATTTATTTCTGTACATTTTCGTGTTCAATCAGGATGTGCCCTTTAATGTAACCGGCCCTACCCCAGACGGGTGCCAACTTGGTGAAGTATTTCTACGTTTAAATGGCACCGTTGACTTTGAAGACCAGGAGTTCTACAATTTCACACTCATAGCAGAGGTGAGTTAAAACAATTATTTCCAAAGGAGCACATACCTTGAGTTGATTTCTTGAAAGTCTTTGCAATGGTATTAGAGTAAAATCATTTATGTAATTCCAAAGTGGACGATATTCAATTCAATTCAATTCAATTCAATTTTGGTTTATTTATATCAACATATACAATGTACAATGCAGTAGTCCAGGGACCAATAATGCAATGTTTACATAAAATGTTCATAAAAACAGGAATGATCATATAAATGTACAATAAAAATGATAAATGATAAAGTTAACATTATTGTTCATACCTAAAGTTATATACATATATAAATAAATGATAATAGATAGATGAACAACCTATAACAGTTACTTGAAATATTGAACCAATTATTGCAAGTACAAATAATCTTTAAATTAAAAATTATTCCAAAAAAAATATATATATATATATATATATATATATAATCAAGGAACTCCTTGATATAATATATAGCAGTTGCCCGTTGGTGTAACCAAGGAGTTACTACACTACTCCTTGGTGTAACCTAACGTAATGTAAGGTAACGTATTTACATGTACATTTCGTCAACAGCTTTTATATACATGCTTTGGAATTGTTACTGAGACTCTTACCAACTGCCTTACTCACAAGTAATCACCATGATATCCTAATGTTTCCGGGTCAAAGTTAGTAGCATCAATACTGGCAGTAAAAGTGATATTTCTTAATCGCTATAGGGGTAGAGTGTATGTCGATGCGAACGTGCACATGTCGATTAAACACCGATTGCCGAGCTCTGTTTAGCAGACAGCATGCGACAAAAATGAAACACCAACGGGCAACTGCATGAAGTCTGTTTATTAAACACAAGCTAACACCTAACACCAATGTTTTTGGTGGTGTTCATTTCATGTTTGGTATTAGATCATACTTTTGCATGAAAATAAACACTAACATAAACACCAACACGAAGCGTAAAATCACCGAATGACCTAACCATACACACACCTCACACTCCATACCCATTAACACTACACCAGTATCCACTGGCAGTATATTGCATGCAGCAGCTGTATTCTGTTATCGTTGTCTCTCTGATGAGTTCAAGACGAAAAGCTGTAGCATGTCTGAATCCACTGCCACTCTTCGATATTTTCTTTTAATCACACATGATTGTGTCTTTCCCAAGGACGGCTGCAAAAGCGGATTTAACTCGCGTGAAGGGTACGTTACCGTCATTGTTCAGGTCATCGATACAGACGACGAGCCACCGGCATTCAGTCAGGACAATTATGACGTCACAATTCCTGAGAGAAACTCGACTTTCGTTTACACGGGTCTTTCTGCCTCGAATGGAGACTCGTTTAACACCCCTCTTCGGTACAGCTTTATTGGTGAGTATATCCCGATCCATCAACGTAAAGGTGTTGTGGTCTAGTGGATAAGTCAGCCGACTGCATATATCGCAGGGTACGGGGTTCGAGTCCCGCTACATTTGCCACTCTACACCTGGGTGTTAAATGGGTACCCGGTAGGATGCAAAAGTTAATGTGGTTGGATTTGTATTATTAAGGGTGGTGGTTATTTTACCTGACTGATAATGAGAATGAATGCCTCACCAAAGGGCATAGTACTAGCGCATCGACTTGGTTTCGAACCTGGGTCACCGGATTACGAGACCACTGCTCTACCGACTGAGCTATCGCGCCTTGCACCTATCGAGCAAGTGGCGCTTGGACAATGGGCGTACATTGTGTGCGAGTAAGCCTGAATCTGATGACCGGGATTATATGTACTGCAACTAGAAACAAAGTACTAGGCGCATTATAAATGTGAGCTATGATTATTAACATAATTGAACTTTGACACATAAACAACAACAACATCTATTAACAATAGACTTTCATTTTCTAGGGATGATTGTCGTTGCGCACGACGCGGTCACTGCGAGGGCTTTATTACCTGCGTTATATCGAACCAGTGAAAGCAAACTCCCTATAGGGCTTTAGATACACCAGTAATTCGTTTCCATATTTAACATTTATAATCGTCTCACGTTAAAGATGGTGCCAGTCATTTACGCAATCCTACGTAAGCATTATGACGCCTTATGAAAACACGTGCTAGAGAAACACTTGGACTAAATCACGTACCAAACGTTACCTTTTAATATAATGGAGAGCGTTGAAGAAATTAAAGTATACGATTTTCGTAGCATTTTTCAAGATTATTTGAGTTTTGCAATATTGTTGTTTTGTTTGTGTAGGGCCTACATTAAATGGATAAAAAATGGTAGCACTTTATGGGAATTTTTGTATAAATATTGTCAAAGATTGTTTAAATGTATTCGCAAAAAGTTAACGCATTCAACTTGTAACGAGGGCTGTAATTGTCAATAAACGGCACATATCCTAATACATTCCTGACAAGTATTTTCAAATATAATTCTTTAACAGACATATTTTGTTTAACTATTGTCGAGAAAAAAATCCATTGAAATATATTACAATTCGTAATAACATACTACGAGAAATACTCCTCGTTCAGAACTAAGAAGATAAGAGTCAAAATTGCGTGTTCAAAATGTTCGATCACT
This sequence comes from Strongylocentrotus purpuratus, assembly GCF_000002235.5. Taxonomy (NCBI): domain Eukaryota; kingdom Metazoa; phylum Echinodermata; class Echinoidea; order Camarodonta; family Strongylocentrotidae; genus Strongylocentrotus; species Strongylocentrotus purpuratus. The sequence continues at coordinate 14,704,012 of NW_022145595.1, forward strand.
TTGTTTCGAGTAGGTATGACACCAAGTGAACTCAAACAACGTAATGCCAAAGCCAAAGGAGAGTGAGTGAAAGTGTTGACAACGTATTGAACAATAACTGTGGGAACATTGTCATTGAACAACTTGTTGATACAAGCGGTGATAAAAAATTATCCATTTGATAAATCGGACATTTCTTTTTGAACTCATTCATTGATTCAGAACAAAGAGGAGAGTGGAGTTGCTTGTACTATCTTAAAATTGACCCTCTCACGGCTGACGTGACCATAAGGAATGAATTGGACTTCGAGACATCTCCAGGCACCTGTATAATTACCGTCCAGGTAAGAGAACAGCATCTATATTATTTAATCATATTTGTGGCTTACTCAAAAAAAATCATCTATTTGCTACAAATTCTTATTCCTCCTCCTCCCGTCCGTAGTTCCTCCTTCTTCTCTTCTTCTTCATCTTCTTCTTTTCTTTTCTTCTTCTTCTTCTTCTTCTTCTTTTCTTTTCTTCTTCTTCTTCTTCTTCTTCTTCTTCTTCTTCTTCTTCTTCTTCTTCTTCTTCTTCTTTTCTTTCTTCTTCTTCTTCTTCTTCTTCTTCTTCTTCTTCTTCTTCTCTCTTTTCTCTTCTTCTTCTTCTTCTTCTCTCTTTTCTCTTCTTCTTCTTCTTCTTCTTCTTCTTCTATCTTTTCTCTTCTTCTTCTTCTTCTTCTTCTTCTTCTTCTCTCTTTTTCTTTTTCTTCTGCTTCTTCTTCTTCTTTTTCTTTTTCTTCAACATGATATATTGAGTTATTGTTAATATTCTACTTCTTCATCAACTTATTTTTCTTCATCTTCGTTTTGTTTTGTGGTTGGCACTACGGCCCAGACATTGCATGTAATGACGTCATCATTGTCGCTTTCAGTATCATCATAATGATCATCATCATCACCATCATCATCATCGTCATCGTCATCATAATCACAATCTGTTATTTTCTTCTCTAATTATAGGCGGTACAAGAGAACGATTTCAACATGGTTGGCACTACGAACTTGACAGTGACCGTCATGAACGTCGAAGAATGTCCAAGTTTCATCTTACAGAGCTACTCCGGACAACTGACCGAGGACGACCCCTTTGTGATCACCGATGGCGGCAGCGAAAGGTTGATTATGGGCATGACTGATGAGGATGGGGTAATACGTGAATCCTTCATATCAGATCCATGAAAAACTGTAATCCATAAGAGTAGAAAATTTAAAAAGTGAAACAATTTAATAAATGAATTGATAATGAGTAAGTAAGATAAGATGAATATAAGTCGGCAACCCTAGTAAAAAGTACAACAAACTCTATTACCACCATTGGAAATGATTTATTATAATACATTCACGTTTCTCTCCCCCCCCCCCCTTTTTTTCTTCTTTAAAGTTTCTAGAGTATAATTAATACAATTGAATGGATGCACAGGAAACACTACACGGGTCTGTGCCTTGATGTATTGTAAAATGTACATATTTGATTGAATATTAAACTCATGGTGTTCCTTTTCTTGTATAGGTATTCGGTGGGCCGAGTTATATTGAACCTAATGATACAATCGAGCTGGTAGAGATGAACATGCCAGAAGGAACTATGACTCGATTCTTTTTAATCAAATTCTTGGATCCGGCATCAATCGAGAGCGATACCAAAATACAGGTAGGAGATTTGTTTGGCTTTTAATATTATTTATCGATGCTCTTTCAATTCTGTCAGTAAACAAGATCGCAAGTTTTATTGAAAAATCAACTCAAGGGAGAATTTCAATATCCTATTGTAGATCCGATAGAATTCATGTTTGGATTACATTACGTAATACCCCATTCTCATGCTTACATGCCCAATGCTATTTAAATTTCCTTACGTTTATTTTTCGAAAGTATTTGCGATCGAGTTAGCAGTGAATCATTTTATTGGACATAAAAAATACACAATCTTTCACTCTATCCGTGTTTCCTAGGTGAATTATGAACGGCATAATAAATAGTTTTTCAGACTCCTCATCGCCTTTGATTAGGCAACTTGGCGCTCTTCAGATTCCTGGATTGGATTGAATTGGAAATCTTAAAACATTAAAAAAAATGTCATACAAATCTACTTAGAGCATCTCTGCAGTAAACACAGAGTATCAGTAATCTACATAAAAGACCACGTTCTATTTGTAAAATTAGTCCTTTCATTGAACTCGAGTTAATGGAGATTCGGATATTAATTAGGAAAAGAAAGAACCTACTCCTTTTACCCGCTTATCGTACTAAACTCTTACAGCTTATTATTATGTAAAACAAGACACACAGCTGACATTGAGATTATTTCGTTCCTTTTTCATACATGAAAAGAACAAATACAAAACTAGACAAAAATAACGTTACACCAAAACACACACACGCACACCGCTTACACACGCCAACCTCCATCCCACACACGCATACACTTTTGTTTTTTTTATAACAATTTTGTTTTATTTCTCCAGATGTGTAATACAAACCATGACATACAATTGAATAAAATAAACGTGTTCAATATTGATGCTTTTACATAAACATAATTAAACACAAACTTATTTGCAGTATAATATAACTTGGCAACAAAGTAAACGTATAAGTACCTAAACATAATATGTCAATTGTAAATGTTATTTACTTATATATTACAAAAAACTTAAACAAATCTGGAGGTAATTTTACTGAAACAATCCTGCCCCCTCCCTGCCCCCTCCATCACACAAACATACTCACCCTCTATCACACAAACATACTCACCCACCCACACACATACTCACCCACCCCCCCCCACCCCCCCCCCCCCCCCACACACACACACTACTCACTCACACACACACACACACACACACACCCACATGCATTCTCCCTCTCGCTCTTTCTCTCATACACCAGAGACAATGAAAATAGCTATTTGAACAATATGAATAGTCGTACAACAATTATAAACACACAGTAACGAAAAAAAGTCGTTCTGTTTATCGTTGCTTTATGGGCCTACATCGTAACCTAGGAGTGATTTTTGATTGTCGGTTGACATTTGAGAATTTTATATCTAAAAAATGTCGCGCTGCTTCGTATGCTTTGTATAGGATTGGAAAAATACGTGCTTTTTTGGATAGGCCCACCACTGAAAAATTAGTCCATGCATTTGTTTTATGCCACATTGATTTTTGTAACAGTCTTCTTTTCGGTCTTCATCAGCAACAAATCAAAAAATTGCAAACTATTCAAAATTCAGCGGCAAGATTAATGACCCGAACTCGGAAATACGAATCAATTACTCCTGTACTACGAAATCTACATTGGCTTCCTGTCCACTCCCTTATTTTGTTTAAACTATTATTTTTTGCATACGAATGCTTTCATGACATTGCCCCTTCTTATTTATGTGAACTTTTATCATTATATCAGCCTGCTCATACTTTAAGATCAAGCTCAAAATCATTATTCATTGTCCCTCCCACCTCAACAAAAACATACGGTGAACTTTCTTTTACACACGCCTCCTCAGTTTTATGGCATTCACTTCCAGATTCCATGAGAAATCACAATAATTTAAACAAGTTTAAGGTTTCTCTTAAAACGTATTTATTCATTGTTAAAAGTGTACACCCATGAACTCAGCGTCCAACACTACATGTACTTCTTTGCTTCTAAGTGGATTTTCTAATTTGTATGACTTTTTTTTGTAATTCTTTCCTTTCTATTTAAAGCGCATAGGGACTGTAATGTGTTATGCGCTATAAAAGAACTGAGTATTATTACTATTTTTATCAAAACAATTTATAAGATTAGTTTATGAGAGCACTAATCCTGTAACTCTACTTCTTATGATATTTTAAAAAAAAATTTCCCAGATATTTCTGAGCGATGACAAAGCAGATATGGAGTGTGATAGTGTTACAAACGTAACCGTGCGGCTTATGCCTGACGGCTTGGCGCCTAATTTTACTCAAAGTTATTACCATGGAAACGTATTAGAAAATGCAACCGAGGGTACGAGCATTATTCAGGTACTGTATTGTTATTCTTCTCATTGCATTCTAATCGATTTTTATTCCTTAACAGAGAATTAAAGTTGACTCGTGAGTTTTTGCAGAAATTTAAATCATAATGACCTGTATTCTAGTAAAATTTATACTCGACGGCCGACGCTGGAATTTAACTCAAAATCGAGTTTAAAAAATGACGTTAAACTGAGGTCATTAAGTTTTTCCTTTGTGAAATGTGTTCTTAGACACAGAGTCGATTTGGATTAGTACAGTACAGACCATCGTGGTCAGGTTTACTCTTTAATAATATATTCTCCTATTTGATCGGCAAGCAACAAGTCTTATAAACAAAATAGAAATATTAGCCTCGCCTCTTACAATAATAGACTAACTATTAATAATTAATATACAAAAATATTACCCTTCTTGTACAAAGCTGTCTTACATTAAGTAAAATCATTGTATCATGATCAACACAACGCGACGTATTCGCTGTTCGGGAAATTCTCTTGCCGTGCAAAGTTCTGGCTTTCATGAGCCTCAGAAGTTAATATCGCGAAATTGTCTGGTTTTACAGCAATCATTCTTATCACTATTGTATCATTCTCTTTTCTCGAATTAAGGTGGAAGCATGGAATGCGAACATGACCTCAGAAGGCATCGTCTATCGTCTCCAAATGGCGTCGGACGGCGGAGAGGATGTCTTCAGCGTCGATGCCGAGAGCGGTGACGTTTCCGTCGTGGAGGACGGCTTAGATGCGGAGAAGGTTAAACAGTACACGCTCATCGTCGAAGCGGTGGATGAAAGAGGGACCTACTACAGGTACTGCGTGATGATATCATTCACACATGATGAATACCCCCCCCCCCCCCCTCCTTCCAAAAAATGGGGTAACATTAAACTGACATCATATATAATAACAATAATAACATTTATTTAGCGCTTAATACTACTGTCTGTAAACTGTACTTGCATTACCCTGGCATATTAGCCGAGCTACCCTGATAATTACCACCGGTGGTCGGGGAATTTCTTTCCACTTGCAACCCATTTACATCATCCTGGTGGAAAGTGCAACTATAGATAAATTTGTCTTTAGATAAGTTTTTATTTAATGTATAATAAACGCGTGGCCAATTAAGATGACCTGGTTTTCAATTGGGCCCTCTACATGAACACAGAGATTTTACAAAAACATATCAATACAATCAAACATAAATATGCATATTTTTTCAGTTCAAACAGTTCGGTTAAATTGGGGGTGGGGAGCAACCAAGAACATTACAGGAAAGTAACGTAAATGACGAGAGAGACAAGAAAAGGAATTGGAATACAATTGAAAGATACAGATAAACGATGAGCGGACGCGTAAAGCAAAAAGGAAAATAAAGGTGTCCGGGGAAAAAGGGAAATATGGAGAAAGTTATATAAATTGACAAATATGTACAAATAAACATTAAATTAAAATTGTACAATGCTATAGAAAAGCAATAATGGTACACATAAACAAAGTATAAAACAACATAATATAAATATGAATATTAATTTAAGAAAACATATCGTCATTAGTACTCATCACTCCCCTATTATTGGACCATTATTATGTTGATTAAGCCTTGGTATCGTCTCATCTTTTTTAAAATTTTCTCTTTTGATAATATTAATGTCATCTAGAAATTGAAGGTTTTCAGGAAGTCTTTTTAAATTAGACTGGACAGGAACATTAAAAAAAAATTGTTCTACTTCGTGAAATTCTTACCAACATTTTACTTCTAGTTGTTCGCCTCGAAACGTCAGTCAGTACTCTCGATTCAACTTTATGTATATTCATTTATTCATCATACAGCAACATTTCTTTTCTCTTTACCTCTTCAGAGGGACTTTATTGTCCCATTTCAAAATACATATATATTATTTACAAAACATATGAATTATATACAGGATCAACATAATTTCTTAAAATTATAATTTTAACATTTCCAATACTCTCGTAACTTCTTCATTATCGAAGTATCTTATATTTTCTTTGTATTTCAAATAACATTTTAATGATGAATTAAAATATTTATTAACCTCTTTGGATTGGTTGGTACTTCCCCAAAGTTCCTATATAACCAGTTGAGCATAAGTTATCAAAAAATCATACAGCAACATGTTTTGAACAATAATTGTTCAAACTTTGGTCGAGATTTTTTCTCAAAGACTGTTCAGAGGAGACCTCCCATAAACAACGAAAAATAATGTAAGCGGTCCTCTTCTCACAAACATGGGGCAACGGTTAACTCTCTTTTATTTTTTTTAAATCAAATTTATCATCTAGGTACAGTATAACGTCCGTGATCATTGACGTGACCGATGTCAACGAGCACGCTCCGACGTTCGCCGAAGGTGTGGTTGAAGTCGACATCGAGGAGGAAGTACCAACGGATTCCTCGGTTTACACTGTTCAGGTATTCTTTCAATGATTCCGGTACTGCGCCCCTGAATTCATGTTCACTTTGTCGTTTTGGAAAGGTCGAAGTTCATTGTGAGGAATAGTGATACTGTGTTTATGTTAAAGGTCCATAATTATACCCTTCCGTTTTATAAAGACCGTCTGTACTAGTTTGGCCAGGAGGGATTTTACCACCCAATGTGGTCACTGAATTTTAGGGCTAAGATATGGCTACTGGGCCCTACAGCTTTACAAGCTTGCTTTCATGTAGGTCCCATCATATTTCTCTCAGTTAATTCAGTACTCTATATTGACCACTTATCTTTATGGTATTTATTATGTATTAATGATTGTTATTTTATCACCAAAACAAAATTGTACTTTATTTTGAAATGTATATGTAACATGAGAAATATGAAAATAAATGAAATGAAAAATGAAATGAAAATCTAGGAACAAGAATATTGACATTTTTCACTGTGAAAAAAAAGCTAAAAATATAAAATTGTCATAAGTTGTACTAATTAAGATATAAAATCACAACAAAGGTCGCTTGGCTGCTCGAGTATGAGTGGCGGTTGGTATAATGTGAGGTGACGTCATTGATTGTAAAGTGTTACACACGGGGGACCCTACAATTAGTAATGAAGATATGTCACTTTCTTTATTTCATCTGCTTTGTACAGGCCAACGATTTAGATGTTGATGCAATTCTTGAGTACTCTATCGGGGAGACTGCTGGTCCTTTCGCAATAGATTCAAAAACGTAAGTTTTCATTTTGCAATGCACTTTATACAAGCATACGAGCCATGATTCGTCTAGATGGAAAGGTCTAACACACGACCAGGATTCGTCCTATGGGCCATTGGTTCCAAGCTCACATTATCATAATAATAGGTATAATAGTAAAAGCAAAAGCCATAATGATAATGGTAAAATTATAATAGTATTATTGATAATAATGATAACAGCAATTATAATAATAATGGTAAAATCATAACAGTATTATTGATAATAATGATAATAGCAATTATAATAATAGTAACAATACAAGTAATAATGATAATAATGATAACAATAATGACGATAATAATATTAATAATAATAATGGTAATAATATCAGTAATAACAATGATCATAATTTTAATAATAATGGTAATAATATTTATACTCATAATGGTAATAATAACAGTAGCAATGATAATAATTTTGATAATAAGGATGATGATTATGATAAGGAAAAAAGAAGAAAAAGAAGAAGAAGAATGATAATGATAATAATAAAAATAATAATTGTAATGATAATAATAGTTATAACAAAAAGATTACAATAATATTATTGATAATAATAATGTTTAATAATATCAATAATAATGATAACAATACAAATACAAATAATATCAATAACAATACAAATACAAATAATATCAATGATAATGATAAAAATACAAATAATGATCATAATAATAATTACAATAATGATAAAAATGTACACAATAATAATGATGATAGTAATAATAAAGTAAAGGAGAACGGCGTATTTATACATTTATTTATACGACTTCGAAGATGACGTGTTGAAATGATTACAAGAACTGGTGACCCCATATTTCAGAATAGAGTCCAGTAATTTTCCTCTTTCATTAACCAAGGTCACATTAGGTTATGGATGAATTAATAATAAAGTTAATGATAATAATAATATTTAGGCTATAATAGCATTTCATATAGCAGACAAGTTTGTCTAATATCAAGTCAGTTGAGAAGCAAAATAATGACGTGTCATTTTTTTTTCCCCCATCATTTATTAATTGAATAATAATACGTACATCAGAGACACAAACTTATCTCGATTACAAAGAAAAACACATGAATTATACTTATGTCACAAAAAGAGTTATACTTGTTTGTTTAACATAGTCAACATTTTTTCCAGAGATGATGCTTTTCAACATTTGCCCTCCATAATATTTCCTTTAAATAAATGTCAAATATGTTTGTAAAATTACCTTTTCTTTTTTGCGTATATAATACATAAGAAGCTAAATTATTGAATAGATTTTTAAAAAACTACATATTTTGAATATATATAATCACATTGCTTGTCTACAATTATATCACTGTATTCAATTTTTTTTCATTATCAAACAATACTTCTGTTTTTTGGAGAAAAAAAATTCTTCTAAATTTGTCTATCCTTCTCAGAGGAGAAATTTCGACGGATGGGCGCCTGGATCGTGATGAAGGGACTACCGCCTATAACATAACTGTGGTTGTCATGGATGGGACCAATGTAAGCTCTAGATTTATAATCAACTCTTCTTTGTAATGATTGTGAATCTTGCAATACTACGGACAGAAAACATGATCGGAAATTAATTGCTGCAAACTCTATATTAAAGGGACTTTGTAACATTGTTCAGATGAGAGATAGTGGTGCTAAGGTAGTGACTTCAATGCTAGATGTAAAATTAAAGATAATCTGAAAATTTGAGTGAAAACGGATCATTATTCATGGTACAAATTGGGAAAAACTGATCTTATCGATTCCTTAATTCTCCCAACTATATTATTCTACTTCTATTCAGCATAAAGACAAGGACAATTTAATTACATTTTAGGTGAATGTAAATCGTCACAAAGCAATAAAATGGCTCTACATTCCATTCCAGCCAGTTAAGTGTTGACAGATTTTTATAGCCTGTTTTGTGTATTTTTATCATGGTAAAAACGGTTGGGAAAATTCAAAAATGGTTGGGAGAATTTACTGTTAATCACTGTTAGAGGGTGCCTCACATCGACGCCTTCAAAGAAAACCATAGATATCTTTGTGGTTTGAGAATTTGTTCAGGATTTTTTGCATGTCAGAGGGTTAGTATAGTACAAGGAATATAGTAAGTAACATTTTATACAAAAATTAAACAATTTTTTTCATCAACCTTCAACAATGTCACCGAGTCACTTTAAGCTCGGGGAAAACCATGTATATATATTTCGTACCCCTATAACCTCGCCAATAATCAACGCTTCTGTACATGCCAGACCCTATTTTTTTATAGTCGCTTTACAGGGGAAAGATTGCATTGACCGGACCCGGTATAGATCAAGTTCAAAGTTTATTTCTACATCTCTTTAAAAATGAAGATTTAAAATAAGCATCAGTGCTATTTAGAATTGTAAAATGAAAACAGTTATTGACTATACTTGTAGTTATATACCCCTTTGTACAGAGGATGTAAGGATGTTTAAAAAAAAAAGGATCTCACTGATGGTTTCAACATGTTTTAGGCTGAATGCCACTGTACTTCGAGCTCATCTTTAATTCAACATGCAATTTACGTGCCGATTCATGAGTTGGTAGCATTGTCATCGTTTCGTTTATGAAGCCACATCGATCCTTGGTATTCTTAAACGTATAGAATGTGGGGGGAGGGTTTGAGAAAGGTTAGAAAAACTATTTCCAAAGCAATTGATTATACCGTCATTCTAGTGTATCTTAATCAGTGATTACTTTTCCTCTTTCTCCCCACCCCTGCATTTTCTCTTTCTCTCCCTCTCTCTCTATCTCTTTCTCTCTCTCTTTCTCTCTCTCTCTCTCTCTCTCTCCCTCATCTTTCTCTCTCTCTCTGTGTGTTCCCTCCCACTCTTCTCTCTATCTTTCTCTCCCTCTCTCTCTCCCTTCCCCCTCTCTCTCTCTCTCTCTGTCTCTCACTCATTTTTGTTTTATCCAATTTTCATTACAGGAAGACGATTGCCTAGTGACTATTACTCTGACAGACATCAACGACAACGCCCCCGAATTCACAGGAGGATCTCAAGCGTTGTCTGTGTCTGAAAACACAACTGATACAGAAATGTTACAAGTAAATCACCCCTTTTATTTCTCACAATTTTATGGTGGTTTTCAGGTGTTTTTTTAAATTCTAATATAATCAAATCATTTATCGTTTAATTAGTTTGAAATAATCATAGATTGAAGAAGTTAAATCAGTTTAGGAATAAATGGAATAACTCGTTTGTTTTCAGTTTTTAAATTGTCCTGTGAAGTAAAACCTTCAAATCCATCAAGTTTGAAAATATTTTCTGTGTTCCTTTTTTAAATACACAGCGGCTTAGAGGTGGATAATTACTGTATTTTTTTAATGTAAACGGCATGAATGTTTCTGTCAGGTATGAACTTTTTCTGTAAAAAATAAATTGTGTATAATTTATCTTTACTATTCAGTATCTAAAACTAAAGAAGAAATGCATTTCAGAGGCATTTCTTACAAACAAAATCTGCAAGTGGGCACTTTAATGTGGTGTAGAGTAGTTTAAGTTAGTGATCGGAGAAATAATGATAATCATACTGTTAGCGCTTTGGTCAGTCGATGGTAAAGCACTCTGTAAGTAACAGCTATTATTATTCATGTTATCATTACTATTACTTTTAATATTACTTTTATTCTATTTATGATTATTTTTATCATTATCTTTATTATTGTTTTTTAATTATTATTATCTTTTCATTTTCATCTTTGATGAAGGTGATTGAGGCCACTGACATCGATGAGGGCGTCAATGCCGAGATCGTCTACGTGCTAGAGTCTCCCGATGACGGCCTCTTCTCCGTCGACAATGAGACGGTAACTTTTTTTAAAATTATACCCTTCATACTTTTTACAATATCTGACATGAAATATACAACATAATATATACAGTCATACAGAATTTACGATTACATAAATACAAGAAAGTAAACCCAAATTTGGTAGCTTATATATGATTAAAATGTAATAATCAATGTGACCTTCAAATTTATTTCATGGTAATGAAGAAGTTGTTTTCTGTTTAATGATACCCTTTTCATAATTGTCCTGCGTTTGATAACTTAGCACCAGTGTTTTTAATAATGGGATGTCTAAATCTCCTTGTACCAAGCTTAAGCTGATGCACCAATCATTTGAAAATTTAATTCAGCTCAATTGATGAAGGAATATGTCTCTTCGTATTGTGTGTGGGGGGGGGGGCTGTATAGTCATTATAATACATCTAGTGCATAGAACAACAAAGTATTTTTTGACAAAATAATTTTCTAAGTAGTTTACTACAAAAAGAATGGAGCGTTGTTCCCAAGGGAATTAGTAGAGTTACCTATGTGTGTTTTATGGATCACAAATAATTATTATAATATATCTAGTGCATAGAACAACAAAGTATTTTTGGAGAAAATGATTTGTCTAATTATTTTACTACAGAAAGAATGGAGCGTTTACCCCCAAGGGAATTGTGTGTTTTATGGATCTCAAATTTAACGCTACATAGCTTTCTCATTCTCTATCAGATTTTCTTCTTTTTATCTCCTTTATAATCTACTTGACATCAGGATTGACCTCTTCTTACAAATACTTATATAAGCCTATCGATGAAAATGTCGGGGAAAAACTCATTTTTTTTTTCATGTCAGAATGTTTATGTATCATTATTTTTTAATTTCATTCACAGGGAATGTTGTACGCACATGGACCATTTGATTATGAAGCCGTGAAGGAATATACACTCGTGATCAGTGCTTCTGATTCCAAATTTTTAACCTTAACAACGGTAAGATGTATCACAATTTAAATGCAATTGTAGTATATTATGTTTGTTTGTAATTATCTTCTTCTTTTTTTTTTTTTGGGGGGGGGGGAATAGTCATCGCTGCCATCCCCTATTAGGCATCCACCCCAAAATTCACCCATTGATACCACCCCCTCCCCCCTCCAAAAAAATAAATATGAATCTAGACGTTTACAAGCATCCCCCCCCCCCCCCTCCTCCCCGACGAAACCAAAAACCTAATGGTATTTATAACCAAATTAACGTTGTCCTAAATGAACTGAAAAGCAGAATTTCCTCAATTTCACGATTTTTTGGGTTTTAATTGCTATCCTTAAACTGCAACTATCCGGCCCCCCTTATTTCAGAAAGCCTCCACATTTCCTTTCATATATTTTTTCATCAAATATATATTGGGTCCGGCAATTGATCCGGTTCAGCTTTTTTTCCAAAACTTTCCGAAAATGTTCGATCTCCTATTTTTCCTCTCCGTCCAAAAGGTCACAGTAACAATCACCGATGTCAATGACAACGCTCCCGTGTTCATCTCATTCTGTTTGAATATCGAAGTACTCGAAGACGTAGGTGTCGATGATGTGATATGTACAGTAGGAGCCGTGGACGACGACGGTGACGGGGAAGACACAGTCTTGTACTCGTTAGACCCATCCAGCGGTAGGTTTTTGTTTAAAGCCCCACTGCACTACTTATAGCTACTTGCACCCTCTATATAGCAAACAGTGTCTAATCGGTGCCTGTTGGTCCCCCATGATCCCCTTTTTCTTATGTTAATTGAGAGCTGATTTGATGAGATAACCATCTGTCAGTGACCTTGCAGGAAGGTCTAATCCCCTGGCCAAAGTAGTGCAGACTGGCTTTAAATATTCAAATCCACGAATTTACGATTTCATTATGATTTCATCGCAGCCGAAATTACTGGAGAGCAAAAGAGTTCTACCAAAACAAACAATGAATGTCATTGTTATACAGTATACGAAGAATGATTACCTTAAGTATAAGTGTTACTCAAACCCATAGTTTCAAATCTCACATAAATTCATAGTACTTTTTCTCTATTCTTATCATGCCTCCTAGAAGATGTGGTAATATTGGCCTGTGTTTATGAAAATGATAAGTGGTTGGGAGATAGGATAGAAAGGAGAAGAGATGGGGGCAAAAGATGCATGGGAGAGACAGACAGAGAAACACACAGAGAGGCAAAGAGAGATTAAGATTTTTTTTTTACAATGGTCGGAACTTAAAGTCCTAAAACCATTACACACACTGTATAATTGTCTCTTGCGTGATTTTTTTTTCATGTCATATGTACATGTTTCTTCTTAAAATTTTCCCACCATACTCTCTATATTTATTTAGTTTTATTGCTATTTTTTGTTCTTCATTAATTTCTCCTAGAAGATAGAACATTACAAAAATAAAGATAGTTTGATGAATTGTTGAATGAAAAAACAAATGAAGCATGCACATTTCGTATGCGGTTGATTCCTTGTTCTCCCATATATAGGTGACGTTCCGTTCAACGTTAACCAATTAACCGGAGAGATCAAAACGGATGGGACGTTGGACCGAGAAACAGAAGACATTTACATCATCACTATCATCGTAGGTTCTTTCTTATATAGGAAATAAAATGGTCTATGCGAAAATGGCAACACATGCATATACTTTCCTAACAAAGCATTGTTGTAAGCGGTGTATTTACACAACTGGGAAAATGTAAACGCTTGTAATAATAATATAATCATTATTGGATTTATATCGCGCTTAATACAGAAAAACGTCTCTAAGAGCTTTACGGATATTATTACCCCAATCATCAGATCATTCACTCACAATTTGCACCATTTCCACTCCCTGGGGAGTATTCCTACCATATGGACACCGTGAGAGCATAGGCAATTATTAATACAAATGTATCTGTCTTGGGTATTGGGTCTTAATAGTAATGGTCTACTGACCATGTGGTAATGAGTAACTACTTCCGGGGGAGGGGTATACAAACTTGCAAAAGGGGAAGTTTTAAAAAAAAATGGAAAACGAGCCATGTAGGTGTAATTTTGACGAAGAAAACGATTAAAAATGAGAATGATTATTTGAAGATGTAATCAATCAAACACAATCATTAGCAATTCTATGACGTAATTTATGAGCACCGTGTGATATTTGCTTAATGCTGAGAATATCAATAACTTTCCATTGCTTTTGACGTTGGTGAAGCAAAAGATCTTGTTCTAACCGCGGTTGCGTAAAACAGGATGTGCAGTATATGCTATGAGGATGCCTGTAAAACGATCATGAAAAACTTTCGAACAATCTTTCGAAAATATCAACTAGAAGGAAATGTCACTACCTTCTAATATCTCATACATTAATCACCTTTGGATAATACGTTATACGTCTTTGTAATGAGTGTACATTTCACAAGGCGATGGTCAAGGCTACTGAAATTGACAAAGTCATTGCTATCGTGTTATGTAAAATCATGTTTCTTTAATGCTAAATATATTACTCAGTGCGAATATAGTATCGAAAATTATATATCGCTAGTGATATTTGTTTGTCTCTCAATGTATGGTCAACAAGGGATCTAAGAGTTCACGACGTTTTGTGCGCCGCTGCAACACTTCGTCAGGTGATAACATATATATTGTAAGCAAGCGTCTTTTATACTATTTCTCTCTTTGGAGAAAATAGAAATTTATTAATTTTTACCCCTTCCCTTTAAAAAAAAATGCTCAGGCCGAGGATAGTGGGGAGCCGCCTCTCTCCAGTAACACCACAATCACCGTGATCGTATTGGATGTCAATGACAACATTCCCATGTTCGCGAAGACATCGATCACAGTGCGACTACAAACGGACGATCTCGCTGATCCGCCTGTGAGTATAGTGACCTTCTTTATTCGTCATAATTTTGATGGCAATTAGTCACATTTGACTGTTTTTGTCATTGACTTTACGATTATTATTCGTTCTTCTCTGTCTCTCTAACTCTCTCTCTCTTCTCTCTCTTCTCTCTCTCTCTTTCTCTCTCTTTCTCTCTCTCCCTTTCATCCCCCTCTCTCTCTCTCTCTCTCTCTCTCTCTCTCTCTCTCCTCCTCCTCCTCCTCCTCCTCCTCCTCCTCCTCCTCCTCCTCTCAATAATTGATATTATTTATATAATTTTTCTTTCTTTTCATCCCTAACAAAATTATATACACAATTATACATACCTTAGCTAAATTTGAAAATGAAAATCCACAAAACAACCACGATCCTGCTCACTTCCAACCGTAAAATTCCATTATTTCCTCCTTCATGAGTTACCATGGTAACGTCCTTGGAGGTCACATTCACCACCAACTTTATGGCAAACAACAAGAATCCGATAGTTGTGGGTTTATGTCTAGCATGAAATTTCATTTCTAAAATCTGTGCCGTGGAAGGGGAATCTTCTTTTTCTTCTTCTTCTGCTTCTTTCGTTTTTACTTGTTTCATCTTCTGTCGCTTCCCATTCTCTTCTTCTTCGTTCACTGCACTACTTTTCTTCTCTTCCAACTTTTCCATCTTGTATCGCTTTCCATTTTTCACTTTGCTTTATTTGATTATTATTTTGTTATTATTCCTTTTATTCCTCTCTTGGTTCCTAATTCGTTTCAGGCGATGTTTTAACATTAATAACCAATTCTTCAAATTATCATGCGCTCTATATTAAAAAAGCGCGATCAATTATTATCATTATTCATCTTCTCCAGTGATTAATGTAGCTATGCGATTCACCCTGTGTCCACACACACAAAATTCATCGAATAGCTATCCCGAAACGGTATTGCTATACCGTTTCGGGATAGCCATACGATGAAATTGTATGTGCGTATACGAACAAAACGTCGTATAACGAAACTAGGGTCTGGGCATCGTTTCGTACTCGAACTCGATAAAGAATCACGGAATGTTTTGTGTGTGGACGTATAGTCGAATTAGAACGGTATAACACGGCGGGGCTTAACGTGACGGAACACTCATGATTGGCCGGCTGTCATGTCAACCGATTTCGTCAAAATCAGTTTCTTTATACATTTCTTTATACGATTTTTCTTACCTTGTGTGTGTTGACGCCCTGTTCGCTATACGGTGATTCTTTATACGACGTTTCTTTATAGAGTTTTGGGATAATTTTGTTTGTGTGTGGACACGCTGATAGTGTTGTTGTTATATCAATCTATTCTACTCTACATCAGGTTCTACTTTCACGTGTGAAAGCGACTGATGACGATCTTGCTCCATGGAACATAACTCAGTGCGAGAAGACAGGCGGAGAAGATTCCTTCGTCGTTCTTACTGGTCAAGGTGATTTATATATTTTAGATTTGTATGGGAAATTACAGAAAGTGCCCCCCCCCCCTCCGTATTAGTTGTTAATGTATTTTGAGCATCGTGTGACTGCGACGATGGTGTCCATTTAATTCGCTTTATGATGTGGGTTTGTGGAACGGTCACTGACTGCGTATAGGCCTAGCCGCCTAGGTGGTTTTGTGATTTGGGTTTAAGGAGTAGAAGAAAATTGCAGACTTCTAGAGCTGCTTCTGAGGCAACAGAGATAGGTTCTGCGTACATGCATGGTTTAGACTCTCTCTCTCTCTCTAAGTGCCATATCGTTTGACTTTGGCGATCATGCTGTTCCACAACCCTCGGCTCCTAGCCTTCTGTATTAGTACCACTCCTAGTTCTTTCACTCCTCTCTCTTCCAACAATTTCTGCAGACTGTCCATCCAAAGTATCCTCCTTCTTCCCCTACTCCTTCTTCCCACAATTTTCCCTGTCAAAGCAAGGTTCTCTAAGCCTTCTTTACGTGTAATGTGACCCATGAACTTCAACTGGGTTTAGACTAGTATGTCCAAATGCCGAAAGCGACAAACATTTAAACAACATTTTGTTCCGTATTATTTGGCACAAGGGGGGGGGGGGGGGTAGATGGCGATGCAAGAGAGTATTGTTCTTCAACAGGGCCGAAACTCCTGACGACTGGTGGAAGAACAAGTTACTGATGATCCTCTTGGGGGTGCATGAGACAACGACCACCATATTTTCTTGATGTCTTTAATATGGTGATAATGAAGATGAGGATATAGATTTTACCAGTGCGACGCGATTACACTTGTACACCATGGACCTACTAAGACCTAAGACCTTCGTAGTAGTGCCATGCAATGATTAAACTAAATAATTTTTTCTTAGTCTTAGTCCATGGGAAATTCGAACAAACTTGAACAATCAAGGTTTCAAGTATGATTTCAACACAGTTTTATCTTTTACTCGTTATGTATACGTACATTAAAACAAATTCTAAACTTGAGCGCTACATGGATGTTTTCAAATGAGATGTAAACATGATGCAGTATTGGAGGTCATCATAATATGCCTGCCAAGCAGGTAATTTTGATAGTGTTGCCACAGTAAATAAATCCCTCGCTACACGCTATAATTGCATTTCTGCTTTCTCTCTGGCTTATCCACATAGATGGATCTTGTGAAATATATGCCTACGAAGAGCTCCCCCTCTCGACCGACCCATATTCAGTCTCCTTCTACGCTTTTAATCCGGATAACCGAGATCGTCCCTCTGCGAACGTCACGTTGACGGTGGATATCCGAGATACCGTCTGCGACGTCACATTCGAGAATGAAGCAGATGATGACGTCATCGTCTTGAAGAGCGAATTGGAAACGAATGTGCCTGTTGTGACGTTGAATGTCACAAGCAACTGCAATAGCGATGATATTGTGTTTAATATATCAAGTCAAACATATCGGCCAGGTGATCCATAACTCTTTGATAGTTTACCTTTTGCAACCCATAACGGTGACGTAAAATTAGACTAAATCTGTCCAAACTTAGAGATGCAACAGTCGTATGAAAATAGCATTTAAGGAAGATTGTTCTCAAAGAAAATACTTGAATTCACTTTATAAAATTAAGATTCGTCTAAGTAATCTTTTTGAAAATAAATTTGAATTAATATACACAAAATAATCAATCAGATTTATGAATCTAACACACACGCACCAAAAGAAAATGCTATGATTTGTGATACCGAAATTAACCGAAATAACTCTCAGTTAGTTTATTGATTATCTGTTAAGATTCTTTACTTTTCTTTTCATTCAAAAGTACCTCTTTTTTATCTTTGACCTTTCAATGTAGATCTGGACGCTTCTCCTTTGCCATCCATAAATTTCACTATCAATGACCAGACTGGTGAGATTTTTCCTACGGACATTGTCATGGAGGGCAAGTATATTCTACTTGTGAGAGCGTATAACCAGTCTGACCCCGAAGTGAGCGAGACGACAGAGGTAAGACAAGACAACGTTTTGTCGGGTATCGCGGAATTAAAAAAAGTGGAGGAGTAGTATTATACTTTAGCATACATATCGATGTTACAGCTGTTTTTATGCGCCTTTTCCAGTGTTGAGAGGAACTTCCCTATCATTTTGTCAGACCCCCCCCCCCCCCGGCACTTAATTCTTCTCCCTCGGTTGATTTAAGAATTTTTAAAATATTTTGTCACGACCCCTTATTCCTGTTGTCGAGTAACTATGACACAACATCTTGAAGGGTTCAATGCTCTGGGACTTACTTTTAGGAAGGGGAGGGTACACACATTTTCCTCGCCCCTCAAAAAATTAAATAACAGGCCAAACAAGCGTTTCATAATCACACTTTTAGGATATTCTTCCAAAACTGGCCTAACAAGCGTTTCATAATCACACTTTTAATATATTTAATAGAAATAGCCTATATTAGAACCCTTGATGGATTCTTAACCTCTTACAGTATTTAGATCTGTTAGGAAAGTTGCGCATATTTGAATTTGTATTGGCTCTTAACCTTTTCCCGTATTTAGAACCCCGCATGGCTCGCCATTGGAACCTTTGTAACAGAGCTGTTATGGGAATTATACATCAACTTACTTCAAATCAACACGTAGCACAAATAGCGAGAGATATTTAAGTCATCTTTGCTTATATTTTGAAAAGATCAACAAAAAATAAAAAATGAAATTAGTAGTGAGGAATTATCATAATAGTGAATAATTTCAAACCGAGGATTGGAGATACCATTTATGTCCTCATCTTATTTACACGATGTATATCAATTTCATTTTTTAAATAGGAGCCCTTAAGTAACCATATTTTCTAAAGGGGTATACAACAATAATCATGTGTCGGTAATATTCTGCCACAGGTGACCATAGTTGTCACGGGGGAAAATACAGCACCAGCATTCGAGGAGCCCTTCTACACTGCCGACATCACCGAGGATTCCATGACCATGGTCATTGACCTCGGCCCGGAGGTCACAGATGTCGACACTCCCAGTTTTGCCAATGGGGAATTAAGCTTCTCTAAGGTCAGCGAGACAGACGGTTCTGGAAGCAGTTCTGGTACGTTGACGCGCATAACGGGCGGAACATGCCATGAACATGACAACTATACAAATATACATCATTGAATGGCTTCAAAGTTTTAACCAATCAGAACGCAGGAAACTATACGACTATACAACTATGCGACGGTACGGCTGCGCCATATCCATCGAAATACTCGTGAACGGTTAATAGTCATATAGTTTCCTGCGTTCTGATTGGTTAAAACTATACAGCAATTCGATGGATGTATAGTTGTATAGTTGTCATGTTTATGGCACGTTCCGCCCGTTATAGTCGCGGGCAAATGTACACTTAAGTGAATGTGCTATCGTTTGTTTGCTGGTTTAGTATATTTATTTGTTCGTTGTTTTTTATGTGCGTCCGTTTTTTTATTGGGGGAGATTGCTCATATTCCCTTATTATTGTGACCCCTGTGTCAATTATTGTGTACTCCTAAAATGCGATTAACCTTTGTATTTCTTGTGTGTCTGTTGTTCTGTTTTTCTCTTTTTGCTAGTCACATAATATCGGAGTAAAATAGAATATGTTAGAACCGTCCTGCTACCCCCCCCCCCCCCCCTCTTTTGCCAGTCAGAGACTTTTGACCCCCCCCCCCCCCCCACCCCCATCCTATAAATCCTTGATCCCACTGGATTCATTTACTTTATTCCCTTTTCTCTTTTCAGATTACTTCGAAGTGAGCTCGAGTGGCATCGTGACAACAACACAAGCAATCCTCAACCTAATCAAAGTCGGCACCTTCGAAGTTGTCGTCATGGTGATCGATGGGGCCATCGAACCTCTAAGTAACACCACTGTGGTGATCATCACTGTCGACATCGATGACCAGTCCAATCCTGTTGTAAGCCCACCGATGATCACCAAAGACTGCCCGGACCAAGTGGAAATCGAAGAGGTATGTGGTTGTATTTTAACATCTTGCGTTACCTTTTACTTCATTAAAAACGAAATTAGTCAGACACAACTTTAGAATAACGAGAACAGGCAAGTTCTTTGAAGTCGAGGAATAACGCACAGTGAATATAAGCCCTCGTCGATCAGTGCAAGGCAGTTTCCACAAAAGGCATTGGGGAAAGTCACCCTTCTGTTGATTTACACTTTTTTTGAAAGATAACGCTGTGGCTCAACATTCTTCGAATCCATTAATGATTAGTCTTATATAAGTACCTCTCAAATTACCAACATTTGAAATAAATACATCCACAGCATTGATTAGTTACAATCGGCACAAAAGTATGAGCCCGTCTATATCGAGGGTTGTGACGATAACGAGTAAGAAATAATAATTTATATAGAAACATCAAAATTCCTTTTTAACCTTATCATTATTGTTTCTACTTTAAGGAGACGGTCTTACCTGTTCACATATGCAGAGTCTTCGGCTCCTCTACCTACGATGACCAAGTCGTCTTCGGGCTCGAATCGGGTTCCGAATATTTCGACATCGGAACTGACTTGGGCAATATTACGACTTCGAAACCTTTTGATTACGAATACGACGATCACTCATACACGGTAAATTATTTCCTTCTTTCTTTCTTGCCTGATGTATATTATATTGTACCCTCTCTCCCTCGGTGTGTATGTGTCGGGGATCCTAAATCCGACTATTAAAGCTATAGTACAATAAGAAGGTCTACACAGTGAGTGCAGTAATTAGTGATTACTAATCATATGCATAGATAAACGCCCGAATTTGCTGTAAAAAAAAAAATCAACATGTTAAATTAAAAAAGAAATCTTCGTCAAATCATGTAACATTTCATCGCAATGTTCGCCATTTTAATAAGACAGGTAGGCCTATATTGGGATTGCCTTCAGTTTGATTTTCTTTATATACAGTGCGTCCCAGAAAAAACGAAAACGAGAATTATCGATATTTTCATAACTTAATTACATTTATAACTAATAATGACACATATTTGGAAAGCTTAGATTCTCCTCTTCCATTTGATGCAACTCATATAATACATATTTCACGCATGAGTGACTAAAATGAAGTTGAAGGGAGGAAACCAAAAGTCATTTGGCGGACGATATCTGAATTTCAAAGAGAAAATCACATTTCTAAAAAGTTGAGGTTCTGCCCTTTCATATGACACCTCAATCATGAAACATGAGCAAGGAATGACAAAGTTCTGTTTGTTTAAAGTAGTGCTTGCATTTCCATAATTTTATCAAACGAATTCGTTTTCACTGGGTGCCTGCAATAGCAACATGCAGAAGTGACAACAGACTTAACTCCGTTTCGTTGACAATCAGCCATGCATGAAGTCTTTCGTCTACGGAGAATCTAAGCTTTCCAAATATGTGTCATTTATCAATTATAAATGTAATTAAGTTATGATAAAACATCGACAATTCTCGGTTTCGTTTTTTCTGGGACGCACTGTACGATCTTGTTCATATATAACAAGAATGAGTTGAATCGAGGAATTGCGATAAGTGGTTTCTCATGCCACATCTTCTCCAAATTAAATGATATGCTGTCGTTTGATGTTTCCTTTTAAACGATTTATAGCTGCTTGTTTATGCTGAAGGGACGACGTCCAAACTGCGCAACTATACTTCGTTCACCGTCATCGTAACTGATATCAACGACAACGCACCTGTTTTTTCTGAAGTAAGTAAACTTGTTAGGATTAATGCTAGACCTCTGGCGTTTTTTTTTTTGGTGTGAGTGCGTACAGTGTTTTTCTACGTAAAAGAAATGAAATACATAGAGATCAATCACTTTTGTGAGATGATCCCTTGGGGATTTCATTCCCACTATTGCATTGTGGGAGCAGGTGTGAAACGCACTACACTGTGTAATGAAACGTTTGTCCCGTATAGAGGGCCTCCTTTACATACGTTATGGCAACCCACATTGTGACAACTGTTCTTAAATCATAAAACTATGACTTTCTTTTATTTGTAATATTTTATTCACTTCGGTGCTCTTATATTCGCAATGACTTTTTTAAAGCAGTTTTGCTTCATTTAAGGGTAAGGAAATATTTCCTTTCAGTCATAAAATACGACAAGGTACACCAAACCAAACTTATACTTTTTTGTACAAAGTGCATTTATCAACACTATTCCAAATTTTTGTATGAATACTAAAACCCTGAATACTGAGTTTGTTTGTTTTAAAAAAATGTACTAATTTCAGTAGTGACACACTCAAAATAAATTCGAATCTCTTTTTTTTTCCAGAGCCCGTATAGATTCTCGATTAAAGAAAATGCGCATGGTTCTACGGAATGCCTCACATTCGTTGGTCTTATCCAGTCCACAGATGCCGACTCAAAAATTAACCAGTTTGTGACGTATACAACAGGTATTATGACGTAATAATTAACAATTACTAAGATAAATAATTGACTGTTTAAAAGTGCGTTTGACATCTGATGGAGCCAATTGGGAAGGTAAACACAACACCGTGGGTTTGTGCGTGTGCGTGTGCGCGCATGCGTGTGTGTATGTGTGCGTGCGTGGATTTGTGATCTGATGTGATTTATGAACAATTTGTTGGCGAAAGGGCAACTTTGGATGATGAGCAAGCTTAGCAAAAAATCCTGAATGGTCCTCGGTAGCCATATTAAATTTTGAACTGGTATGTGTGATACAAAATTGATGTATTATACATTTTTGATGGTTTATTTGTGTAGTGGTGGTTATTTTACCTGACTGCTAAGAAAGCATAAATGCATCGCCTTGGTTTCGAACCCGGTCGCCGGATTACGAGACCACTGCTCTACCGACTGAGCTATCGCGGTTTATGATTTATGATTTATGAGGTGCCGAATGTATTATTAATGTCATTTTGTAATATCAGATCAGAGCTATTGAGGAAGAATCGGTCATCTTTAGACAATATTATGTTGCAATATCACAATATTATAATGAATTATAATTACAGTGTTGGGGTGCGTTGAATGGAAATGAGGAACCCAATTCGCCCGCTTGGCAGAATTTTTTCGGAGTACTAAAAAGTTAACATAATATACCTATCATCTTTAAGGGAGCAACAACCTTGTTCTGCTGCGCACTTTAAATGCAGTTTTACGCAACCAACATGTTAATCCGAGACGATCGTACGGACTCTGAAGAAATTTACTCAAACGCCATTTCAACGTCTATTCTGTTGCCTGCAGAAAACCTGTTCGGATTACGTATGACGTCATTGTAAGGTTCGCCCATTTCAAAAGAGGATGAACTGGGTACTGAAATTTTCGTTTATGAATGATAACATAAGAATGACGATTTTGTTTACCATGGGTACGTAGCAACATCAACGTCAATGCTGTCTTTACCTCAGGACCTTGACGGGAGTGGCAAATGGAGATTCTTGTCTTGCCGAAGGATGTTAAGTGCCGGGCTGGGATTCGAACCCTAAACCCTTGGATTTAGAGTCCAGTGAATGAACCACTGTACCACTACACCTCTGTTGTTGCTTTTCGAAAGTCTTTGCGATCGTGTTGTTCTTTTCATGTTTTTCTAGATGATGACGACTTCGAAGTAAGGGACAACGACCTTATGGCAGTTAACTGCATCAGTCGCAACAGTGTCAAATACGCCACCGGCGAGGTCCGGGTAACCATCACCGCTCTCAATAACGGAACAAACGCTACTCTAACCACTGATGTTAACGTCACCATCGAGGTCGTGGACATAAATGACCACGCCCCGGAGTTCGTAAATGATGATTTCAGTGTCAGCCTTGAAGATTTATCCACAGTTCGTGTTATTTTCCAGGGTGATGTGAATGACATGGATGAGGTAATGTATTTTTCTTTCTTTCTTTTTGCTTTCTTTTGATTTTCTTTCATTATTTCTGTTTTTATGTCCAGTGGCGTATTCAGAACGTAGTCCCAGGAGGTGCGATACATCTGAGCTGAAGACGGTCCATATCCGTCATCGTATTTCAAAATAAAAATGTTTTGTCTACCTCTCTTTAGAAATTCAGCCATCTAATAGGTCGAAATTGGAGTCGTGAATTTAGCCAGGCTAATCCCAATAGTGCCAAGCCCCAATTCCCCCCGTGCCAGGTTGTTTTGGAGATAATCTGATTAACGCGATGGTTCTATGAATAGCGAATGCAAATACACAGCACAGTCCAATGAGCATGAACAATAACTGCTATTACGAATGCTGCATTGAACGCACATGGCACTCAAGTGATAGCTTTCTCGCATGTACAAAGCACTATAACGATAGCGTGCATGCAGCCTCATGGCAGGCTATGAGTTAAAAGATGCCCGCATACCCGTCTACCGGTCAATAGTCTTTCAAAAGATGCCCGCATGCCCGTCTACCGGTCAATAGTCTTTTAAAAGATGCCCGCATGCCCGCCTACCTGCCAATAGTCTTTCAAAAGATGCCCGTATCCCCCGGTTAACGGGCCGCATAAATACATTTTGATGAGATCCCCATTGGTTCACGTGTAAAAAGTTTATTTGTGCGAGCGCGGATACTAATTCTAATTTTATCTCGTGCGGTAACTATATCTGTATATATTTCACCTATAACAAGTGTACATATATATTATGGTGATTGTTGTTTTATTTACTATCATTTTTGTCTATTTGCTTTAATAGCTAAACAATAGAATGTTTACGACAATTTTTTTTGTACAAAATGTTTCCATTACGTTTTTGTTCTAGCAAGGTCTCAATCTGTTTATTATGCTCTGTATTTTTCTCAAATAAATGTAAAAATTTGTCCTAAACTTGAATAACTTTTTTAATATGAATAAATGAATATATAAAAATGAAAATAAATGACAGGCGGGCCGTATAATGATAGCACAATACTTGACTTGTCAAACATACAGGGTCCATTCAACAATGAGAGTGTTTTCAGCTTGGCTGATGATCAGGATGATGTGATCTACTCTCTGTTTCATATGTCATCTGATGGAGATTTGACAGTTCAAGATATCGGCATTAGCGACGAATACCTTATATATGAAGTAAGTAATGCCTTTTGTTTCTGGCATGTATCTACTATGTACATATGTTCTCAAAATTAATCACTTATGCATGTGCGATAGGACTACAACTATACAGTGCGAGATATCACCATTAGCGATGAATACCTTATGGATATGTATGAAGGAAGTATTGCCTTTTGTTTCTGGCATTTAACTTCTATGTAAATATGTTCTCAAAATTAATAATGTATGCATGTGCGAGAGGACTACAACTATACAGTGCGTTCCAGAAAAAAAATGAAACCGAGAATTATCGATGTTTTATCATAACTTAATCACAATTATAATTAATAAATGACACATATTTGTAAAGCTTAGATCCTCTTCTTTCATAATGATGCAATGCAACTCATATGATGCATATTTCCCGCATGAGTGATTAAAACCAATTTGAAGAGAGAAACCAAAAAGTCATTCGGCGGGCAGTATTATGAATTTCAAAGAAAAAATCACAGTTCTAGAAAGTTCATTTTCTTCCCTTTCAGAACACATCGATCAGGAAAAATGAGCCAGGAATAAAAAAAAAAGTTCTGTTTTTTTAAAGTAATGCTTGCATTTCCATAATTTAATTAAACGAATTCGTTTTCACTGGCTGCCTGCCGTGGCAACAAACAGAGTTGACAAAAGACTTAACTCCGTTTCGTTGACGATCAGCCATGCATCAAGTCTTTCGTCTTCTAGCTAAAGGTTCCCGGCGCCTAATTCCTGGTTCCTAAATCCAGGTTATATGCTAAGTTCCTTGCTGGAGGAGCTTGGTTCAAGGCTCATGGTTAGATGTTCCTGGTTCAATATTTCTAGCTCTACATTCCGGTGCCTATAACTCCTGGCTCCTAGCTATAGCCCCTGTTTTCTAGGTCCACGCTCCCGGTTTCTGGCGTCAGAATCCTTGCCTCAGGTTCATAGTCCGTGACTCGGGACTATCATGACAATCACGTCTTCATGACAAGCCCGTAAATTTTCTAGCATATTGTTCAAATAAAGACGATATTCTCAGAAGTTCTGAAAATATGGTTCCTAACAATATGATGCTTTTAAGGTATTGAACATGTTGAATAATTATACTGAGTTAGACAGTACCACCTATGCGCTTAGAAACACCTGTATAAAGCGCCCTATAAATGTAATTATTAATGTTATTATAATGATAAGAAATATAATGTTTGTTATTTTTAAGATAAATGCATTCAGTTGTTACTCTTCAATGAAATGAACGTACGCCTAATACGTTTTTCTTTTGTTATAAATTATGCAAAGTAAGTCATTTTAAAGCCATTTTCCTTGTTCAGGTAATCATCATGGCAACAGATATGGGACAACCCCCTCTAAGTTCGTCGAGAACTGTAACCGTCTATATTGGCATTGTTGATGTGACCGAGCCCTATTTTCTGCCTAGTGATAGAAACCAGACGTAAGTATAGTTCTGATGCTAACAAAAAAGATCCGTAATTTTGATTAGTCCATAGTTTATATTATCAAGTTTAGGGGGCATCCCTTTCCACTTTTTCCATTGGTATAATTTTTTAATTCTTTTAATTGTTACCCTTTTCATGTTCTTGAAATTTTCTACATCTCTTCGGAGCCTACGCCAACAATCCAAAACTGTCAATTTAACATAGTCCTCGACCATAGTTATTATTATTGTCATCTTAAATATTCCTGATATTTACTTTTTGTATGTTCTATTCCGCGAATCACTAACTACAAGCAAACAATTTAAATAATGTATTCAATGTACATTGTGTGCTTGAAATACCTTTGCATTATCAGAATTGTTTTAAACATTGGTACTTGTAAGAAAACTAAATGTGATATGTGAAATTATGATAATCACCAGATGCTGAGATTTTCTTCTTTCTTTCTTTCTTTCTTTCTATGTTCTAATTATTTTTTCTTCCTCTCCTCCTTCCTCTTCTTCTTCTCTTCCTCTTCCTGTAACCCTTCCTTCCCACTATGCCCTCGAATAGTATACAAATATACACTGCCTTGAGAGGTTCTGGTTAAACTATGCGCAGGAGGTGACTCCAATAGTACTATTTGCTGAGGGGCGCAGCCCCGAAGCAAATGGTACTTTTGGAGTCACCGAGGCCCATAGTTTAACCAGTACCTCGAATAGAAGGCATGGTATATTTGTTTTATATCCTGCATCAAAAATTTATTTAAAAAAAAAAAAAAAAAAAAAAAAAAAAAAACATTTTGGGAAAAAATATTTTAAAATTTCAAAAATGTCAATTTTTATCTAAAAGATTTAAAATATTTTTTTTTCATTTTCATTTTCATTTTCAAATTGATTCAATTAAAAAAAAAAATTCACATTTTATTTTCAACTCCCCCAAATAGTAAACCAAAAAAGTACTCTCATATAGTACTTTCTAAAAAATAGGTCAAATATTTCTGGTCATGTGACGAGCTCTCAACCAATCAAAAGCCAACAAATTTTTGATGCAGGATATAATTTATTCTATTCTCTTGTTTCATGTGAAGTTACTGAGTTTTCCCACACCTCGACCAACTAGTGCCCCCCCCCCCCCCGATGTGGTTTACTGAACCTAAATTTCTTTTCACCACGTATCAACCCCACAATTATAAATCAGAATATGCAGTGATGTAGCTACATGAGGCAACGGGTGCACGCCCCCCCTCCCCATCTACTAGTGGGGTAAACAAAAAGGGAAAGAGTTAAAGGTATTACAAAGTTTTGGTATGGGGTCATGAATTTGGTTCAAATTGACATATTGGAAGCATATGCGTTGCTACAATATACACTGATCGTTGTCGCGGTTTAAATCGAGTCTAAAGTTATGAAATTATAATAATAAACTCGTTATGATGTATAGCTCCCTCTCAAGGTCAAGATATTAATTTAGCTATGAAACAATGTTTCTTGACTAAAATCGACCGATTAGCTATTCCCGTTTGGAAAATATATATCCCAACTACATATTCTGAGATTTTCATGGTCGCAGCTACCATTGTACGGCCATATAGGCGCTATTTGAAATTTATCAAAATTTACCGGAGCACCGGTAAATTTTTATATTCAATTTTTCTCGAAAACAGAAGTGTTTTAGGGCTAATTTTTTTAGTGCTTATAATACATCCACAGGGGCATCCAAATATATCAACATTGTAAAGATTCACTATCCACCCAATTTTCAAATTTCCCAAAACTTTGTATTACCTTTAAGGAGAAAGCAGAAGGGGAAGTACCAAAAAAAAAGACGTGTGGACCATCCTCACACCCTCCCTCCCGTTTCTCCCTCCCTCCTTCTAAAATAGCCTTGTAAATTCGCAATTCATTTTTCGAGGAGATTCAATGCCCTCACCATCAAAAAAGAATTGGCCCATGCAGTGCCACATCATGATAAGGATGCAGGGTACGCCACAGAAAATAAATATGCACTCCCTTTTGCAATTATAAATGTTTTGGGGTTTTTGTTTTGGTTATTTTATACAGATTTGAGAGAAAAGAGAACCAGGACGACTGTTTGAATATTTCCTATCCCCTGATATGCAATGA
The DNA here is from genome assembly GCF_000002235.5 of Strongylocentrotus purpuratus. Classification (NCBI taxonomy): domain Eukaryota; kingdom Metazoa; phylum Echinodermata; class Echinoidea; order Camarodonta; family Strongylocentrotidae; genus Strongylocentrotus; species Strongylocentrotus purpuratus. The sequence goes on from NW_022145595.1 coordinate 14,732,985, forward strand.
AACCACCTATTTGGAAGTGTATTATGAGCACGTGGTTAAACCCGAATCAGGTGAGATTGTTTGTTTGTTTGTTAGTTTGTTCATTTGTTTGTTTGTTTCTGCCTACCAACGAAAAGTTCGCGATTATCCTGATACTAATCAAGGTGCACGATTAGTCATATGTAAATTTAAAGGTCCGTGAAGTTAGTCGTCCGGGATGCGAAATTATTATTCCTACGAACTGTTCGTAGGAAAAATAATTTCGCGGGACGGTATGTTTCTCTGTGTTGATTCCTTTTATGTGATTATATTTTTCGTCATTTATGCTTGTACAGCGCATAGAGAAACTTTTGTTTAGTATGCGCTTTATGAATATGTATTATTATTATTATTATATTACACAATGATAATTAAGGGTTAGTTGTCTGGGGAACAAATGTCCGGGGTTAGACGAGGGTTAGTTGTCCGGACGAAGATGGGTATTCAAATTCAAATTCATTTATTTCACATCTTTTAAAAAATACAATGTACGCAGAAATAAACATTATTTAAAAGAAAAAGGTTGTACAAGAAATAGACAAAATTAATGATACAAAATGATAACAGATGCGTACATTGCGATAAAGTAGATGTGAGGGAGTAGCAAAAGCCATTGATTCTCCCGTATTAACATATGACAAAATATTTGTGGTATCATAATCATGAGAAATTTAGAATTGAATATTATGATTTTATTTGTGATATCATTTTTGTTGTTAGTTTTACTATCTTTATTTCCTAACATCAGTATCTATATTGTCATTGTTTGGATATCATATGACACTAGATTTCGTTGATGAGAGTCGACTGATCCAGGGACTACTCCATGTGAGAGGGAGAGGGGGTCACATCCCGGCCAAAATCTGGTTAACATTTCACACCCCCCCCCCCCCCCACCCCCTGGCAAACTATAAGAATTATTTGTATTTTGAGTGATCTTGTTAAATCAAAATTGTGTCAACATCTCCTCCTCCTCCTCCTCCTCCTCCTTCTTCAACGACAAAACACCGTTATTTTTCCATTTTCTTCCTCACAGGGACAGATCTCTTTAGTATCAACGAGACGGACAATGCACTGTCCTTGTGTTGGAAGGAATTAGACCGCGAAGTTAGTTCCTCATATACCGTAACGCTCACGGCTTCTTATGTGAACTCGAGCATGTGTAACTCGATCAACGTCTCTACCAGCGACCCGACCAGGAAACGGAGGAATGTCCAAGGTAAACTGGCAGACAACCCATCATGAATTATTAAATAAAGGAATGAATAGGTAGAGAAATAAATAAATAATTAATAACTATATGAATAAACAAGTAAACTAAGTGATAGATAAATAGATAAATAAATTAAGGCATAATATACAAATAAAACGATGAATATAAATGCATAAATAATTTAAAAAGAAGAAATATAAAGATTGGAAAAAGGAGGTGAAAACTAAAACCAAAAGGAATAGACGATGTAAGAGTAAAATAGGTGCAATCAAAGAAAATGTAAAAAGATAATGATGATTCAAAAATATTGAAGAAAAGAAGAAAAATGTATATCATTAAAGCCCACCACACACCATCCGACCTGGCTTAATTCGATCCTATTTTGGGATAAACAGCAAGCGCATTTGATATAAACAATTCAACTTGTAAAAATCTTAGTGAACGGGGATCTGAATGGTCATGATTCATTTTATCTAAATTTCAAGGAATTTTCAAGTTTCCTTGAGAAGAAAAAAGCTAATCCGGCTCAGATCGTAATGACTTAATACCATGAGTGCATTTATCTACAATTTGAAGCCGATTCGGCTTTTATTCTGACTAGAAGGGTTAAATGCAATAAATGCAGATTGTTAGAATTCTTATCATTATTTAGAACCTAAATCGGGAAGATGAAGTTTATTATCATTTCCTATCAAATGTAATTGCCATATTTTCGAAAATCGGATCGCAGCGGGAGGAGAGTATACTGTGCGGTGGGCTTAAAGACAGGGACGATATAACAACAAAAAGACGAACAAAATCACAATCGAGAAAAACATAAACAGAAAAACCAGAAAGTGCTCAGAGATTACGACCAAAAACAAACATAAACCTTGCAATACATCCCTTGTTTAATGTAAAATCAAGAAGAGGTATTACCGTCCCACAAGGTGAGGAGGTAGGGCCCACTCCTACTTTTTTCTCTGGTTGTCACTCACTCGCCCACGTGTGCAATATCACAACGCAATCGATGAGATGTGCAGTTTTTGCTTTTGTATATTCATCAAACTTGATATCAATAAAGTATCCCATGACAAGGTTGCTGAAAGCCAGTCAAATGCAGAGATTTATAAAAAAAAAGACTATATCATTATTTTACCTTGTTATATACAGTGGCGGATCCAGGGGGGGGGGGGGCCGGGGGACCCGACGGACCCCCCCCCCCCCCTTGAGAAAAAAAATCATGTAAAATCACGTGATTTTTACCTTTTTTTGGGGGGGTGCAAATTAAAAAAAATCGAGGACCAAAAAAAAAATTGTGCTCACTACCCCCCCCCCCCCCCCCCCCCCCCCCCCCCCCCCCCCCCCCCACTGAGGCGACTTTTCGGCCGGCGCGATTTTCAAAGTTTCGGGAGCAAAAACGAAAAAAAGTTGGGCTCCCTCCCCTAAGAAATCCTGGATCCGCGCCTGGTTATATATACCAAGTTCTATAAAACAGAGCTATGGCATGCTTCCAGGCACAGTGCTTTCCGATGCTGCTAAAGAACTTGTGTCGTATTTTCCTACTCTCTCATTAAAATCATGTAATAATCTAGTATAGATTAAAAAGGCTGACCCAACATCGTTGTTGTGTTTTCAGGTACTACTACTAGGTTGAGTATTCCAGACACGATAAAATTCAAATTCATTGACGAACCCCCCACTGTCACGTGACCAAACAATCCACAAAAATCCTTCGACGTAGTCATTTTATCTATAGCCTAAACTCATTGAATGTATAGATTATCTCTATCAATAATCTTTCTTTCTTTTTGTCCTTCTTTTTTCTCTCAGAAGTGGGAACCAACACTATCATCCTTACCATAATAGTAACGGACGAGAACGACAGCCCACCCTCTTTTCAGTTTCCAAGCAACACCATTGGTACCGCCTACTATCTGGCCGCGATTGATAGTACGCAGTTTGGAA